>NC_135741.1:6387500-6695000 GCF_041903045.1 Epinephelus lanceolatus | reverse complement strand
CAAATATTTTAAGAAAGTAGATGAATGCAGGTGAAGAATACAAACATTTTCATGTCACATTTTTGTTTCGGTGATCTTTAAAGCACCAGTGTGCCGAACAACCCCTGTAGCCAACCAACCAAGACATCAGTGGTCAGTTTAAAACTGTGTGTGTTGCTGTTCATGACTCAGCTTTATTCCTTAATTGCCTCTTTCATCCTTGTTCCTGTTGGTCGATAATGCGCTATTTCCTGTTCCTCTACACATGCTTTCACCATCTCCTTCTCTGTCTGTACTCTGTGTGCCATCATACTGACATGATACAAGACTAGCTGATTAACTGTCACATCTAGATCTATGAATAAATGGTTTAATTGATTGTCTATTAGATGTAGGTGTGTATCTGTGTTTCCATGTTCTAGCATACTGTAGTGTGACTTATGTGTGTGTCTTACTGTGTGCTTTTAAATACATTTTTTACAGGGCTGTAACCACCTGTTTATCACTAGGGGGATCATTGCCAATCAAAACCTTCTGTAATCCAGGGTGCCCAGTAGCTCCACTGGTAGTGCAGGTACCCCATGTACCGAGGCAACCTGGTCTCACTCCAAAGTCATCGAAATACAGAGCATGGGCGTGACTTGTGGCGTCAGACACTGACGAAAAAAGCTGTCCTTTTACGTTGGTATGATACACGGCCGGTTGCCATTATAGTTTAATGGCACCCGGCAATGTCAGGGGGAAACGCAGCAGGACAAGAAGGAAAGTTAAGGCAGCGAAAGTCCAAATAGTGTGGGTGGGAGGGGACTTTCACCCGGGAGAGTGGTGTTTGTGTCCTGTAAGATTCTAAAGCCAAACCTTGTTCTTTTTTCCTAAACCCAACCACGTGCATTTGTTGTTGGAGGAAAATTGTCACAGTGCGTTTATTTTGAAGGAGACTGTATGTAAATGGTAAATTTCCTGTGAAAACAGAAGTGTATTTAGAAAGAAGACAATGCATGTAACAGGCAGAACTTGACATGGCGTCCCAGAACATCAACAGCCAACACACCCAGGGTACCTTGCACGTTGTATCTGGACATGGAAAGTCAATGACCAAATGTCGATATGTGACGGGACGGAGTGAGAATGTGTTGACTAAAAGTTTCATTACTCGTTTCACTCGATGCAACGTGCGCACATTTGCTCCGCAGTTGCTGTGTGCCTATCAAAGTTCTGCATCCTGTTGGTCTATGTCACCATGCAATTCCCCGCCAAAGCACTTGGGGGCACGGTGTTCTTTTATATACCTACCTAGACTTTGATGTCTATGGTCGTTGCTTGTTCATTGTTTGTTTATCTTCTGGCTTTGCTCTAGTCACAGTGAAGATGGTGACCGAGAGAGAAAGACTGTTGCTGGAGCTCGAAATGATTGACATTTAAGAACAAATGATCCTATTACATTTTTCCATCCATTTTTTAATCAAAACTCCAAACACAACCCATCACAGTGGAGACTTTTGAAAATGGTGGTGTTGTGGTATTGCAGCAGGAAGTGAAACCTTGCAAAATGCCGGAAATTATGTAGTTTGAAGGACCAATCACAGCTCTTGCAGTCTGCGTTGGGTCTGCGTTGCCTCGACACGTGGTTACAATTTTTTGGAGGTGCAAAACCCTCTGCGTCGTAGGTATGCAGAAGCATAAACCTTGCTTAAGGCTTTGGCCTTGCTGGAGTGGTTCAGGTTCAATTCCATCCTGCAGCCCCTTTTGCTGCATGTCATCCTCATTTTTAGAAACCATCTAAACTGACAATTTTACAGCATTTTGAAACAAAAATCTTTGATCAGGAGTTCTCAAAATTTTGATGCCTGGGTGCCATCTGAGGGAGCAAGCATGTGAATAAGAGCCGCAGTGGAAAAGTGCTTGCACTATGACTTTTTAATGACATACTCACTCTTAACAAAAACTAAAACAGATGACATTGTTATAACCCACATAACACTCATATTACTTTGTAGTTTTCCACTTTTAATATACTTGAAAACAAGAGAGACAGTACAGTGTTTGACATTGATTGTCCCCATGGTCAAGCAATGACTTCTGCAACACCGCTTGCACAAACCACACACAGAACTGCAATACACCACAATATTAGAGCCAGTAGTAATAGTATTAATGGCATTTTTTTAGGTTTATTATGATAAGGATTACATTTGCTAATGATTGTTTCTGACAGTGGGGCATAGTGGCCTTTCATAGCATAGCAATTATTTTCTTTATATTCTTTTTTATCAATATATTGGGGGACATTTTGAGCACATTCGAATATTGTGGGGGATGTCCCCCCTAATATATATCATAATTACAGCCTGGCATGTTTATAACAAGTACTGTCAACATATGAACTGAAAATCACCACAGAGGGCAGAAGCTGAGAGAAAGTCTGGGAAGTTAAAAAGTCTTTGAATGATCATAAATCACAACATTTTATTCATAGCTAATGTATTTCTTTAAACATGTATATCAGTTTGTGTGGCCACTAACCACATGGACCTTCAGAGCAGTATTCCTGTGAGGTTCTGCCCCTCCCTTGTAACCTCACACCAGTCAAACTAAATATATCAAGATTCAAATCTTTCCGTGTCTTTGCTCATTAATTGAAGTGAGTAAGGATGATCTGAACGTCTTCAGCTAACAGCACCTGCATCAAAACACTCAACGTGAAGCCTCAGCTGTGACAGATGGAAAATATGCTTTGTCACTTTGGTGGGTATCATATTCCCTCTGTGCAGGAGGCAGTGCGGTCAGTTTCACGCCATGAAGGACCACTCCCATCTCTCTAGCATTCCCATCCTCCCTCTCTCCTCTTGGTGTGCAGCTGCTCAGACGCTCCCTGTGTCACAGCTGCTGGGGAGGAGGAGGAGGAGGAGGAGGAGGAGGCGGAGTGGAGAATGTTCTAGAAGTCCTGGCTGAGAGTCATGCCTGCTTCCTGTCCTTCTCTTTCATCCCCTGCAGTTCACATTGAGTACAGCAACAACAAAAAGCCGGTTGTAAATGATACATCCAGTTTCCTGCTGAATAAATGTTGACTCCCACATTATGGCGGACGATCTGACAGAGAGCAAAGTTTTGAATTCATACAGCATTACAGATTTTGATTTGGAAGATGCAGGCTGATTATGTTAGAGGCGTTATGCAAGCTTCTGTTCAAATGGCTGTAATCCTCTGCCGGATCCAAGACAGCTTAAAGAGCAGGGGTTTAATGTTGTAACAACAGGAGTCACAGCGAGAACAAAGACCTCACACACATATTAAGTGCTTCAGTGCAGCCATTCTACCACACAATGTGCAGTTCAGGCAATTTCAGTTCCTCAAACAAGACAGACCCAGAGGAAGCAGACCCCATCGTCAGTCCAGCTGAACACCACACACACACACACACACACACACACACACACAGAGACACAGGCTGACATGCAGCCACGTGATCGGCCCACTGAATGACATCATTGCAGAGAATCTGGGACAAAGAGGGAGGAGAGCTGGAGAGCTGGCATGCCGGGCAGATACCATGGCAGGCCTCAGCATCAACATGGACGCCCGGCTGATTGCAGCTCGAGTGGGATGGAGGCTCCTGCAGCAGAAGCACTCAGCCATTTTGTCTCATTAATTATGTATCAGGTGCAGCGAAAAGAAAAGCCACTGATTTATTTTTTTTTTTTTTACACAGAATTTCCTTACATGCACCAGAACATGACTGGCTTTGTACTGATTGCAGATTGCCACACCTACATGACACATATGCAGCCCTTGCTCATCCCTCTGCATGCATAATAAATGTGCTTTGTTTGAACATGAATGACCTTTAATTCCTGCACATAAAAATATGGATTGCAACAAGGGTTAATGCTAAAAAAAGTGCCATCATATCATTTTTTTTATTCCTAATCACACCAAAAATACAAAACACACCCTGTGAACGATATAAATCTCACTGCGGTGCACTTTAAGAGCAGGTTTCACACTGATTATTCTGTATGCAAAATCCAGAATAGCTCGCTTTAAATATCAATACCAAATGGTGCTTGCATGGGTGGTAGTTAAACCTTTTTTTTTTGGCCACAGTGCACAGAAGCAAATCCCCTTCCGTGCGTGTATAAATCTGGTAGCACCGCCCTCCTATTCAGCAGTTGTTGCATCGACCCCGCTGGGTACAACACGCGACGCAGACCACACCGTTTTTAAAAAACCCTCTTTCTTCACGTTTTCTCCTTCTCCTCTTCCTCTGTGAACCAACGAAAAAATGGTGAGTGCATTTTATCATCACACTGTTTGTCTGAAGCGAGTTTTGTGAGGTGGAGATGAAGGTGAAGCGCACTCAGCGTCTCGGTGGTTACGCGTCGTCAGCGGCTCTCCATCTCGACACGACTTTCTGCGATTTATTAACAATAATGCGACTCGTTTTTAAAAATCTGTGACTCAATTTTAACACATGTTAGGTGATATTTATAGATGAGACTGAGCAGTATCATGTTGGTGTTGGTGCACAGGCTGATCTGCAGCGGGTCATTGTGTAGAGATGAGAACAATGCACTGACTGTCTGCGTCCAGGCGTCAGTAACAGGCACTCAGGTGGATCAATCTGCTTCTATTTATAAAGCTGCAGCATTAATTGGCTGTATGTTTTTATTTTTGTCAAATTTAACGTGTGAACATGGGAAAATTGGACACATAGCAAATGAGCTATACCCTGATTGAAGGCAGGGAGGGGCAGATTGGGTGGGGATGGATGGAGACATTATTGCAGCTATCATTTTTAATTCATAGGAGCACATATATATTTTTGATCCTGCCTTAAATTTAAAAAAAATGAAAGCTTCTGTTTTAAAGATGACATGAAATATAAAGGGTTAATTTTAAATAACAAAACTCAGTTGATTTCATCCTTAATGATAATTTATTCCTGTGATTTAAAATGACACAGCTGAGCAGATCTTTTTGTTCACAAGTCTCCGCTGTGATTTTGCATCCTCAAGGCAGCAGAGCAAGTGGAATATTCCAGGCTGGTGATGGGCAGGGGTATGTTAATTTGCATTTGTGCCTGTGCTGGCAAAAGAGGGAGAGGTGTGGGATAGAAAAAGACAAGGGGACAAAAAGGACTGGAGGAAAGACGAGAGGAGCGTTCTGCCTCAGCGGGGGCTGCTGTCAGGCATTTTTGTCCCCTGCAGATTCTGGTGCAGGGAGGTGCCTCCTCCTGCTGCATTTCCTGTTCATCTCAGATAGGGGGAGCAGCTGAATGTTCCCTACTTTAAGATACATGCAATTACTGTGGTAGATGTCATGTGAAAGACAGCAATGTTAATGAATTAAACATAAATGCATACAGGTAAATAACTGGCCTGTTTTTTCTTCCCCACAGCGTGAGTGTATCTCCATCCACGTCGGTCAGGCTGGTGTCCAGATTGGCAATGCCTGCTGGGAGCTTTACTGCCTGGAACATGGGATCCAGCCGGACGGACAGATGCCCAGCGACAAGACTCTCGGCGGAGGAGACGATTCCTTCAACACCTTCTTCAGTGAGACTGGAGCTGGAAAGCACGTCCCCAGAGCTGTTTTTGTCGACCTGGAGCCCACTGTCATCGGTAAACTCCAATTTATTAGAGATGCCAGAGTTAGCTTTTCATTTTTGTAAAAGCCAAACATTTTAGTATGATTCTGATCGAATTGGTCTCTTCAGATGAGGTGCGCACTGGGACCTACCGCCAGCTCTTCCACCCTGAGCAGCTGATCACTGGCAAGGAAGATGCTGCCAACAACTACGCCCGTGGACACTACACCATCGGCAAAGAGATCATCGACCTGGTGCTGGACAGGATCCGCAAACTGGTGGGTAACTTGATATCAGGAGGGATCCATTCCTCATTCTGCTCTAAAACATGAAATTAAATGACATAACTGTATTTCATATGTGATCAGTGTGTCTCCCTCTGTGTCCTCAGGCTGACCAGTGCACCGGCCTTCAGGGCTTCCTGGTTTTCCACAGCTTCGGAGGTGGCACCGGCTCTGGTTTCACCTCCCTGCTGATGGAGCGTCTGTCCGTGGACTACGGCAAGAAGTCCAAGCTGGAGTTCTCCATCTACCCAGCTCCCCAGGTGTCCACCGCTGTGGTGGAGCCCTACAACTCCATCCTGACCACCCACACCACCCTGGAGCACTCTGACTGTGCCTTCATGGTAGATAACGAGGCCATCTACGATATCTGCCGCAGGAACCTCGATATCGAGCGTCCCACTTACACCAACCTGAACAGGCTGATCAGTCAGATTGTGTCCTCCATCACTGCGTCCCTTCGTTTCGATGGCGCCCTCAATGTTGATCTGACAGAGTTCCAGACCAACTTGGTGCCATATCCCCGTATCCACTTCCCTCTGGCCACCTATGCCCCTGTCATCTCTGCTGAGAAGGCTTACCATGAGCAGCTCTCAGTGGCTGAGATCACTAACGCCTGTTTCGAACCAGCCAATCAGATGGTGAAATGTGACCCTCGCCACGGCAAATACATGGCTTGCTGCCTGCTGTTCCGTGGTGATGTGGTGCCCAAAGATGTCAATGCTGCCATTGCCACCATCAAGACCAAGCGCACCATCCAGTTTGTGGACTGGTGCCCCACTGGTTTCAAGGTGGGCATCAACTACCAGCCACCCACTGTAGTTCCTGGTGGAGACCTGGCCAAGGTCCAGAGGGCTGTGTGCATGCTGAGCAACACCACTGCTATTGCAGAGGCCTGGGCTCGGCTGGACCACAAGTTTGATCTGATGTACGCTAAGCGTGCCTTTGTTCACTGGTATGTGGGTGAGGGTATGGAGGAGGGAGAGTTCTCTGAGGCCAGAGAGGACATGGCAGCTCTGGAGAAGGATTATGAGGAGGTTGGAGTTGACTCCATCGAGGGTGAGGGAGAGGAGGAGGGAGAGGAATATTAAAAAGGGGCAAAAAGGCACTAGATAAATATGAAACAATTGATTGCAATGTGTTCTTGAATGCATTCCAAACAGAAATGTTGTCAATTACCAGTTTGGCTCCGTTCTAAATAAAATTCCTGTGACATGTGAATGTGTTTGTCTTTCATTCATTCAAACTTAATATATAAAAACTTGGAATATCTCATGTAATCAGGTTGTAGACTTTTAACACCAAGCATTTATATTTCTTAAAGTTATGCTGCATTTATACAGTAAAAAGTCCTTCTTCTAAACACTGGATATAAGTATTACAGTTTGTAGTTAAAAAGCTGATGTTGAAGCTGTGGGCCCTCAACCAACTCCCTGATTTATGCAGGAAGCTTGATCAACATACGTTTAGTCTTTGAGAAGTTACATGTTTTCCAAACTGTACCATATTTCCCATGTTTCAGTGACTAATGGGACCAACAATTTTTGAAATTGGTCCAGTATTGAATGAGAGGGCTGCAGCTGGCAGTAGAGAAGCAGGCTGCTATGTAACCACTCAAGGCATTTGTGCACCATCAATTAACATTCACTTAGTGTTTGCTTTTGCCACTGACAAGCTCAGATTGTGATTCTGAGTGTCTGACAGCATTTTGAAAGGATCCCTACAGAGACTGACCTTTTTCTGAAAGACTAAGATCCATTTTTAACCACAACAGTCCTGAAATTGCTATCACCATACACACCAGACTCCAAGCCCTAGTTTCCTATTAGTCACTTTGATGTACCACCTGACCTGGCATCTCTGGAACCTTTAATTAAAGGCAGGTGTGCTGAAGTTAGTGTCTAGGGTGGAAGACGATTTGGGGTTACAGTCTTTAACCACTGTGTTTTTGGTTGATCTTAGTTTTTATGGTTTAAGGAAGTCGTTTAATACCCCATTGATTTGAACTTTGTTTTTGTAAAGGCCTGTTTATTTGGGAATGTTGTTTGTATTTTTATTTTCATTTTTTGAACGTGATAGTCTATGGCGTCATCCTGCAACTCTCCAAACATCCTGCAAACCAATCAACTCTAAAACCAAGCGAAGCACCTGGATCATCAAACAGCGAGTAAAACTAAACCAAAGACAGTGAGTTCATCATATCTCCCTTTATGGCGTCTGTGGGCGGCTATTTTGAACTTATTTGAAATCCGCAATAACCATCATAAAGCACTCTTCATTCTAAGTCAACAAACAAAATAAAATTCACAGAAACCATGTTGGTTCATCTTCCCATTGTTCCAATAATCACCATCTCTAGTTAAATCACAGTCTTTTTAATGGAGTCTGGTGGGTTTGATGACAGCGATTTCAGGGCTGTTTCTAGATAAACAAAAAGTATCTTACACTTTAACAAAAAGTCTCTCATTAGGGACCCTTTCCATATTCTTAAAAACACTTAGAATAATAATCTGAGCCTGTCAGTGGCAAAAACAAGTGCTACTATTGGATGTACGATGACAGTGCGCAAATGCCCCGAGTGGTTATATTGCAGCCTGTGTCCTGACTGTCAGCTGCAGCCTTCTCCCTCAATACTGGTTGTCAATACTTGTTTTCTAGTTGGAGCCGCGCCTCGTTTTCAAACTGTATGGTTTGACTAAAATGAACAATGACAGCAATATAGTCCACGATGAGCAGCGCTAAAATCAACCTGTGTCGTTGTCCCTCCATTGTGACATTAGAAAGTGTCACATTTATCTTGCAAGTGTACTCTTCTTCAACGTTTGCTTTACTTCCTGGATTTTTCCCACATGGAAATTCTGACCAATCAAGAGCAGCTTTCTCCCTGATTCAGACCAAAGCAAGACGACTCTAGGTCTAAAAGCACCTTTAGACACAAAACATGGGAAAATAGGACTCAGATATCATAAATTGTGAGGATTATTTTAAACAAGATGTGATTACCACAGAGCATTTTTTATTTATTCTAACACAGAGGGATGAGAGGAATATTTTTGCTGAGACCAGCGTCAGATTATTTAGGGAATTAAATAGGGAGCAAATCTTAGATAATCCCTGAAGGATCTTATTTACAGCATTAGTGTAGCTGCTCTATCAGTTACTGTGACGTAGAAAAGTATCATAAATCCCATTAAAACAAGACTACACAACAATTTTGAGCAAAGTTTATTGGAAAAACATTCAAATTCCGTTTTGTCCAAATTAAAGTACACACTTTAACTACCAAACATTTAGGTACAAAAGATCAGAGCATGTCTAAGGTATTATTCTGGAATTTTATTTTTGATTGAAAGCCTAAATATTACACACTTGTGAGTTTGTCATTTAGAAAATATGTAAAAAAAAAAAAAAAAAAAAGTATAAAAAGACATCTCAGGTGCAGAAAACTTGCAAATCATGAGTTTCTTGGTTTTGTATTTGGTGGGTTGAGGCTGGTTCACACCGGCCGGTCCTGCAGCAGAGGGCAGTCGTCCACGGCTCCCCGTCTGTTCAGAAGCTTCCAGAACATCAAGGCTCCAGAGCAGGTGTGAGCCCGGCCGGCCTGCAGGTCTGCAGACATGATCAGGTCTTCCTTCAGAGGGCGGTAGGACTTAAAGCGCCTGTGGAGTGAAGCACAAAAATCAGACAAGTTGTATTTCACCAGACTCCTCCCTTTAAGTAAAATAAGTAAGACCATGTATAAGTGATATCAACAAGAAAAGGTCAGCTCTTACTTGTAGGAATATGCCACTACTCCTACTGCTAGAACGAGTACCAGGACCCCCATCACCATGGCGATAGTGCCAGGAGAGGACAGACCTGAATCTGAAACAAGGATCACGTGTTCAGAAAACAAGGATGAAGCAGAAACATAACACTTGTATGGTGGTTATGTTGGGTACCTATGTCAACGTTGACTTTGGCGCTGGTGGCAGCTAAACTGACGTCGTTGGCCATGGACACGTTGATGCAGTAGACACCAGAGTCGTTGAAGAAGTGACGCAGCACCAGCTGGCACTCTCTGGAGGGCTCCACCATGTTGCACGCCGTGTGAATCGGCCTCAAGCACTCAGCATCCAGAATGACGCTGCACACCTCTTTGGGAAGGCTGGAGGACGAAGACATGGGTCAGAATAAACTGTAAAACACTTTAAAGGACTGCGTGGTGGAGGAGTGGAGGATTATTTACCTTCCCTGGCAGGTGACAGTGATGTCCAAAACATTTCTGTCCATGTCAGGTGGTGTCATCACTGCGTTGTCCATCTGCACTATTTCTACTTTTTCGATGCCCTCTAAAAACAAAAGAAAAAAGAGTCATCGACAGTCACCTCAGATTTTTATTTTGCATCTTGATGCACTAATGAATTGTTACTCACCAAACACTTCGATGCCGGTGCAGAAGGAACCATAACGATAAATCACACAGTCATCGTCAGAGGGTTTATCGTCAGCGTCCCTCTTAGCAACGACCACCACTTTAGCTTTGCCTGTCAGTGTCACTGTTTGCTGTGCACCTGGTGAGAACAAACAGCAGGAGGGAATCAGTTAGCTGATCACTGTCTACTCTGATCAGGCTGTTCTCATGCACTGTACCTACGTATACCTACAAAAAGTTATGCACCAGAATTCATATTTATACCACTCAATCATGAGCCAGTAATTTATATATAATCCGTGTAACTGTGAAGGTTGTGAACACATGAACAATGAGCTGACGGAAGCTAAGAAGGAAGTAGAATAAAGAGCGAGGCAGGTTGGGGTGGTGGATGGGTCAAACAAACACAGGACTGCCTTCGGGAGGCTGGTGTTTGTGTCCCGTGTGAAACCAAGTGAACTTTGGGTTATTTTAAGGTATCAGTGTTGGAGAGTAACTAGTTACATGTAATTATTTAGGAAATAACTGTGCTTGTAATCAGTTAGAGTAATGTTATTAATTAATTAATTAAGTCATGCAAAGTATAATCAATTAATTTTAAGAAATATGTATTTTATGGATAAAGATAAAACTTTAATTCAATTTCAATTCAATTTTATTTATAAAGCCCAATATCACAAATCACAATTTGACTCAGAGGGCTTTACAGCATGCGACATTCCTCTTTCCTTGAAGAAAATAAAGTGAAAAATAAGCCCCACTTTTACCGACTGCAACACTAAAATAATGTACACATTATAATTTAATTTAATTTATTTGATTTAATAATATAATATAATATATAATCTTCTGAAATGGCCCATAGTATTTTTATTTTTATATTTTTTTATATTAAATATTTAGTATATTTTGATGCTCATACTTTTGTACTTTTACTCAGGTGAAAGATTTGTATACTTCTTCCACCACAGACCCCACACAAATGATTACTAATAAAGTTTTTCTTGAGCTTACTACTTGAGTTTCTTTGCTTTACATGTTACCCTCTGCACTGATATGCTTTGTAGATCTGTATATAAATCAAATTTAATAAGACAAACTGAGCCGAACACTCTCACTCAGCATGCAAATCAGTATTCAAATGATAAAGGACAATAGAGAAAGTCATTTTGAAGCACTCTGCGTGTTTCACACAATGGATTTGCTTCTTTAAAGATTTACATCACATTTGCATTTGAGGAAATCTGCTGATGCTCTTATCTGGTTCATCTGATATAAACTCAGTGTGCTGCATTTTAACAGGACACATCTCCCTTGTTGCACATTCTACCTTTGGTGGGATTAAATCAAACTTTAAATTAAGTACAACTATTCAAAACATGTACCTGTCTGAGCCTCACTGTCAGCTGGCATGTCAGGGTTGAAGGGGGAGGGAGTCTTGGCCACCGTGGTTGCCTCCTGTGCAGGCAGAGCGTTGGAGGCAGTGGAGGCCTCGTCCTCAGTGTTGTCCTCCTCCATGTCTGAAGGAACCATGTTGACAGTCAGACCAGTTGCCTTGGTGGTAACCAGTATGGGGACAGCAGATGCCAGTGCGGGAGCTTTCACTGCACACAGGGAGGATTGTTGAGTTAAGTGTGTGCTTCAGTAAGATGTATGAATGTAAAATAAACTTATAGTACAATAAGTAAAAGTACTTATTGTGCAGAATGACCCTGTTCAGAATAATGTACATTATATTATATTTAATGCTAGTGCCAGGTAGTTTGCTAATTGCATCAAGGAATCATTTCAGTCTTATCTTTATCCATAATCATATATTTTAGGTAATTTCTTCCAAATATTAACCTAAATCTGAAAAGTAGCGGAGCAAGTACTCAGATCTTTTACCTAAGTTATAGTATCAATGCCACAGTATAAGAATACTCTGTTACAAGTAAAAGTACTGCTTTCAGAATAACATATAGGCCTGTTATAACATTGGCTTAGAATTGTTCATAGGTTAACCATTAACCAGCAACATCATTGTGTGCTGCTTTCAGACGCTTTTTGCAAATATTTAAATCTTTGAACCTTTGAGCAAATTGTTTTTTTGTTTTTTTTTCTTAAACATGGGAAAAAAGGCAAGGAGCAACTTCTTGAGAAATGTCCCACAGATTGCAAAAAAAAGTACATTTCGAACATTATTTTAAAAATAATGAAAAAAGAAAAAAATAGGCAAAAAATACATTTATGATGAGAATTATTATTATTACATTTTAAAATTATGCATTAATTATGCTCTTTTTTTTTTTTTTTTTTACAAATTTCTTGCCAGTTTTTCTGGTCATTTCTTCTTTCGCTGCTCGTTGCCTTCTTCCAAGCTTTTTAAAGAAATCAAGCCAATCTGCTCAGGTTGCTCAAAGGGTAAATAACTTCATTGTTGCAACTGGTAAAGCTAATTAAAATTGCTTAATTTTCTGATGTGTAGCTTAATCTATAACAATACATCTAATTTTATTTGTTGATAATATTCTGAATTAATAATCTGAATGTGGTGGTAATTAAAGTTATCAAAGACATGTAGTAGAGTCAAAAGTAGGCTACAATATTTCTCTGTATTGTGGTTGGGTACATAAAATGGAATCACTCAAGTTAAGTACAAGTACCTCAAAACGGCACTGCACTTTACTTAAGTAATTGTACTTAGTTACTTCTGAAACTAAAAGCACTAAAATGTGGAGTAAAAGGTACAACATTTCTTTCCAAAATAGCAGAAAATTGTACTTGTAGATGCAGTACTTGAGTACATTAAATGTACTTTGCACCACTACAGCCAACAGCCGGTTAGCTTTGTTTAGCTTAGCTTGGTTCTATCCAAAGGCTGTCTCAGTGTACTGACAGTGGTCCTTTGAGCTAAATGCTAATGTTAGCATGCTAACATGCTGAAGATTAACAGGTATATTGTTATGTATACTTTAGTAAGCTAACATGCTAACGTAATTAGCACCTAACATCTCTAATGTTCATTTACTAATGTTGACACCTGTCTTGTACCTGTGGTGCCCTGATGAGTGGGTGGACCAGGGGCCTTGGTTGGGGGGTCAACCGGCGGGTCGCAGGCCTTATCTGGGATGACGGCCTGAATCACCACCTGAGGCTTGAATGAGCCGGAGTTGATGTAGGTGTGAGTGACGGTCAGCTCTCTGGATATCAGGGCTCCACTCTCATCCCCAAAGTCCCAGTTGAAGGTGATGTCTGCGTTGCTGAGGTACTCGCTGGGGTCGTGGAGGGTGATGGTGAAGGCAATTGCTCTGTTCTGGACGAAGCGCATGTCCCCGGCCACGATGTCGTTCACCTGGTCGAGAGAGACGGCGAAGGGGATTTGATCTGAGGAGAACAGTACAAGAAAAAGAGCTCATTAAAAGTATATGAGTATGAGGTAATGCATATTTTTATCAACATGTATCTTACTGACTTCATTGCTCTTTGCGTTACAGGTTTATTCATAACGTCAGTAATTGATTTTAGAGGTTTTTAAGAGAAACAATCCCACAAAATGTACCGAGTAGTATTAAAGCCACCTCACATCTCTAACCTAAAAACGTATTATTTGATACTGGTCCCCTCGTCTTTTTAACAAGGCCCTCCACAGCAACGTTTTTTACATAGTGCCCCAAACTCACCAGTGATGGAGAACTGAGTGGAGGCGTATCCCAGAGGAATGAACTTCTCCTTGCTGCGGTAGTGGTAGATAACGATGTCCATGGTGTAAGAGCCCAGTGGGATGTTGTCTGTGTCGATGGTCAGGGAGGACGAGGGGCCGTCGGCTACCTGCCAGTACTGACCTGCCGAAAAAGCATCCAGACAACATATGAGGAGATGAACTTTAATGCCTCATATATCTACAAATTATTTTTATTTAATTCATCTAATGACACAAAACTTTGTGCAATGTAAAATGAAAAAGAATAAAACAGGATATAATTGCTAACATGAATTAAATTCACTTTTTGACTCTCCCACACACACAAAGTCTGAATCCTAAAACTACAAAACAAGGATTGTTTGCTTTATTTTTCTATGTGCAAAGCAAATGAAGTGACATAATCTGATCATATGATAAAGCTCAAACATAATCCACCTTGGGTCATATCTCAGGTCGTGTCATGTGTCCTAACAAACTCTGTGACCCTCAGAAGAGGCCACAGCTCCACTCACCCCAGGTCTTCCACACAAACACGTAGGCTGGCTTCTTGTCCTTCTTAACTGGGCTCCCATCAGGGAAAACAACCTCCCAGTCTGGGCTCTGAGCTGGGTAGACTGGCTCAGACTCACGGTATTTCGTTCCTGTAACAGAAACAAGAGCGATGTGACAAAATGAATGTAGAAGCGCTGGCAGCCATGCTAGCTGCTGTTTGAGGCTATACTTGGGCACAGACGCTAATGTCAGTTTGCTAAAATGCTCACAGTGACAATGCTAACATGCTGATGTTTAGCTGATTGTGTTCACTGTTAGCATGCTGATATTAGCACTAAACACAAGTGCAGCTGAGGCTGATGGGAATGTTTTTAGTTTTGCAGGTATTTGCTCATAAACCAAAGTGTTGGACTACAGTTTGACTCAATAATCGTGCTAAATGAAAGGTTGATACCAAAAATCTTAATTTGCACAATGATAGAATGTTACGTACATTCAACAGTATCGTATTTCATGTCTCCATCTGCTGGTGGGCCGTCACGATAAGAGTACGCATGCATAATATGATGTTAACTCCACTACAGAAGAGACTTGATGATCACTAAAATAAGGTGGGTAAAAGTATATTGGATATATTATCGGTTATTGGGTGGATGGGTCCAACAACCAAGGACTTTCACCTGGGAGGCTGGTGTTTGCTTCCAGTAAGATTGCCAGTGAAATCCGATGCTTGGGCAGTGACTTGCGGCGTCAGACACCAATGACAAAAATTGTCCTTTATGATCGGAGTGATACGCGGCCGTTTGC
This sequence comes from Epinephelus lanceolatus, assembly GCF_041903045.1. Classification (NCBI taxonomy): domain Eukaryota; kingdom Metazoa; phylum Chordata; class Actinopteri; order Perciformes; family Serranidae; genus Epinephelus; species Epinephelus lanceolatus. The sequence goes on along the minus strand of NC_135741.1, from coordinate 6,679,755 downwards.
TGTTGTAGTTTAACGGCGCTCAGTGATGTTAGGGGGAAACACAGCAGGACAAGGTCGAAAGTTAAGGCGGCAAAAGTCTGAGTTGGGCAACTTTCACTCAAGAGAGCCGATTCTAAAGACAAACCCTGTTATTTTTTTCCTAAACCTAACCACGTGCTTTTGTTGCCTAAACCTAAACACGTGCGTTAGTTGTTGAAGTAAAAAATAAAAGTCAAGTGTTCAGTTTGCAGTGTTTATTTTGAAAGAGACTGTATGTGAACGTTAAATTTCCTGTGAAAACAGAAGTGTATTTTGAAAGAAGACAATGCATGTAACAGGCAGAACTCAACATGGCGTTGCAGAACGTCACCAACCAACACACCCAGAGTACCCTGCACGTCGTATCTGGACGTGGAAAGTCCATGACACAACGTCTGTGTGACGAGGTCGCAGTGAGGATGTGTTGTAATCGATCAAATAGTTGTTAAGATATCTCAGTGAGGACATCAATGCCACTATGACTAAAAGTACAGTTAACATTGTGCAGTGTGTGTGTTACCATTGATGATGCAGTCTTCAGCCCAGACAACGTCTCCATCAGGCTGCACCTTCTGGTTGTGTGGGAACTCCAAGTCGATGGTGAAAGTAACTTTGGCTGCGGTCAGTGTCGGTGAATCGTTCCCCACGTTAAAAGTCACTCTTCCACCTGGATGAAGGAGACAAGAAAACAGACACGAAATTTAAAACGTCTTCTCAAACCTTTAGTTGTATGTTTTCACACTGTCCCGAGGCAGTGGGTCTCAACTGGTCCAGCTACAGGGTCCAGATTTCTCCTTAGTCATTAGTTCAAGGTCCAAACAGTTTGATATATCCATTGTCTATTAGTCTCTCACTCTACAGCTAGAAGTGGTGCTTCAGAATAGAAAGCTACGTGCCAGAAATTCACCATACTTCAAAATAAATCGCGACCCACTTTTGGTACGTCTTCATTGTATGTCAAACAACCTCTCTCTCCTGTCATGATCCAACAAAAATCCCCCAAATACACTTTAATAAAAGATGTTTAAACCAAAGACATATGAGCATTTGAATGTGAACAACACCTAATAAGACGTACCTTTCCAGGAGTCTTTGTATCGGGCGTCTCCATCCTTCCAGATTGGGTACATCTTATTGTTCCACGATGGATAACGAGTGAAACGGTTTCTGGGCTCTGAAATATTAAAAATAAATATTGAAATCAGATGTAAACCTAACTCCATACACATAATATATCATATATTATCTATACATGACATACATTAGTATATTTTTCAGCATTTGTTATGGGTCTGTTTCCCCCAGTAGTTTCCTCACAACTCCCAAACTTTTCCCTGAAAACAATAATTTGGATCAAATTATGGAGAAATAGAGACTATTTTAAGTTGATACCTAAAATGAATTAATGTCACTTAATTGCTAAACATGTAAAATGTGAGAATGGAGAATAAAGATTCCAGTAAATCAAATAAAAATGGATACTGTAAATATTTACATGGGTTTAGATGAAGTGTTTCATTTAAGGACCTTCCTTTTTTAGCTTTAAACTTCCAAGGAAATTATTTGGAAGTGACAGATCCCTAAAATCAAGTGTAACCTATTGTTCTCCTCTTGCAAGAAATACTGCAGCATATATTTATTTATTACTGAACTCTTAAAAAGCCTTTCAGTGAGGTTTATTTGTTGGTTTCACAGTTTCTCGAGCTCTCAAAGGTGTCTGAAGGTGCACCAGAGCCCAAATGAGTTTTATAGCTGATATAACTCTCTGTCCAATCCCTCTCATGTGATGCTCAGCTGAGTGTGTGCATGATTTTATCACAGATTAACAATGTCACACGGCCGCATTTGGATTAAACAGAACGGCAGATAACAGAGCGAATTACCAGCTAAATCAGACTTCTTTTGAATGTGATTATTAATCCAGCCTGTTTTATTATTTCAGTAATCGCTCTCCTTGTTCTCTCCTCTCCTGGTTTGACTTAGTGATGTTTCCGTGGTGATGTGGCCGAACTGGTGGACAGTGAATTGGACAATGAATATGAATATAATCCCTAAAAGGTTTTGCACAAGCAGATGGTGGAGCTGACTCATTCCTCTGACTTCCTTTGAGTCATCACAAGTCATCTCTCAAAATATTACACCGGCTGAATGAGTGTTTTATCCCTTCACATCACCCAAAAGATTCCAAAGCTCCCTTCCTGTGCAAATACACATTCTTTACCCGTCATAGAAAGGCTGTAACTTTGGATTTTTCTACTTCAAACTGCTGAAGCTTCATTTTAACTTCAGCCGAACTTTATTTTTACACAGAAAGACGACCACGCTGAAACTGCTTCAAGGTCGACCACTAACGCTTTCAATGCACACAGGCGCACGTGTGTCACGCTTTAAGACAGACTTGGAAGAATGTTGAACTTCTCCTTTAACTTCAAAATAAAGGGATTAAGACAGCTTGCTTTAAGACAGGTCACATTCTGTGTCATTTAGGTTCATGCATGGTTGAATAAAGAGGTCATGGGAAAAACATGAAACTAGACACTGGAGTGCACTCAGATCTTACAATTCAAAACACGTGCAGTAGTTTATTAGAAAACTGGGTTTCCATATGGTTCACCTCTGTGTAAGGCAGGTGTCAGCAATCTTTACTATCAGAAGAGCTATTTTTGGCCTAAAAAAATGAAGCTGTAATACATATTTTTGTCTTATAGTGACGGCAAGACTGGCTGTTTAATCTAGATTAGCCTATAAATATTACAAATAGGTCTAATGTAGCTACTCTGCAGTGGGCTATTTAGGATTATTTGGTACTTAAACTTTGCAGCATTGGTGGTAAAAGCAAACACATCTGTCCATTCACTATGGACATCTCTGTTTTCCTCTGACACATTTTCTTTTCTTGGATTTGGAACAACGAGCCTCACTAAGGAGACCCAACAAGTTTTAGGAAAAGGCATCGGGCTGTAGTCGTATGACGCACTCAGCTGACGAGACAAACATTTTTTAATCAAAGTTTAGAGTACACATTTATACAGTTCAAAGAGGGAAGAAGCACTTTAAGGCTACAACCATGATAAATGAAAATTAGTCAAAGCCACAGGAAGCCACTGGGGAAGGGCTAAAGAGCCGCATGTGCCTCCTGAGATATGGGCCCCCTGGTGAAGATAGCCTCACCCAAACATTGACTGCAAGAGCTATAAAATAGCGTATCAGTTCACTGAGTATCATTTTCAAAGGTTTAATGAAGTTTCTAAACTACTGTACTGGAACTTTTATGACATAGACATAGACGTTTTAAAAGATATTCTGAAGGGGCATGAAATCAGAACACCAGCTTTAAGGCTGTAACTGTAATATCATGTAATATAAAGTGCTGTGCATCGTCTGTTTATGTGTTAGAAAGCAATGGTGGAAAGTTACAGAGTACATTTACCCAAGTACAGTACCTAAACACAAATTTGAGATACTTTCCATGAGTATTTCCATTTCTGCAACTTAATATTTGTTAAACTTTGTGTCCAGGCCTTTGAATCCACCGAGTTTAAGGAAACAGAGTGTAACGCGTTGACAGTTGTGTCTGATATCAGCCAACTTAAAGGAGGGAAATGTTGTACTTTTCACTCCACTACATTTATCTGACAGCTTCAGTAACAAGTTACGTAGATTTTAAATTAAATGTGATCATCTAGTAAAATATGATGCTCAAACTACCCAAAGATATGCAAACAGTAGTTAAAAGTAGCAGCAAACCACTTAAATTCAGCGTACACATTAATGCATCTGTTATAATAATACATGAATATATGATAATATTCACACACTTTTGATACTTTAACTTAATTTCTCTAATGAAATAGACCAGGAGTAGGAAACAAAAGGGTTCAGGGTGCAGCTCTTCAGACCCTCTCCAGTGGCTCCCTGTGACTTTGGCGGAAAATCTTTTGGCAATGAATAATGGTTATTTTTTTAACAGATTTTCATTTGTCATTGCTGTAGGCATAAAGTGATTATTGCATTCTACAGCTGTAAGAATGTGAAGCCTATGCAGTGAATTAAAAAATGTTTAAATGTGTCATCATACGTCGACGACCTGGTGCCTTTTCCTCTAAATTTTAGTGAACTTCAGAAGCAGTGACTAGCCTGGAGTCTCTCTACCAAGGCTAGCTATGGATTTCAAATCTAAAATAAAGATAAAGACAAATGTAACACCACTGTTCGAAGGACTCTTAACTCTAATTATTGACATTTTCCATCTTTAACTTTGTAAAATTCTCAGTTACAGTGTCCAAATCTCATCTATAAATTGCGAATCACGTCTGAAAACGCAGCCCTATAAGTCACATGATTCACCTTGTCCTGTGTTACTGAACTAAAATCCTTCCTATCACCCTCCACCTTAGAGAGCAGTAAAAAATGTATTTTCTGTACTTACTCGCCACAGTGTGTGAGGTCACTGCCAGCAACACCAACAGCACAGCAGACGTCCACATTGTCAGTGCGACCTCCTCTGTGTGAAAAATCCCTTTTGTGAGCTCCAGACCAGTTAAGTCTGTCTTTATAAGCTCTCTGATGTTTGACCTCACAGAGAGTATTAGCAGGAGGAACGCCTCCATCCTCACGAAGCCCTGCAGACGTGCTCCTATCAGATTTTAGGGGGCGCCTGCATTGATTTGTGATTTGTGTATTTACAGTCTCTGGGATTACAGTAGTACTTACAGTAGAGAAAGAGCCTCATAATCACATAAGAAATGCAAAAATTCCACATGTCCTTCGTGCATGGCAACAGATTGGATCACGGGACACGCTCGAGTGAATAAACTGAACAAAAGAAACAACTTTCACATAAACATTCTGTGATATAAATATAGTCAGTAATGGAATGTGGCCAGTACATTTACTCAAGTACCGTACTTATACTTTGTTTAATATTTTAATTCAATCAGCTGGAAATCACACATTAAACACGCACAAACTAGACTGTAAAGAGGCACATGTTCTCTGCTGTTCACTAGTTTTATCATATTTAAATTACTGTACAGAGGTTTGGTGCAACTATTACAATCGTTCACTGCATTCACTTTCTATTGTCCAAAAAAGAGCAATATGGATAATTCATAATGCTGCATATCAGGACCACAATAACTCTTTATTCTTACAGTCAAACTACACAAATTATGTTTAAAGCAAGAAATAACCTGCTGCCAAGAAATATCAAAAAGGGGATTATTTAATTTCAAAACTCATTGTGTGCTTAAGCAACATCCAAACATACACCAATTATTAACTGTATAAACAGAGGAATGATGTATATTAATTTTTTTTTGGTTTTATATATTTATTATTCAAATTAAAAAGATAGCAGGTGAAGTTGATGAAGACACATATGTAATATTATATTTATATTTATATTTTGTACGGTAGATATTTGGTAATTAATATTACACTAGTGCCTGACAGAATGACACACTGACAGTTTCCGTGATTATGTACAGCATACCATACCATGACTTAGTCATACCAAAAATTAGAAAAACCAACAACATTGGTCCACAGGGGGAGCCACAGCGATCGGTCGCATTTTAGCCATTTTGAAGCATTTTTCTGTTGTTATAGCGCCACCCAGTTGCCAATTAGAGTTAAATTTCTCCAGTCACCTTGAGGCGTCCTGTTCTACATATCTACCAAGTTTAGAAAAAATCCATATGGCGGTTAGGCCTAGATAAGAAATGAGCTCTCTAGCGCCCCCATTTTGTTTGATGGGGTCAATAATGGAGGGGTCCCCTCAGATTATGTGTGGTCATATGCCTACAAAGTTGCGTGGTGATGGGTGAAACCCTTGAGATGTTATACACCTTTATGTGATGAGCCACGCCCTCCGCAATATTCATTGCCTTATAGAAGCTCAGTTTTAGTAAGTTTTCCAACTTTTGCCAAGAGGGAACTTTAGATATTGGTCCCTAGATTATGTTCACCCAGTTTCATGCAGATCGCTCAAACTTCCTAGGAAGAGATCCATTTGAAGTGTTTTTAAAAAATTCAAAATGGTGGAAAATCTATATAAGCAGAAGTTATGGGTTCTTGAGGCAAATTTGTTCCTCATGAGGAGAGGCATCTCTGTGCAAAGTTTCATGTCTGTACGACATACGGGGCATGAGGTATGCCCATTCAAAGTTTGCAATTTCAATCGGTTGCTATAGCGCCCCCCTTTGGCCAATTGATGTAATATTGCTTCATTGGCATCCTCCCATGACCCTCTACCACTGTGCCAAATTTCACATGGATTGACCAAGTCAGTGAGGAGAAAAACGTGGAACAGACACACAGACAGATTTTTCCTCATTATATAGTAAGATAAGATATTTACGTGGGTAATTTTTGTGTGACAATGTCTGACACTTCTCAGTGTAAACTTATTCAACTGACTACTTTTCAGATTTGTAAATATAAAGTAACTATACGCTGAAAATTGCTTTTACATTTTGCATTTCATTATTTATAAACACTACTTTCGTTCTGTCTGTTTGCTTGTTTGTATGTTCATGTCTTCTTTACATTGTTTACATGAAATGAATATCAAATATCAACATATCAATATCAATTTTTGCCACTTTACGCCACATTTCAGAGTGATGAACATTTTAAATTTTCCTCTACTTCATTTATTTCACAGTTGTAGTTAAGCTGTAGATTTAATTACACAGTAAATGAGAAGCCCATAGAATATGATGCATTGTTATAGATTAGATTATCCAACAGTGTATATGAAATAATTAAAATTAGCATTAAAATGATGCTTATACAGAAATGCAACAGTATCAATAATATAACATTTAATAATATAACACAGGGGACAGCATAAGTTGTGCGCTTACTGTTACTAAAACTTGAATAGATACTTCAGCAGTCAAGTAAATATTTCACAATAATACCAACCTCATGTAATTAATCTTTTATCATGATAAATGTTATATTTGAGTAAGAAAAAATTGCTATATATTATCATATTACACTGTCTAAAGCTCAGCACAATACAAGGGGATCAAATTTAAATCATGAGGTTACAGTGTCATGAATTTTAGGGCCTTAGGTGACAATTCCACAAACACGTGCTCTCAAATACAAAATGAATGGTCACCTAAATCTCTGCTGAAATCAGCTGACCTATTTTGGCCTGTCTGATTGTTCCTAATTATGTGCGGATTTACTCTGAACTTCACGTTGCTGCTGATGATCAAATCCACCTCATGAAAAACTGATACAGTATATTCGTATATTAGCTGATATACTTAAATACAACGCTGTGATGAAATATAATGTATGAAATATTAAAGTGTGAAAGGAAGCGGTTCATTTCTGTGTCATTGGAACAATAGGTCACACAGTCTGTTAAGAGAAACTGAGCCTGGGGAGAAAAAAAGGGAGGAATGCAGCGTTAATGAGGATTATTGAAGCACTTGTGACTCCCTAAATTCATCCGGCTTTGTCCTTCTACCCCCCGAGAACTATAAAGTGACTTTGTTGAAGGATTTTTTGTCTCCATATCATATGTGCCAAACTGTGACACTATTTAAACCTCTTTTTTTTTTAAAACAATGTCAGCATTCACGGCAAATCCTGTTCAGACCTGCTTCATCGTGAACCCTTTAACTCCCCTCATGCTTTAACAGGTATGTTCGTACAGACACATGAATGTAAGCAAACTGTAACACATGGCGTCTCAATACAGTTAAATAAAGGAGCAGTGATTCACAAACTTTTGTTTACTTGTGACCTTTTACACAAAAAGCAGTGTATAGTTCGGGCCTCTTGTCAACCAGGCCTACAGGGAACTTTCATTTTGTGTTAGCTTTAGCTCCCCCAACTGTAGTATTACTAGGGATAAAGACCTCATTTCCCATGAGCACCATCGCCTCATGTCGTTAAGCTCTTGATCTAGCTAGTGCATGCATTTGCTTTACCGCCTCATGGTTCTATGTCTCCATGCACCAGTCAAAATGCACTCACAGTTTACATCCAGGAGTGTGAAAACATGGATGCTTAACGTGCGTCTTCTCTCGGCAGCACAGAAGGTCTAAACAATCAACACAGTTTCAAGCTGGACACTTAAGGGTTATGATGTTGAGTAATGACCTTTGACCTTTTGGATATAAACTGTCATCAAATCATCATCATATGTATCCTTGAGTCATGGCTCAAAACATGTTTTGTGAGGTCACAGTGACCTTGACCTTTGACCTTCGACTACCAAATTATAATTACTTCATTCTTGCGTCCTTGTGGACATTTGCGCCAAATTTGAGGAAATCTCCTCATGGCTTTCTTGAGATATTGTGTTCACAAGAATGAGACAGATGCAAGGTCACAATGACCTTTGACCTTTGACCCCCTAAATCTCAGTAACCCATCATTAAGCTTAACAACAAGTGAGTTAGTTTGGCATAAAATCACACCGTGTCCCTCCAAATCTCTGTCAGACTAATGTTGTGATGGTTATTTACTTTATAGACCATGAAAGCCTTCATAGTGTGGCATTGTTGTCTTTGTTGTTGCCTGTTATAAATAAAAAATAAATGCAGAAATTCTTGGAAGAGATGCACTTTTTTGAGACTTGCTGAATCAGTGACATCTTTTAAATCACTTCCTAAAACTTATCTGTTAAAAAAAGGCTTTTATTAATTTCACACATTCAGCGCACTGCTGTCTTTATTTTATATATGTCTCATTTGTTTTTTTAATTGTTTTTATCTTGTGTTGTCATCGGTTATTGTATTCTTTTCTTTTGTTTGATTTGCTTTTTTGATTTGATTGCTCTACAGTCTACAGGGCAATTAGTTACCAACTTATCTGCTTCAGTGATATTTTATCTTTATTTTACTTTTATTGTTGTTAGTCATTCATGTCATTCATTTTCTGTAACTGCTTATCCTGTTAGGGGCTGGAGCCTATCCCAGCTAACGTTTGGCGAGAGGCGGGGTACACCCTGGACCTGGACCTAGATGCCAGGTCTAACACGTGACAGACAACCATTCAGAGTCACCAATTAACTTAAGGTGCATGACGTTAGATTGTGGGAGGAAGCTGGGAGTACCTGGAGAAGACCCACGCTGACCCAGCGAGAACATGCAAAGTCCCCACTGAACCCCCACCCTGGGTTTGAACCAGGAACCCTCTTGCTGTGAGGCTACAGTGCTAACCACTGCACCACTGCACTCTAGTGTCCTTAGTATTTTCTTAAAGTTGCCTCATTTTATTTGCCTGAATCCTGCATTGTTTTAAATCCGTGATCAACCATGTAAAGCACTTCCTAACGTTGGTTTGAGAAGCGCTTTATGATTAAAGTTCATTATTATTTTATTATTAGTATTATTAGTATTAATAGTATATTCCACTTGAGCACCTGCCCTGCAAAATGTTGTGCATGGCACTGCTGATAGCGGCCCTATAGTGCAAAGTGTGTAAAAAGGGATATTGAGACACGGACAAAAGGCATTTAAATTATGGGAAATGGGATCTTAATAACGTTTTGCATCTTAAAAATAAAGTAGGACCCCTATTAAGATTCAGTTTTGGCCCTCCAAAGGAAAAAAATGGCCCTCCTGCCATTGCCTGTATTGTTTCTACTCGCCTGCAGTTCGTCAGTCCGCCCATCAGGGGGCGCTGTGCGATACAGGCAGTGATCGCGGAGGAGTTCAGAAGTAGAGCAGCTCCAGTGTGATTGGAGGAAGTGATACATCAACAGAGAAAGATGGCCGAAGTGATAGAGCTGCAGAAACTGAAGGTTGGTACTCATCATTAATATGTAGTTATTACAACCATTAGGTGCTTTAATTAATAAACATAATGTTGTGTAAGTTATTATCTGTATTACCAGAGAGTGAGGACACGGATAACTGACAGCTTTGACTCTTAAAATGTGTCCGCCGGGTGTGAAGCTAACAACCGGCGTGTGTTCACGTTGTTCATTCGGCTGCGAAGCTAACAGAGCAAACCGCTCCGAGCTAACGTTGAAAACTCAACGGTACCGGTGACAGACAGCTGAGAATGACTTTAAATCAACACGTAAAAGTGTAATGTGTAAATTAGAAATGTAAATGTAGCCGCTGTAATTAGATATAAAGCGTCCCGCCATCTCTGTCGCGGGTCCAATTAAATTAGCGACGTCGGTTCAACCGAGTGTGTTTGACCTCCATCGGTCATGTAACCCATGTTAGCTAAACATTAGCCCGCAGATACACCGACTATTAAATCAGAATCAGCTTTACATGTGTTCACATACAAGGGATTTGTGTTGCTCTCAATATATTTACACAGAAAGACACATAATTAAAACAAGGAAACAAAGAGCAGCTGTATAATATAATAATGTATTAAAAGTATCTATCCGTCTGTCCAACAACAGCACAATTACTTTGTTAAGAGTAATACAGTAACGTTAATGCAGTGTTGCAGAGTGCAGAGGGTGCTGAAATTAATATGAGATGATTTATGTAATAGGTAAGGTAGGTGGCATTATATACAGAGCATACAGTGATTCTTATATTTACACCAGTCGACCACAACATTAAAACCCCAGGCTGGTGAAGGTCAATAACATTATTAATTTCATGGCAATGTTCAGCTGGGAAACCTGCTCTGCATGTGGATGACACTTGGCGTACTCCACTCACCCACCCAGCAGGACAATGCACCATGCAGCACCAGAATAACTGCTCAGGTATGTGACAAAGAGCTCAAGTCATCAAGCTGGCCTCAAAATTCCCCAGATGCCAGTCTGATTGAGCTTTCTTAGGATGTGCTGGTACCCCAGAGGTACCCCCAATTCACAGAAGGGCCTCCTTGGATCACACCTGGCTCTGACCTGTTGAAGCATGGACACATGACCTCTCGGGGGTGTCCTGTGGTGGCTGGCGCAAGGGCGTTGGCAGTAGGTCCTTTGAGTTATGTGGGTTGTGAGATGGGGTACCAGCACATCCCATGGATCACTGATCAGATCAGCAGCTGGGGAATTTGGAGGCCAGGTTGACACCTTGAGCTCTTTGTCATATTCTTTAGGACATTCCTGAGCAGTATTTATGGTGTGGCGTGTCACATCGTCCTGCTGGGGGGTCACTGCCATTGGGAAGTCCTGTTGACATGACAAGGGGTTAGGGTGGCAGCGATACACCGCTTTGAAGGTATAATGTGATATAAGAGTTGACAGTTATCATACCGTATACATTTGCATATCTGCGATATTGGAGAAAAAAAATGCAACTGGATGGAGAATCTCTTCCTTATTTTAGTTTGTTTTTAAAGGAGAGACTTTTTAAATATACGTCCATTAACAAAATAGTTTCAAGTTTCAGTTATAGTAATAAAAGGTTTGTTCAACCGAACATAATCCTTCTGTTTTCATTCCTTTATGGGTCATTTTGACTGATGATTTTTAAATTTTCTAACACCATGATACCCTGAAACCATGATATTTTCTGAGATGGTTATTGTACCATAAAACTCTCACACCGTTGCAACCCTAAGTGGGCTACTTGGTCTTCAGTGGTAATGGGTGGACACATCAGGTGTCATCCACATGAATGCCAGAACATAAGGTTGGCCAGCTGAACATTGAATTATAATGAAATGATTACTGTTATTCACTTCACACTTTAATGTTTTGGCTGATCGGTGTGTATTGATGGTGATGATATAATATGTTAAAGAACAGTGAGTATTCAAACTATGACGTATATGATTTACTGGCAAAGTGGATGCTTTGTGTTACGGGGTAATTCCTCAGGGATTGTTCCTGACATGATGGACTGATACTGACTGTTAATTGGATTGATGGCCTGTGAAAAGAAACTGTTCTTGTGTCTGGTTGTTTTGGCATTTAGCGTTCTTTAGCGAATCTGTTTTATCTCCTGAACGGCACCTGAGACTTTGTAGTGAGACTTTAGTGGCATCTCCTTGCAGGTAATTTCTGCATGAAGGTAAAGAGGATTTAAATTCTGGTGCTCCAAGCATTAAAAATGCATTTTTAAAAAGTCAATCGCAGCATTGCTTTCCAGACACTTTATGCCAGTTTCTCCACAGATCTCACTGTGAGCAGTTTTGATTTCTGGGAAAAGAAATAAACAACATGGTTATTAAATGGCGCTTGTTACATTTATTCTCTTTTACAAGCTCCTACATATATATTTGTTTTCACTGGACATAATTTCCTACAGTCCTGTTTATAATGTAGTTCATTAATTCATCAATTAATGTCCACCACAAAGTAATTTGTTTCATATTTTATTTATTATATTTAATCCCTTCACACTATTATATGTCTTACATTCTCATTTTTTACTTGCCTGTTTTTCTTTTTATACATATTTAAATGAGCATTGTATAAGGGAGCCTGCGATCTGAGCTTTTCATGGCCAGTGACTGCTTCTTGGTAACTGTTGTGCATATGACTGTAAGGAATTTGAACACTTGTTGTATTAGGAATACTACTTCTGTCTCTGTTGTTGTTTCAGCTTGCTGAACTGAGACAGGAGTGCGAGGCCCGAGGTCTGGAAACCAAGGGAAACAAAGGAGAACTCATTGCCCGACTGCAAGCCTACCTGGAGGAGCACGGTGAGGCAGCACCTTCATATTTAGACAAATCCAAAACAAATAATTGTTGTCATGGTCGCACATGAACTTAATCACGTTGAAATTAATTGTTTCTATGTATATTTCTCGTATGGGATGCTGTTAATGTATGATGGGACTGTGTCTTTTAATTTATTTCTTATCACGATAAAATGACTGATCTCTCTACGTGACCCTCTTTCTTTCTGCTCTCTGCTGTCTGCTGTTTGCCTTTCTCCCATAATCCAAACAACAGAGGAAGATGTGGATGTCGATGATGTGCTGGCGGAGGACACAGAGGTAATGTGACTGTAGATGCTTTCACTTCCCCTCTCAGACCTCATTAGATCATTTTGTGAAGCTCTGATAAATGTTAACATTTTACTTTTAGGACTTCACAAAAGTTGAGACTGCCAACAATGTAAAAGACGAGAAGGATTCAGAGCCTGTTGAGTGCGAGCCGTAAGTTTATTCTCATTCAGTCTACAACAAACAACTAAAAAAATAATGCTATGTGGATAAATTGCATGTGTACATCTTGTCTCCAATGACATCATGATGGCCTCCGATGCCGGTAAATCCACTATCCTGGTTCTGCTTGATCTCAGTGCAGCCTTTGACACTGTTGTTCACCACATCCTTTAAGACAGGCTGAGGGACAGGGTAGGAATCTCAGGGACCGCTCTTCATTGGTTTAAATCCTATCTGTCTGATCGATCCTTTTCTGTGGCTGTTGGCCCTCATAAATCAGAGTTTGCCCCCCTTTCTTGCAGGGTGCCCCAAGGTTCAGTGCTTGGGCCTATCCTCTTTACGCTATACATGCTCCCTCTCAGAGATGTCATCAGCAATTTTGAAGGTATCTCATACCATATGTATGCAGATGACCTCCAGTTATATTTTTCTTTTAACCCTGATAGGACAGATGGAATTGACTCACTGTACGATTGTATGAATGTAATTAAGGACTGGATGTCTTCTAACTCCCTTCAGTTGAACACAGCTAAAACTGAGATTGTAATTATTGCACCTGATGCCTCAGCATCTAAAGTGGCCAGCTGCTTAGGGTCCCTCAGTGCAAATGTGCGCCCCAAGTTGAGAAACCTTGGGGTCACATTTGATCAGGCCATGCTCTTCGATGACCACATCAAAACTGTCACTCGCTCCTGCTTTTTCCACCTCAAAAACATTTCCAAACTCAGATCCATGTTAACTTATTCCGAGCTAGAAATGATCATCCATGCTTTTATTTCCTCACGTCTGGATTACTGTAATTCTCTTTTCACCTGTCTAAATAAAACTTCATTAGACCGCCTCCAGCTGGTCCAGAACGCTGCCGCCAGGCTTCTGTCCAGATCTCATAAGTTCACTCACATCACTCCAGTCCTGGCATCCCTGCACTGGCTCCCTGTTAATTTCAGGATCCAGCACAAGATTCTAACCGTCACTTACAGAGCCCTCCATGGTCAAGCACCTGCATACTTGACGGATCTGGTGTCCTTTCACTGTCCTGTCAGGTCACTGCGGTCTGCTGAAGGCCACCTACTTACTGTCCCTCACACAAGATTAAAGACGAAAGGTGATAGAGCCTTTAAGGCTGTTGCACCAAAATGGTGGAATGCACTACCTCATGAGCTGAGAGCGGCCTCTTCTGTGGACATTTTTAAAAAGCAGTTAAAAACACATCTGTTTAGGCTTGCGTTCCATTAATTGTCCATTGTATCATCTCTGTATTTCGCTGCACTTTACTTTTTATTTGTTTTTGTGTATTTTGCATTGTTTCTGTTGTTGTATTTTTTGTATTTTATCTTGTGAAGCACTTTGTGAGTCCTCTCTGTGAGAAGTGCTATATAAATAAATTTACTTACTTACTTACTTACTTGTCTAAATGGCTTCACGTGTGGGGGATTATAGGTCATCAGGTTTAGTGCAGAAGTGTTTGATAAACACTGGTTCATAATGTGTTTATAGTTGTCGCTACTCATCAGTCTTTGGTCATCCCACATCTTTACATGTTTTTTCTTTCAGACCTGCAGAGAAGAAGGTGGTGAAAATAACTCCTCCAGCATCTTCCAGTGAAGTACGTGTGACATGTTTGCATGCACTTAAAACTTAACTGAAAATCTTTAAGCTGCATATTTTAATACAGCATTTAATGCCCTGTGTGAGACATGTGATATCTGAGCCTTTAAAAACAACAGCTTAGATACACAGTAACTTTTAGCCGTCTTCACAAATGTGTGAGGGTGTGAAACTACAGAAATAATACACACATAAGCATCAGAACCAACACCTCTGCCATCGGCTTGTGTTCTTTTGTTGAGCAGAGACTACAGAAGAGAGCTGAACGTTTCAACCTGCCTGCGTCAGCTGAAAGCAAAAAGGCTATACGTGCAGCAAGGTAAGACTTGACCAGGGTCCTCTTCTGGGTATATTTTTGAGAAAACTTCCAGTTTATTACAGTTTTATTTTTGTAGTTTCGGTCATCATTCCTATGAGCAATGATAATATTATGCTCACCGGTGTACGAGCTTAAACCGGTTTGATTTAATACAAACCAGCTAAACCAGCATTAGTCATTATGGCACATTATGGCAAATTAAAAAAGCAGCCTACATCTGTCACAGCACTAAAGCGGAGCACGGCAACATGAAGGAGATCCAATTTCAGTAGATGTGGAGGCGGGGAGAGCAGCACATGCCGTGGTTGTTTTTTTTTTGTTGATGAGACAAGACATGACAAAGTTAGTCCCTCAAGAAATCTAAAACTGTTCCAATGTGGCATCATTTTGGATTTGAAGCCGATGAAAGAGGTGTCCTAACTGGTACGAGCGACGCGATGCGCTGTTTTGACCTGAACAACCTGTTACTTTTGATTCCTATTCTTCGTTTTAAAAGCACCACAATAGGCCAGGAACGGCTGATTCATTAAATTGAAATGAAGAGTCTATACGATGCCTCCTTATGTCACTACACAAAACAAAATTAAACTCAGTTTTATCCATATAGCTCAATATCACAGATCACAATTTGCCTCAGAGGGCATATAGGTGGCATATCGGCTCTTAATATCAAACTGGTTTAAAGACATTCACACTGGCCCAACCCAACTGTGCAGTGTGATAATAATAGAAAGGTGTGCTCACTTCTCAGTTTTACCTCTTAAGTGGTTTGGATAATATGATCTGAGAGGAAGGAAGCCTAATATGCACGCTGATAATACAGAAAGATGTGGAAAGTTCTCATAAAACAGAGAAATAACCAAAGTACATCCTGTCTGATAAATATTATAAAGCAGATATCTCAAGTACAAACTGGGCACGGGAGAGAAACTGAACTTGAAACCACAGAGATTCAGTTAAGCCTAGTTAACATTACATGATTTTCACCCTGATTTTACGTTGCGGAGACTGTCGTAATCTGTTCATACCTGGCGACGTGTGTTTCTGTCAGTGGGAGTCTCGCCAACTGCGTTACGGCCTGTAACCGACAGAGTCCCAGATAATGCGGTGACGTCACCAAACACATTGTAAAGGCATGGATATTCTTTATTATCCTGGGTCCAAACACAATGCACTCCCTGTGATCCTGTGGACGCCGCCATTGTTGTTGCTTGCCGGCCGGCTTGTAAGTGTTGCCAGATCTTGGGAGAGAAACAAGCAACCAGGGCAATGGAAACAAGCCCAAAAGAAGCGACTGCAGTCTGACATATTATCATGCATTTAAATAATCTATTAGACGGATATATAGAGGAAGGTGACGTTTAGAGAGCAAGCCCAAATAAGCAACTTCACTTTAGAAACAAGCCCAAAGTCGCAGCTAATAAGCAGGCCTGGCAACCCTTGTACTCCTCACATTTCTTCCGTTCTCCTGCGTGCTGACGTGGGACGTATCCCTCCTCTCATTGGCTGATGCTCTTCGTCAGTCGTGTCAGCCTTTTCCAGTTTTCTAGCATGCCAGATATCCAGTCCCAGTCACAGACGAGGGGGCAACTTGCTCATAGGCTTATTTACACATGAAGACTCGTCGTGGCAGACTACCTGCCGACTCACCTCCGACCCAAGATCTCTCATGGCTCTCAAGATCCTCTGTGATGTCAAAATCGCGGTGAAAATTGTGTAATGTGAACTAGGCTTTAGATGCTGCTGAAGTACTGAGAGCTGAACACACACAAACTTTTTAAAACGCTGTCTCTCTGGTCTACTGCACCGACATCAGTTAAGTGTCAAACACGCTTGTTTCAGGTGGATGAGGGGGGGTGGCTGCGGTCGGTGAGAGGTCACAGCTACCTGCTTCGAGGTCGTTGGGCACGCCGTTGGCCTGACTCCAGACCTTCAAAGTCTAGTCTTAAAATTGAATTTGTGAGGTCTTAATTGCCGCGTGAAGGTCGACTTTTCTGATGTTACAAATCTGTACACCTACTACTGACCCAAACACCTCTTGCTAATATACAGTGAACGAGCAAACTCCGGCAGATGGAGTGTTAAAATTGTCCAAAGCGACAACAACATTCAGGGAGCTTATCAAGCCAAAGTTACGGCTTGCTGTTGATTTGAAAATAAGTTGGAGATGCATGAAGCCTCACAAAAATAGAGCCAGGGTGAGTAGTTTGTCAAACAAGCAACATGTTGCTTAGCCTGTTTGCTGATGGTCGCAGCAGGTCAGGACAGCTTCACTGGGAGCAGCTGAAACACTCTGATGTTCGCACGTATTCACTCCAGTTAGGACGAGGTGTTATATTGTTTTACTTTATACTTGCACTTGCCTGTTGGCAAAAATGTAGATTAACATAACTCTCTCTAATAACCACATTCCTACATAAAACCTATGTCTACACAGGATCATGTCTATACTGGCCTGCAGTGCTTGAGTAAGAAAAAAACTGATTTGTCCAACTTAGTTCCAAAGTATCTTAAAAAGCTCTTAAAAAACATTAAATCTAAGTGTCTGATACCTGTAGACTGTAAAATAAACTGGATCTACACTTTAACATGCACACAGCCATGTTAAAATGATTCTGTTTCTTTTCTTAAGGTTTGGTGAATCCACCGGGAACACCAGTCCCACTCCAGGTCTGTTGTCACTCTACTCCTTCACTAAACTGACTTTCTGTTTCTCAGTGAAGCAAAATGATCAGTGAACATACATGTTTCATTTTAAACACAGAGCTTAAGATAATGAGTCATAAAATTCTGTTGTTAGTTTCTTATGTTGTTCTTTCTTTACATTGCTTTTTAACAAGAACAATGAACACCAGAATATCCACATCCAAACACTAGACCACTAAATTCATACATCATATTGCTTCAGCAACAAGTGCAGCTTTAACATGTTTTTCATTATGTTTAAGGTTTGTTGTTTTCTGCCGCTTGTCACTCTGACTTTTTTCCTCTGTCTCCCAAACAGGTGTCGTTGCAAACAGTAAAGCTCCTGTAAGTGTTGCATCATTTACAGACACATTTATTTAATGCCTCCAGTAAATGAGATCATGTTCATTTGACTGTTTTTGTGTCTCATGAAGGTGAACGTCGAACAGCTGAAGAAGAGAGCAGAAAGATTCGGCATGAACGTTTCGTCCCTTTCACAAAAGGTGATTGAGTTTTAATTCACGGTGTAACTGCACAATGATGATGACATTTTTTTGTGGGGCTGCTCCTGACTAAGAATTTTCCTAGTTGACCAATAGTCGTCATTTAGGGCCATTAGTCGACTAGTCGCCTGCATGTTTATGATATTAATTCAATTATTAAATAATATATTTTGGTGGTTTGAGTTGAAGGTGTGAGAAAGAATAGTGTCAGTAACATTGTTAACACTGTGCTACATTACAGAGAAATACAAAACCATACTAATGAACCTTCATTAATATAGGCCTATATTTTATCTCCAAGTGCACGTCACACACTGAGCGAGCCGCCTGTTAATGACGCTGTGGACTAATGGGCATGTAGCTACTTCCATGTTTCAGATGATACGTCATGTTTGTAGTCGACCAATGAAGATGAGTTTACATATCACCTTGGGTTCGTCCTTCACCTTCTCAAAATGATCCCACACTTTGGATTTCCTGCCCGACATGTTATTAACTAGCCTGTGGAATAACCGCAGGTACCAGCCCTGGAAATTAACCTGACTCCTGTGTGACTGCTGAGCGTGGACACTTCCTTTGTCTGTCCTTTCAAATTAAATTCCCACATGGTCCAGTCATATAGGTTTTGATTTATTTTGACAAGGCGCAGCTCCTGATGGAGTTTCATGGGGGGGGTTTTGTGTGTGTTTTTTTTCTGTGACTAAATAACCAAAGAAATCTTGATGACTAATGACCTTTCTGGTCAACTAACATTTGGTTGACTGTTAGGGGTTGGCCCTAATTTTTTGGAGTCTAAAATTTGGCATCAAAATAATGCTGAAAATGTTTTTTTTCCCCAGATTGAAGAAGATGAAAAGCTGAAAAAGAGGAAGGAGAGGTTTGGGATCTCAACAGGTGCAGCTTCAGTTGGTTCAGCCGACGTTGAGGTAGGTTGTTTTTTTCCATTCTTTGCATTTTCTTTGACTTTTTAGAAAACGTTAGAAATGTTTTGCAGTGTTTCCCCACAGCACAGTGAGTTTAACATAAAAAGGTCAAAGAAGGAGCGATTGTGGATTAACGTCTGTGTTTCCTTTCTCTTTTTTCGACAGGCAAAGAAAATGAAGCGTGCAGAAAGATTTGGAAAAATGTGATTAACGTTTTAGAGCCTGTGTTTTTTTGTAAAGCATTTTCATTACTGCACAACAGAGATCCCTGAAGACGACTAATGTCACTAATAGGATTCCTGTGAATCAAAAGTGTGATTAAATACAAAGATAAATGGGTGAGTTGGATCATTTAAATGGTTTAGGAAATGAACAACAAGGATAAAGCTCAGTTATTCTCCGAGCCTCAGGTCAGTGGGTAATTTGAATTAGGAAAAACATTTGATTTCAACCTTGTCATTATTTACCGGAGCACCTTTTTCTCAGCGAAGCTCATTAGTTCTTTTATTTGCCTTATTTTTATATCAGAATTAGAGGGATGTTTATAAAATACACAGACAGTATTAGCTCCTGAGTAACATCCCAAATACACTGTTAATGCTTCAATGCTTTCTTAAAGCTGCAGTGAAGTCCATTTATAGTCTTTATTTAGCAGCGAGTGAAACAGCTCCTGCAGTAAAAGCCCTCAGGTTGTTTAGGGGGAATCATTTGTTCTCAGTCAGATGATTAAACGGTTAGAAATGTCTTTTTCATTATCAAACATGCAACAAGGAAAACTGGAACTTTTGGCCGTGGAAAAAGAAAATGTGTAATAAATTTTTGAGATTGTTCAAAGACCCGGAAATTAAAAAAAAATAAAATTAAAAAAAAAAGTAAAGTCAAATAGCAAAAACATCAAGTTAATGATAGGTGAAAGATTATTTCTGTTTATTAGAAGTGCTGCAATTAAACAAACCATTTTCTGACAGTCCATTTAAATGATTGAACTCACTTGTTTGGTTGTTTTTTAATTACTCTGTGTGTATTTAATTATACTTTTGATTTGTCAAATAGCCTATTATTTTTGTGTTCTCTCTTTGGGATTCCATGGGTACACTGCTTCAGTTATCTGTCCATTTTATAACATTTTGTGATTTAAAATAAATTGTTTTCAACTTTTTGATATCTGCTTCGTTTGACTCGTTTTTTATCTTTTCATAGAAAAAAATCCAAGTAGGTACAAGAGAGACTTGATGATGAGGGTGTTGGTTAATGCACTAATTGACATGAAATAAACTGGGGCCAAAGCTCTTCGCCTAGCAATGGAATAGCAATGAAATGGTCTGAAGTCTATAAAATCAACATCATATGAATAATATCATAGTAGTCCAGACCCATTGAGTACAGCATACCATACCATGACTTAGTCATACCAAAAATTAGAAAAAAACCATTGGTCCACAGGGGGAGCCACAGCGATCTGTTGCATTTTAGCCATTTTGAAGGATTTTTCTGTTGTTATAGCGCCACCCAGTTGCCAATTAGAGTTAAATTTCTCCAGTCACC
This sequence comes from Epinephelus lanceolatus, assembly GCF_041903045.1. NCBI lineage: Eukaryota > Metazoa > Chordata > Actinopteri > Perciformes > Serranidae > Epinephelus > Epinephelus lanceolatus. Next base: position 6,659,086 of record NC_135741.1, on the reverse strand, counting down.
TTGAGGCGTCCTGATCTACATATCTACCAAGTTTAGTAAAAATCCATATGGCGGTTAGGCCTAGATAAGAAATGAGCTCTCTAGCGCCCCCATTTTGTTTGATGGGGTCAATAATGGAGGGGTCCCCTCAGATTATGTGTGGTCATATGCCTACAAAGTTGCGTGGTGATGGGTGAAACCCTTGAGATGTTATACACCTTTATGTGATGAGCCACGCCCTCCGCAATATTCATTGCCTTATAGAAGCTCAGTTTTAGTAAGTTTTCCAACTTTTGCCAAGAGGGAACTTTAGATATTGGTCCCTAGATTATGTTCACCCAGTTTCATGCAGATCGCTCAAACTTCCTAAGAAGAGATCCATTTGAAGTGTTTTTAAAAAATTCAAAATGGCAGAAAATCTATATAACCGGAAGTTACGGGTTCTTGAGGCAAATGTGTTCCTCGTGAGGAGAGGCATCTCTGTGCAAAGTTTCATGTCTGTACGACATACGGGGCATGAGATATGCCCATTCAAAGTTTGCGATTTCAGTTGGTTGCTATAGTGCCCCCCTTTGGCCAATTGATGTAATATTGCTTCATTGGCATCCTCCCATGACCCTCTACCACTGTGCCAAATTTCACATGGATTGACCAAGTCAGTGAGGAGAAAAACATGGAACAGACACACAGACACACCCACAGAGTTTTCATCATTATATAGTAAGATAAGATGAGACAGATGTCAGTGAAGGAGTGTAACCAAGTACATTTACACAAGCAATGTGCTGAAGAACAGTTTCGATGTACTTTAATACTTGAAAATATGTTTGATATGATGCAGTATTACACCACAGATGCTAAATGGACCTGCACTTGTTTGTCTCATTTGTAGTCTCCCAACCACTCACAGCACTTAAACACTACATGCCACTTTCACCCATTCACACACTGGTGGCTAAGACTACTGTACGAGGTGCTTCCTGCTACTCAGCTTAAACACTCACAAGCACTCAGTGAGTTGGGATTCAGTATTTTTTGCCTATATTTGACAGGACAGTAAAGCATGACAGGAGAGGATGGGAGAGAGAGAGCAAGGAAGACATACAGCAAAGAACGAAGGCCTGATTCCAACACACAACGCTGCAACAAAGGCTAGCTGCACCTTTCCCATGAGAACTACCAGTGCGCCCCACTTTTAAGTCAATACAAAACACTTTAACTATCTGCCTTTCAACGTGCTACCTCAACTACTAATGTACAGTTTTAGCCCACTAACTATCCCACTATTGGCAATGGTAACTTTTTACTGTACTTTCAAGCAATCATACTATCAAATTCACAAAACCTGAATACATTACTCTTCTTAATGGGTTCAGTTGACTATTTAATGTGCAATTTCCTATGACCTGTATCCCAAACACACACCATGTGAAACTGTACGTGGGCAACTGTGCACTCAATGGGTATGGACTAGGTCATAAAAATTCATGAAACTTGTCAGGGGGTATATTTGGTTGTTTTGGCGACACCTGCTGGCCGCTACAGGAAGTACGCCGACCCGGCGTGACGTATGTTCCTGTGACGCGCAGAAATTTTAAACTATCGTCCTTCTCAGTGATGGCGGCTTCGTTTCGTTCTCTCCCTGCAAGCTGTAATAACAAATGGTACTACACCCGGCAACAGATCGACAACAGCCCATCTCGGCGAGCGGGACTTGATCCGGACAAGGAGCTGTCCTACAGACAACAGGCGGCGAACCTGCTCCAGGACATGGGACAGCGGCTCAATGTGTATCTTTTGTCGGGGGACGACTTGCGTCTCATCTAGCCAGCGTTAGCATGTTAGCTAGCGAAGTTTAGCTTCTCGTGAAGCCGGTTCGGCCAGGAGCGTGGCCGGTGTTTGTTGTTGTGTTTACTTCGAGGGGATTTTGTTTGTTTGTGTGTTTTCCGTCTGCCACACGCGGTGGTTTGTGATTTTACTGCGTTAACGTTAGCTTGCTAACGGCGTAGTAGGCTCAACCGGGGCCACGAAGGCCTGTGTGGTCGGCGGGCCTTCAGGACGTTAGCATTAGCTTTGCCCCACACTGTGAGGAAAACACGAAGCTTTAGTGGAATAACTGTCTTTAAAGACGTTGTGTTTGTAGTGTGTGTGACGACGAGGTAAACTGTTATATCTTTAGAGTCCAGCCTTTTATGTTTTACTCAAAAAAAAAGCTGCTTCCGGTAACATCTGACTGATGTGTGAAGCTAGCCGGGGTCTCCACTCTGTTGTCCTGCTGTCACTGATGTGATACTGAGCTGATAAGTCTAAGGTTAAATATAAGCTTTTTAGTTATGTTATTTTACATGTAGATCAATACCCTCAGTCATATTTGCGATGTATAATCAATATATGTTTTGTGATCTATCAGTACTGTTTGCTACTTTGTCCTTAACTGTCTTGTATCAGGTCCCAACTTACTATTAATACAGCCATTGTGTACATGCATCGATTCTACATGGTCCAGTCTTTCACCAGATTTCATAGAAATGTAAGTATTGTTCATCCACTGAAGTCCCAGTTACAGCTGTTAGTGCTTATGTTCAGTCAACTCATGAACTTATTTTGGTTCACCCTCGCCAGGTTATTTCTCCTGCTGCCCTTTTCCTCGCTGCAAAGGTTGAGGAGCAGCCCCGAAAGCTGGAACACGTTATCAAGGTGGCCCATGCATGCCTCAATCCTCAGGAGCCTTCACCAGATGTACGCAGCGATGTAAGTGTTGGGCTGCAGAAACCACCTGTGATTGTGCTCTGTCTCCTCCTGAGTGTACATGATGGGATGGTGATGTTACCCCCTTGATACTTAGGCTCGAAGGGGATGAATTATTTCAGAGATTGATATTGTTTGATTTTGCTGACTGTTGTGTGGATGTTCAGAAACAACAATTTGGCTGTAATCCTTCTTCTATGTTCCTCGGATTTGTGATGCTCATCATCACAGTTTTTGTCTTCATAGAGTGGATGTTTTTCCAATAGCAGCATTGATGCTGGTGCTCTTATATGTAATGTCAGTATGTTTACTTTGAGTTTTCCTTTTTTATTCTTACTCTTCCACTGCATTTAAGCTCGGCACAGTTACTTGACAGCGCATTTTGTTTTGAGCTACTCCAGGTGTTGTTCCCTCTTAATACGAGAGGGCAAAAGACAAAAATGCTCCCCAGTGTTTTTGTAGTGTTTCAGTCACCCAGGTAATATGATGTTTAACTGTTGTAAAACAAAAGCATCTGTACTCAACTGTGTAGCTTTTAATTGTCTCACTGCTTGTCTGTGAGGCTTCGTTGGCTCTTCAGAAAAGGTGGGTTTGATGTGTTTGGAAGGCCTCCCAGTGAGTAACGTGCCTGTCCTCTCAACCTCAGGCCTACCTGCAACAAGCCCAAGACCTGGTCATTCTTGAGAGCATAATACTCCAGACCTTGGGTAAGTTGGGAAGGAAGAACTGGGTCCCTTGATTTCCCTCCAGAAACACGTGATAATAAAAGTAGAGCTAACTGGTTTTACTTTTGTCCACAGAAAGCCCACATGCATATAGCAGCACAGGAAAGAGACATTCACGCTTCATATTAGCAGCATTTACCCACTGTTGTATTACAGTGTTTCTGCTTTTGTTTCTATTATGTCCATAACCTTTTACATTTCCCTCTTCTTTTCTTAGCTACATATTCTAAGCTATTTGTATGAGGACTTATGTGACGAATCACTGCATCATGAACAATGGCTTTTAGTATGTTCGCTACAGCTGGCTTAATCCTTTCCCATGTTTTCAAACTTCTAGGCAGTTGAAGAAGATAACCCTGGCTTTAATTGAAAACACCAAATTGTGTTTCACTGTTTAAACAAGATTCAGTGTCTTGCAACACTGCAGGACCGCAGCATGTTCTCACGTTCATCTGTTGTTTTCACATCGTCCAGGATGTTATTGGAAGACCCAGTGCAAAATGACATTCATCATTACTCTCTGCAACACTTAGTTTGATATAACTATATTCATTTTCTGTTTTTTCAGGGACTTGAATGAATGAAAACTAAGTGGTGCAAATGTTAATATCACTTCTGTATTTCATTTATTTAGACGTCTGTTTTTGTCCCTTTTTTTATTTACAGCTTTTGAAATCACCATTGACCATCCACATACTCATGTTGTCAAGTGCACTCAGCTTGTCAGAGGTGAGCATCGACTCTGCAGTCTTGTGAAATTCTGTTTGTATATTTCAGTATGACTGGAAGTTTACATGTTAAACTATTAACACTGGAGGTTTTAAGTGTATTTCTTTGTTCTATTGTTGTTCCAGCGAGTAAGGATCTGGCTCAAACATCTTACTTCATGGCCACCAACAGGTATATTTACAGTTCACTGTAAAATATAAGCATAAGCATTTTCACATCTTTTGCATTTATTGCTTATAATCCTCTAACTCAACATGTCTGCTCTCTCTCTCTCTCTCTCTCCTGTTTCTGTTTTTTTTTTTTATTGCCTTCTGGGATGTATCCTGCCACGTAGTCTGCACTTGACCACGTTCTGCCTGCAGTATAGTCCCCCGGTTGTGGCTTGCGTGTGCATCCATCTTGCCTGCAAGTGGTCCAACTGGGAGATCCCTGTGTCTACAGACGGCAAACACTGGTGGGAGTATGTTGATCCCACAGTTACCCTCGAGCTGCTGGATGGTATGTGTTGTAAATGACCTTGGCTCTATTTTTGGTTTTCCATTTGCAAAAGTTGAAGATAGTACCTGGTATTTTTTGGGTACCACCTCCATTGAGGTTCCAAGTGAGCTAAGGTGGAGTAGAAACACTGCAGACCACTGATTGGTTCAATTACCATCAACAGCGGCAGCAATTTTTTTCATATACTCAATCCACATTTTAAAAAAGACATCAGCTTGGAAAACTGTGCTGTACACTATGCTGTACAACTGACAACAGACGCAGACTTTCCTCTGTTTGGTTGCAGAGGAAAGGATTCAGTATGTATCACAGTAATGTCACAGCAGTTTCACGCAGTGTTGCTAGTGGTGGGGAGTATATTGATAATTCTCAATGTATCGTGGCTTGTTCCATAATTTTTGTTAAGCCACGGACGTGAGACTCGCTTTGACGTTTTGGTTTTTTCACTCTCTCCTATGGATCTCACCCTCTCACAGACATAAAAATGATCCATCACATACACTCCTCAGCCTGTCCAGACCAATCTAATGGGCGATAGTGTGTGAGCACACAAGGCATGTGTTATTGTAATAGTAGTTTATTTAACTTCATTTTAACAGTAGTTAAATTTATCTTGATTATAATAGACATTATTATGTACAAGTAGCTGTTCCATTTAACTTTAGTACAACAGTACTTTATCTAAGTTTATCTTAAGAGTACTTTATTTAACTTTACTATATAACAGTAGCTACTCTTTAACTACATTCTAACTGTAGTTAACTTAGTTGTTAAGTATTTTAGCAGTCTACAGTAGTCCAGAGGAGATTTCAAAATATTGAGATATAGATTGTGTATCGCATGTATTATTTATGGGCCATATCGCCACCCCCAGGCGTCGCTATGGCTATTAGATGAGAATCTTTCCGACACTGAGGGTATACTATCTGCAGTGGAAAAACAAAAATAAAAAGGACCTGGTACCTAAACTGAGTCGAGTCGTACTATGCAGTGGAAATGGCATTGCTTAATCTGAAGCTTTTTAACTTTCTCCAGCTGATATTTATCCTCACTTTCTCCAAACTTTTTTCAGAGCTCACACACGAGTTCCTGCAGATTCTGGAGAAAACACCCAGCCGGTTGAAACGGATTCGCAATTGGAAGGTACAGATTTTTATTCCGTTGCTCCTCGTTTAACCTACAGCGACGTTACCCTGCACTGTGTGGACAGGTTTTGTTGACTGACTGTGATTGTCTGTCTTCTCGGCTGCCAGGCTGGAGGCCAGACACCGAAAGCCAAGCCAAAAGTCCAGGAGGAGGGCGACCAGAGGGACACCATGATGAGCATGATCTCTATGGCGTCATCAGAGAGCACCGTGGCAGGCTTAATGAGCCTCTCGGCTCCACCATCCTCCTCCTCTTCCTCATCCGTCGGTGACAAAGACAGGGTTGCATCTGGCAGCGCACCGACTTGGAGTGGAAAAGGACAAGCAGCATCTGAGCAGCCGCAACAACAGCAACAGCCCAACAGTGAGGTTCACGCACCAGCTAAGGTGTCGCTGAGTGAGTACCGGGCCAAGAATGCAGATGTCCTGGCTGCTCAGAAGAGGAAGCTGGAGAACATGGAGGCCAGCGTGAAAAGGGATTATGCCAACGCTGCCCAGGCTCTCATTGGGCAGCAGCAGAGGAAGGAGAAACAGCAGCATCATCACCAGCAGTCCAGCACCTCCTCCTCTGACATGTCCAACCCATCGCCCATTATTCTGAAAATCCCCTTAGAGAAGGAGAGGCACGAGAGGACCTCTCTTAAAATGCGCTTCCCCCTAGCTGGGGGAGGAGGCAGCGGGCACAGTGGCAGCGCCCGTGGCCAGGAACAGGACATCAAAGTCAGAATACGAGTGCCTGAGAAGCAAAGGGGGAGTTCAGGAGAGGAGGGCAAGAGCAGGGACAAGCACAGGGAAAGATCTAACCACCATCACCATCATCACCACCACCACCACCATTCCTCTTCTAGCAGTGCCTCACTCTCCTCTTCTCACAAACATTCATCTAGTTCTAGCGGGACTGTAGGAAGCAGCAAAAAAGTCCCTAGCGACTCCTCTAGAACAGGTTCTTCATCCTCGTCTACATCACGTAAGAGGACACACTCCCAAGATCCCACAGCAGGCACTCACCCTCCCTCTAAAGTCAGCAAATCTTCTAGGAATCCCTACCAGCTACCGTCCCTGTCTTCCTCCTCTGGGCAAACTCTTGGTCATGGCTCTGACATTATCCCCAATCTGGGCCTCCCCCACCACCAAGGGAGCTATCCGCACTCCAAAGGTGACAAGACAGACACTAATGGGCACGGTGCAGCAGGTGGGGCCCAGTCAAATGAATACCAGGACACTTTTGAAATGCTGAACTCACTTCTGAGCGCACAGGGGGTCCAGCCATCCCAGCCGTCCATGTTTGACTACAGATCCCAGTATGGGGACTACCGGTACAGTGGTGGCTCCAGAGGGAGCAACCCCAGACCCCCACCCCTCCCTTCAGAACCGCCTCCCCCACTGCCACCATTACCCAAATAAGTTCCTCATCAGGAGGTAAATTATGTACATTGTACTTGACATCATGAACATCCATCTTGTTACATAAAGTATTGTATAATGTTTGTTTTTTTAACTCACCTAGCATTTTTTACAGGCCTCAGTGTGACAGCAGTGAAATGTACCAGTGAGATAAATGAGTTTTCAACCTTTTTCTTTTTACTCGTGGGGCAATAATGAGAGGCTTTAAAAGCTGGCAAAATGTGTGGTGGTGGTGGGGGACACACATACACACACACACACACACACACACACACACACACACACACACACACAAAAGTGTAAATAATATTTTTTGTGCTTGTTTTACTCAGATGAAATGTGATGATGGGACCTGGTATTTTTTGAATCACTGTTTTGGAGTTTGGAGGAAGTAATTATCTTGAAATCATGAGGAAACTAAAAGATTTCCATCACATACCTGTTAAGTCTTCTTACTGATTGTCTTTTATAATGTTTTTATAGTATGTTATTTATTAATTGAATGCTTTTAAAGAAAAAAAAACAGTCCCCCCTTTTCTACCTTTTTTAAGGTTTCCCCTCTTTGTTCTTTTCAGAGAGATATTTCTTCATCAAAACTGTACAGGCTAGTTTGACAGTGCATGTCTCCAAAGCCATCGTTTCAATATTTTTTCTTTTTTTTTCTTTAAAGTTTCCTTTTTTTAACAGCCATAACTAAAAAAACTAGGTGATCGCCCACCCCTGGTGTTTATCTATTTTATCTCCTCCATTATTTGGTAAACTTGTACAAAGACTGTAAAATGTTTAAAACAAACATGAAATATTTTTTACATTTTGTTATGAAAAATTGCAAAAAAAGATGTAAATTAAGGAAGGTTGTACTGTTTTTTTTTTTTTGTTGTTGTTTTTAGATTTTGAGTGATGCAGTCATTGTTTTAAATGGTTGTAAAATATTCATATTCTGTTCTCTAATGATCACACTAATGGACAAAGTTCATACCAAGGATATTCATCTATAGTTTATCAAAAGGGTTCAAAGAGTTCAAACATATCTACACGGTATGGTCACAATGAAGGAATTAACAACATTAAAAAGAAAAATCCCTCCAGAGAAGAAATGTGAGTTTTTTAATCCTGTCATGTAATTTGTCACTTGTTCATCGGTTTCCTCTGGAGGGGGAGTCTTTTTTTTATGGTGATCACAGCTAGAAAATAGACAGAATATATAGAGAAACATTTTAAGAGATGCTTGCATCAGCACTATCCTGAAACTGTGCCGGTTTTTCTTTGTGGTGACCATATCGATCACAGTCTACAATAAAAGTATTCACAATACACTATATCAAAGACTAAACGAACACCATCTGTCTTGTTTTTTTACGGTTGTCTTTCATTTATGCATTTCCCTATAGGGATGTTTTAAAATGTGTAAATCCCAGTGTACGTCTGTCAATTCATGCTGGTCTGATTTAATCATGTTAAAGCTGTCTTTTGACTTCACATCTTCGAACACAACAGTCTGATTGTTTATAATCCATCCGCAAGCCATGGGTCATCAAAAATGTTTGCACGTGTCTTTTATTTGTATAAATCACAACACGGCAAGCAGGTTATCGACATACCTCCACGACAGGGTCACGAGCATGAAGTATAATCTCTAATTAATTTGAATTAATGATGAATTTGTGTTTTGAGCAAAGAGGAAGAGGTGCCCTCTGTTGAATCGGGTATCATCTGTACATTTAATTCATACTAAGCTTTATGTGGTTTTGATTGTATAGTATTACTGCTCTTTACCTGCTTTCTTTTATCAGTTTGTAATCAAAAACTCGTGTTTTAGGCAGTCCACAGTAATGCAGTACAACAAATCATTAGCCATACAATTGTAAAATATTTTTGTTCCCTTGATTATATGGAAGATAAGCTGAAGAGAGTACAGCTCTTTGCTCAGGCAGCAGAGGTTTTATTGGTTATTCAACTTTTATTGGTTGTAACAGGGAAACAGTAAATGCACTGAATATTTATCTCAGTAGGTTTGCCTACGATGCAATTGACAAAGTGTTACATGTATAATGGTTAGCCTATTAGAATAGATGTCCAATGTATCGCCATTTTGTTTTTGGAAAATTGTTTTATTTGATTTGGACAAATCTTCCAATTTAAGTATTAACTTTTTGCTGTAATAAAGTCAAAAAGAAGGACATGCATTTCAAAATAAAACCCATATGGAAGACACTCATGCAACCTAACAATGCAAAGTCACATAGCTACAATAAGTTTTCATGTTTTTTTCATGTCTTGGTGTTTTAGTGACACTCAGGTCTGGAAATTAAACGTTTTGGGATTTTCTTCTGTTTTCTGTTGAAACATTACATGTGAACACTGTTCTTTTTGATATAATGTGGTTGCTTTATTCTCAATTAAAGTCAATAAATATTTTAAGAAAACTGCTGCATTACATGTTATTATAAAACTTCAGTGCTGCAGTATTGTGGGTGGAAAACAATTTTACCATTGATACCACTTTGATTGGCAGCTAGATTGGCCAATGAAATGCCTTGAGCTCTGGCCAATCAGAGCTCGGAGTGGGCGGGCTCAGCCTGTCTGCAGTGGCAGTTATCGGGAATGCAGGAAAACCGTCGTAGTGTGCTTCGGAAGCGAAACCCGGTTGGACGTATCGAAAAAGGTAAGCAGTTATAAACCATATATGCGGATATGTTCATCCTCTGGCACCGAGGCATTTCGATGATATCGAGAAAGACGGTCGTCTGTCGCCATTGGTCAGCAAAACTGTCTTATTTGCCGCAAATTGTGAGAGTAGCCGTTAGCATTGTTAGCAACTGCTACACAAAGATGGCGACGCCATAACTGGAAGAGTGACGCAGCGGAGAGAGGCGGGCTAAAGCTCGGTGTGGCGCCTGGTTAGACTTCTTAAAGACAGAGAAAAGTGTTTGTGTCGCAATAAACATGTTCTATTTTTATTTTTTTCAACGATAATACGGCTTTAATTGTTTTGTGACTTATGGCCGTCATGTATGTTTATAATACATATTAACATGTAATAAAGTTAATCAATGTTGTATGATCTGATAAGCCACCTGATCTGCCTCCGCCCTCTTTAACGTTATTAAATGTGAACAGCAACATTAATTTTAATTTCAATGGGACCCGTAGTTGTTAGCACGGGTTCTTATGACTGCAAATTCATGATTTACAAGTTCAGTTTGCATCCTGCTCGTTTAAAATCAGTTAGCATCTCTGACCGTTGGAACCCGTTTGTGATTAAAGGGCCAATGAGCCATGTGGATCTCTAATATGTGGGCATGTAATGTTAAATACCTGGCTTATAGCGTAATTTCTTTGTGATCTTCACAGATTAAGCCAAAATTTTGTTTGTATTATATAGTTAGTGTGCCTCTGTCCTTCATACTTTGTTGCTTGATTTATGCTTTTGTCTCTAAAATGTGTGGAAATAACATCAGATGTGTTGTATCTGACTAACAGCACTAAACCTAAAGATTTTCAGCTTAACATCATAATGCCACAAATTCCAAAGATTAGGATACAAAGCCTCACATTTGAGGAGCTGAATCGTGGGAAATTTTGGCAGCTGGTCAGCTGTGAAGTAATATCGATTTTCAGAATAGTTGCAGATTTTCTGTCGGCCATAAATCGGCTATTCATTTTATCACAGGTTGTCAAGCCTCTTGTTGTCATGGTTTGATTAATCATCTTGTCTTTAAATGACAAAAGATGTCCGGTGATATTTCCGAAAGTCTTGTTTGGTCTGACAGACACTGCAGCACCAGAGATATTCAGTTTACTGTCTTGCATAACACTGAAAAACAGAAAATCCTCTCACTCGAGAAGCCGGAATAACAGTCCTGTTTTTATCCAATGATTAATCAATTATCTAGAGAAACTTTTGGATTATTATTCTCTCAGTTGACTTGTTTCAACTGTTTTGCAGACTTGCAATGAACAGGATACGAATCCACGTTTTGCCTTCAAGTCGGAACCGGGTGACCCAGACACCCCGCCCTCAGGAGCCACAGGCCTGCTCCTTCACCCAAAGACCATGTTCTCAGCCTCGACTGGAAGGCCTTGAGTTCTGCATCAAACACATTCTGGAGGACAAGAACGCTCCATACAAACAGTGCAGTTACGTCTCTGCCAAGAACGGCAAGCGTTGCCCCAATGCTGCACCAAAAGTCGAGAGGAAAGATGGGTGAGTGGAAAGCCAAATTGTAGTTAGATGTCTTCTTTTTTAATTGTGAGTCTCAATATGTAGTACAAAACCCTGGAAGTGTTAAAACAAATCCAAGCAACTTTCTGACATCTATTCTCCAATGGCTCTTTTTGTTCTTCAGAGTGACGTTCTGTGCAGAGCATGCTCGCAGGAATGCCATGGCCCTCCGAGCTCAGATGAGAAAGGCATCAGCTGGTCCATCCCCAGAGTCACTGTTGTCTCAGCTTAGTGGATACAACCGCGCAGAGACGCACAGCATCGATGGAAGCCGCTCTGAAGCTAGCCGTATTCTAGGTAAACGATCTCATTCAGACCACGAGATACTTTGTTAACACTTTAATTAAGGTCACCTTTTGTACATTAAAATTTCTCTTGTATTATGATAGAGGTAAATTGATTTGGTCCTTTGCAATTTATTTTAATGTGTGTAAATGTGATTTTAAAACTTAACCACACCCTCTCTGGACAGATGAGGACAGTGTGAGTGAGGAGGAGCAGGGTCCGTTGGTACTAGACCAGACATGGAGAGGAGATCCTGACAGTGAGGCCGACAGCGTTGACAGTGATCACGAAGATCCTTTGAAGTGAGTGATCGAAACTTATTTTGTCATGTATTGGGTTTAGATTACTGTGTGAATCTCATTTTTGGATGTTGGCTCAAATGTTAATTTATTGCGTCACATTTTTTGGCACACATTTTTTTATGTAAAGTTTTGATCTGTTCTTAATTGAATGCGTGTTTGTTGGCATACTTGGTGGTGTTATTGCATGTAAAGGTAATTGGTGAGGTAATTGACGATGTGTGTCCCTTTGTATCATTCTGTGTCCCCTCACTAAATGCGGAGGTTTTTGCGGCATATAAATAACCAAACACATATTTATTTCAGTAGTGTCCCTGATAAACAGTCCAGCTCCAAAAATAGAAAATCTGTTTGTGGCAGCAGATCCTTTAATCATGGCAGTCCGCCACAAATAAATGAACGTGTGGGAAACCCTGCAGCAAACAAAGTTATTATTTCTAAAAATCTCCCACATTGCAACACACAAAGAAACTGGAGGAACTACTCACAACCACAAGAAGATCAAATAAATCATGAAACGGCTACAGAAAGAGAGAGAGCAAAAACAAAATTAAATCAGTGTTAATCCAAGATTTTGTAGTCAGGCTGATTGGGACTAGTTTGAAGAGCTGATTAGAGCTGAACGCGACCCTTTTGCTTGTGAGTTTTACTGTAAATATATTTGTTTATTTTTTCTTTGTAAATCGCAGACATGCGGGGGTGTACACCGCAGAGGAGGTGGCGCTCATCACTCGAGAAAAACTCATCAGGCTCCAGTCCCTCTACATCGACCAGTTCAAACGCTTGCAGCACCTGCTTAAAGAGAAAAAACGTAGATACCTACACAACCGCAAAGTGGAGCATGAAACTCTAGGTAAATATAAATGACTAATGGGTTACTGATTACTCATGTTTTGCTTTGTTTACCTAGCAGTTCAATGGTCATTTGTAGGAAATCACCCCACACCCTGTCATATTTATGGCCTCACAGCCCTGAGTGTTGTCTATATTTGTCTGTGTTGCTGTCAGGGAGCAGTCTGCTGACAGGGCCTGAAGGTCTGTCCATGAAGGAGAGGGAGAACCTGAAGAAGCTCAAAGCTCTGCGCCGATATCGTCGTCGGTACGGTGTGGAAGCCCTGCTGCACCGGCAGCTGCGGGAGCGGAGGCAGGCTGTGACAGAAGGAGCGCCTCAGGTGTGACCCCCATCACAGTTCACCAAATCACAAACAACTGTCCCACTTACTCCCAGTGATAGAGCCATGAAAATAGTTCAGTTTCAAGATCTCCATGTCTAAAATATCCGCAGCCTCCTCAGTGCACTATGGCTTTAAACTCCAGAGCAGTTTGTGTTTCCAGAATCAATTTCTGATAACTCTGGATGATTCAAAGACGTTGCTTTGAACAGCACAGCAGTCAGCAGTTAGATTCAATCATTGGCCAGTGCTTTCAGCATAATTGATTTGGTGGTGAAAAGAGGCTTACATGTCAACATGTTTGTCTTATCTCTTGTTTTAAAAATCAGTTTGATTAAAAAATCTATTATGAAACCATTTGTTTTGGGATGGTATAAAACAGCATATGGTGTAGGGTTAGGTTTTTTCTCATAAGAGCCAACAGTTAGAGACTGACTGTATTGCACTACCACTACCCTATCTGATGACGATAAAAAAAAGTTTTCACATCAACCATAAAAGTAAAAAGTTCAGCTTTCATCAGGGTTCATTTGGCCCAGGGCTTGTTGTTGGTCTACCACTGCCCACTGTATTAACCACATTCACAAACACACTCTTTATGGAGAGATGATGCTGTTGGCCTTTAATATATTAATCTATTATTTATGTGTTTTTATATGCTGTAAATTTTACAAACAAATTCATTTCCACTTAGGGATGTTCCTGGTGACTAATTTTCCTGTTGACTAAATGAAATTTTTAATTAAGTCTAGTCGACTAGTCCTAAAAAAGGAAAACACTCAGAAAACAGTCGAAATTTAGCACAGTTTATTGTGAAGTATTTGAAACATTGTCCCAAAAATCTTGTGTGCATTAAGACACTTTGAAGCCTTTAATCACCATCTTCAACAACCATGTCGGATTTTAAATGCCACTGAAGTACGAGACATTTTGTGCCGTGCAGTATGAATGTGAACCCTGCACATTATCAACACCTCACTTAAAGGTAACAAATAATATAACATCTCAAAAGATTAATTGTTGCTGAATTCATTTTCTAGATCAAAGTGCTGCCAAACTGCACTGGTTTTGTGAGAGGACATTACTCTAATTTCCCGCTGTGCTGTTTTAAAACTACAATCTACTCAAGCATTACTGCGGGGAGGGGGACTGCTGTCTGACGGCTCTGTAGCACCCACTAGTGGTGGGCGGCTGCATGACAGTTAAGAATCCTTGTGCATGAATAAAACACTAATTGGTTTAACCAACTAATATTTCTGGTGCCGACTAGCGAGGAGGCGGGTGTGTAATTTCGTCTAATTCCGTGCATCCCTGCTTCCACTGTATTGCGGTGAAGGCAGAAATTTCTGAAGCTGATATCTGAAAATTTACCTGCATGGCAAGATACCACTGGAGAGGAGATTTTTTTTTTGCAGTAATTTGGTGAACTGGTCCTTTTACATAGTGAAATGCTCTATCATTCACCATGTAAATAATGTATGTGAACTTTTTAAAGGACCATTCTGTAGGATTAAGTGGCATCAAACGGTGTGGCTGCAGATTGCAACTAACTAAATACCAGTCCTTTTACCCCTCACTGCATCAATGTAAAAACTAGTACTGTAGCCACATAGCGGTGCGACATGGCAGACTCAGTGGAAGAAGACCAGCTCCCTATGTAGACATGATGGGCTCATTCAAAGCAAATGAAAACACAACAGTTCTTAGTTTCAGGCGATTATACGCCAATGAAAACATAATTCTGAACATCATATTCCATTTCTGTCAAAAGATAAATCCTACACACTGGTCCTTTTTATATCTAGCAGAGCAGTAGCTTCCTCAAGTATGTTGATTACCACAGCAAATGGGAGATAATATGTACTTTTGGTTTTGAGATTTTGCTCAACATATTTGAGTGCAGCCGAATGGAATTAAGATTTGAAAACTCTGTCACTTGGAGCACATCAGGCAGGCACTCAAAAGAAACCAGAGTAATTGCACTTAATTTTTTTTAATAGGCATCTTCCTCGGACAATTTTGTGGCATCCAGGAATGATAATGATTTTAAGGATGATTATAGTCATAAAGGAAATACTGTTTGTCTTTGTTTTGATCTTATCTAACACTGCTTTCCTCTGTCGTAGCCACACACAAGAACAGTGCATGAAAAGTGCATCTCCTTTGTAGACGGGACCCGATGTACCAACCCCTGCCTGCCCATGACCCGACACTGCACCTCACGTATCCTTAATGATTTTATGTCTGCTTGCATATCAGAAACCACAGATGTGTTTTCCTGTATTATTAGACCAAATCACCATGACATCGCTCTAACAACAATTATCACTAACAGGTCGACAACTAATCGTGGAGACATGTAATCTGCAAACATGTTAATTCCAGTTGTGTTTTCAGGCGTAACTGTAATATTTAAAGATATATACAGTTTAACATTGTGGTCCAACCTATGTGACATTTTTGCTGTGCGTATTTTTTGTCCTTTCTAGCTTTGCTGTCATCTTAGATAAACCAAATCTGCCGGCACAGAAGCTAAGCAATGTACTGCTGTTGACGGGGCTGCAGTAAACGTTTTCTACCCACCTAAAAACATCAATATCGGTGTGAGTGTATGCTGTATTTTAATATTTGCTTCACTTTACCTTGTACACTAACCAGTCAACCCCACACAGGGCTGCACGGTATATGCGGTAGACCGTAGAAATGATATAAATTTGGCCCACGGTAGAGATTTGCGCTCTACCGTCCTATCGTCGATGACGTCATCGCACCTGCCTCAGTGTGAAAATGGCTGCGAGCACAGAGACAGCGGAGCAAGAGGACCTGGTTCACGTCCGTGATTTAGCGTAGCACGTGCAACATGTGTTGCTGGAGAACTTGTGAGTGAGTGAGTTAATGTCTTATGAACAGCCCCGGACTTCTCAGACTCTTTTAGCGACTTGCCGCTCAGAGGGAACTCATTCAGTGTCTCCTCTGGCAGCAGCACAGCGTCTCTCCCTCTCCTCTCTCGCCGTGCGCACACAAGAGTTTGTCATAAACCTTTGGTAATGTAAACCTATGTGACGCTAGGGGCTCCACAAAAAACTCCATATGTGAATGTGTGATAGTTGTGGTATCATAACAGCCTGTCACAGGTTACAGCGTGATGATTAGAGGAGAAATGGCAGAGCATAAAGGTCCAGGTGGAAAAAACAACTCAGTCATTTAGGATTTTGCTAAAAGAAGGAAATTACCTTTTGATATAGATCCCAGGGGACATTTTGCACCATAGAGTACTGGGTTTTAATTTTGAGTTTTGAGATCTGCATTCTGCACAATAAATGCTCTAAAAAATACATTATATCTTTGCTTTTGTTGTTGTTTTTTCTAATCAATTTAGCTTTGCTAAGGGACTACAAAACCCATTCAGAAACACTTCTATTATAACTTTTACACTTAAATTTATACCGTGATATATACTGTTACTGTGAAGGGATTCGATTTATACCGTGATATAAATTTTAGGTCATACCGCCCGGCCCTAACGTTTTAGTTAAGTTACCGTTTCAGTGGAGTCTGGCGGCAAGGAAAAGCAGTGAAAATATTCTAAATATAGTGCACACTTAAACTGATAATTTTGTTTTGTTTTGGTGGGCCTTTTTAGATGACTAAAAACTAACTGAGGCAGTGTTTGCTCAGCACCATTTGATTTCATGTGCGTGATGTGAGGATTTTCTGCCTGGGAGTTATTATAAATAAACATAGTGGTTTGGTCTGTTGCATGAAGTTATTTATGTTTAAGCATGTCTTTTAAATTAACAAACTAACTGTTTCTTTGCTCATTGAGTCATCTTCACGGCCCCGATCAAGACCAGCAGCTTGCAGTAGCTGCTGGTTTCAAAGGGAGCCAACATAAACTCCTTCCTGTGGTCTGTTGATTTTTCCCAGAGTTACAAAGGGGCTAATCTGTTCAGTTGGAAGGAACAAAATCCTCTCCCAACCTGCCGTCATTTTCATCCCAAATCATTCAGAGTAGGCTCATCTCTTTCATATTTTTCAGCAGGCGTTAGATTATACTTTTCCCTGTATTGGCTAACAGCAACAAAATAGTTTTATTTGAAGAACTTAACTTTGTGTCCTTCTAATTGCCATTTTAGTCAGATGGTGATTAAACAGTGTCCTGACAACAGTGTTGCTTTGCGAACAAGCTTTACAAACCCTGAACCACTGGTTGTGCAAAACCACTCAGGCATATCATTATTACAGTCAAGCGTTTTGCAGCTGAACAGTAAGTCGCCTTATGTTGAGAAATAATTACAACAGGATTATTTTCATAAGAATAATTGTAGTTCTTGCAGTAATACTAATTAGACGACTTGTGAGGCTGAGGTTTCCCATTCATCACAATGTCCACAGGTCAGAATTTGACTTTTGGTTTTACGTCTTTCATTTTCCTTGACCACCCAACATTCAGACATCTTCCAGGACAGCAATCAAGTGCTTTTCAAAATGTGCCCAGGCATGAAAGACATCCCATGTGAACGCACCGTGCACATGGGTCAGTCTGACGACCCGCGCTGCCCGCTTCACCTCTCCCTGCCTCCGCCCATGTACCAGCCCGAGCAGGAGCCTCCGCCACAGGAGCAGATCACCACCGCAAGCAGAGACATGTATCTGAGCGCAGCAGAGCTTCAGCCCACAGAGAGCCTTCCTCTAGAGTTCAGTGATGTACGTAGAAATGATGCTCACCTACCTCTGTCCTCTGGTGTATATGCATTGTATTAAAAATGTTCTGTTCCACGATTATGGTTAGATAAAATGGCCGGTGTTTTGGGGTGCTTTCACTGCTACTGTAACTCCTTTGGTGCGGTTCAAACAAACTCTGGTGCACTTTCATGTGTATTATTTTCTGCTCCGAGTTGGTAAACTTTGGTAAAGTTTTCCCATTGGTGTGGTCTCTTTCAGAAAATGTAAGCAAACCTAAATGCGTAAGTAAAAACCACATGAGAGCGTTCCCTCCAGTCATTGGTTAGATGTGTCTGGAGCGGTAGCGAGAACGTTAACACATGAAGAAGGCACCGCAGATGGTCCCGTCTTCCCAAATATTAAGAATGCGGTGTACGTGATAGCTCGTCCAGGTCACACCTTAACCTGCTGCAGGAGCTGTATAACTCAAACACGCATAGTACGTGGTGTGGTTGAGTCAGATCACATCCCCACCACAAAAGAACAGCTCCATTTGTTTTTGACTGGACGAAGGCTGTTAAAATTTTCCAACCAGCCACCGTCAGCCCAACCAGGCATTGCCAATATGTTTATGATATGTAGCTTAAGCTGGGAGATTTGCTATATTCCACGAGCTCTCTTAGCTTTTTTAGTCTAATGAATAAACACACAAACTCACAAAATGTCAAGCACAGTCAGCATTATTGCTTTGTTAACTCATCGTACAGTAATACACACTCAACAGAAACAAAACTCGCCCAACCCATCTTGGTTATTCTTGCCACTGTTCCAACGATCACCAGCTCTGGTTTGGTCGAAATAAACCCTTAATTCACTCAGATGTGAAAACACAATGGCACTACATGCTGTCTCTCCCTGTTCTTGCTGGCCTCTGTGTGCTGCTGGGTTAGCTCGCTGGATGAGCGTCTGCCGCTGAGTAGTCTCACATAGCCAGACCTATCTCTAGCGCTGTGCCAGCTGCCCGCTGAGCAGCAGCTCTTGCTCATTCCTCGAAGGCTGACCATTAAATTAGCTAAATAAAATGACAGAAATTGCCCCCCAAAAAATAATGAAACAGCTGATATGCTCAGCCAAATGCTGTATCATTGCCCAACCGTTGCTCCAATCTGCCCAAATGAAATGAACAAAGCGTGAAAATGAACCAGAGTCTGATTCAACCGGACTGAATAACAGAGGTTTGAAAACACCATAACCCTGGTGCAGACTAAACAGCCAGACCGAGAACACTCAGTCTGCTGTGTGGTAGTGGATATGTGAGATTCAGCATGAATTCAAAAGCTTAACTACTATTAAATTCATTATTCTTCAAATAATTGTGAATTGTCGAGTGATCTATATTTTAATGCAAAATCTTTAACCATGGTAACATGAGAGTGCAGCACTGATGATTCAAGACACCAAAACTGTCGATTGACTGTCAGTTAACATGACTTCAGCTGAACATGAACCATACCAGATTTATAAAAGACAGAAATATGATCCGTACCAAATGAACCAAAGGTTCAGGTGTGACAGTCATCTTTAGAAAAAACAAAGGGCGAATAAATTGTGTCTTTAAGTGTACTGACTATTTGTAACTCCTAACAAGTCACTGAAGGGCTGCTACCGTTAGATTTACTTGTGATGTTGTGACTCCAATAAATCCCCAGCCTGTAGATAATCAGAAGTTCAGGTTCATTACACAGAACTTTGCACCTCACCATTTGCGGTTTCAGACTTATTCAATGTTCTGTGACAAGTATAAACACAAAATTGGGAATCAGTGAAGGCTGGGTCATGAGCTCGGTCAAAAAAACAACATCAAAGCAGTGACACCAAATTGCATAACCACATCTACATCAATTATCCCAAAACAGACATGCTCTGCCTAGTGGTCGGAGGTGTGAACACAAATAAAACAAAACAAATAGATATAAAACTTCAAATGGCTCCTATGTTAAGATTTAGATTTCATCCTGTCATACAGGACCTGGATGTGGAAGGGGATGGTATGCAGGGTCCTCCGTCGCCCCTACAGTTTGACACGGCCCTGGCCCTGGAGGACCAGACCATCAGAGCAATCGCAGAGGCCCCGATGGACATCCTGACAGGGGGCGATCCAGACCAGGTGGACCTGGACGCCTCGGGACAGGAGCTCTCAGAAAGAGATGTGGATGCCATCATGCATGACCAGGTTAACTCTCAGTCAGGATCATCTTGACTTTCTTTTGAGTGATGGCGCCCATATACTGTGCAACAACAACAATGCAACAGTTTCATTGTATGTAATGTATGGGTCTAATAAAATCTTGGTCACAGTCTGTGTCAGTATGATATCAATTTGAAGGTGTGTCAGATTGTGCCATGGTTGACTGGTGGATCGTAGCGGTATGGTGTAAATAAGGGGAAAAAATAATATACCTTAAAGGATAGGTTCACATTTTAAACACTCACATGTCCATATGTACATTTAAACTTATTTTCTTGCTATAAGGGATCCTTCCCTGACATGTGTCTCGTGTAAATGGTGGAGAGTAAAATCTACTTTTCTCTGATGTTTACAGGAGGCAGTCTGAATTCATGGAATTAATCCTTTAAGCTCAGTATGTTAGTACAAAAGTCTGCCTTCGTGTTACTGTCCGTCCACTAGCAAGGAAACTCTTCAGGGAAACACAAAGAGAGACTTGTATACTAAAGAGACAATGTTTGGAGGATAAACACTCACACATTTTAGCTTGAGATAAATTTTGCCACATCTTTTACACAGAATCAAGACTTTGGATTTTGTCCTCCATGTCTTACACTGGGATCATGTTAGGAAAGGATTTCTACATGGCCAGTATAAGGCCTGCGAAATCATCAAAATATTGAGTGTAATGTCCAAATCACAGGAGCAGCAGTACTTTGTTAAGGTAAAACATGTCACAACATATTATAAGTTAAGCCTTGTGGTGCTACAGAGAGGCCCCAGCCTACAAGTCATATTCCTCACAAGGAAACATGCTTATTTGGTACAGACCACAGCAAGAATCACATCTTCATTTTCAATTGCAATTGCAGCATCTGCGAAATATTTCACATGATTTTTTTGCATTCAGTGCAGCTTTAGACAGTTAATATTTTCAGACAGATTTAGAAAAATTG
Organism: Epinephelus lanceolatus; assembly: GCF_041903045.1. Taxonomy (NCBI): domain Eukaryota; kingdom Metazoa; phylum Chordata; class Actinopteri; order Perciformes; family Serranidae; genus Epinephelus; species Epinephelus lanceolatus. Next base: position 6,638,029 of record NC_135741.1, on the reverse strand, counting down.
GGTACCTGTTGGTTGAAGACATCTTTGCTTGCACCACTAATGTTTTGGAAAAAGTGGCAAAACAGTAAACCAGCTTTGGCTGTTGTGTATAAAGAATATGAATGATACTAATATGGAGGGAAATATAGATAGAGGTATTTTGGGGTAACTGTTTTTTAGTGGTGTATCCTGTTTGCTCTGCCGTGTAAGATGCTGACCGTGTACAGCAGCGTCCTCAGATCAAGTCTGACCAATGGCCTTTTGGTGTGTGTCTTTCCCCATTTCTCTGTCCACTCTTTTTTGTGTGTGTATGTCTTTGCTATTTTATTCATCCCTCCACTAAAATTAAAATAACATCGCTTCCATCTTAGTCAGTGCTGGTAATCAAATAATAGGATGTCTGACCACAGGCCAGCCCAGCTCCTGTTAATATGTGCTCATCTTTTTTTCTGATAACTTAATAAGATCCAGACGTTCAGGAAGTTTTTACCGGGAGCCGAATTATCCGCAGAGGTCTCCTCATTTCCAAGAAGAACAGACATGGTGTTTGAAACTGATAAAAACACTGGATAAAGCAGCTTCATGTTAAAATCAGTGTTTCTCTGATGCTGTCAGGGGCTGGAGCTGAGCTACTGTTAATGTTTGCTGAGCTTGTTCCTCTGATAACGAGCTGATAAAGATCCAGACATCCCATGAATAAAATTCTTTGTCCAGTTAAAACAAATGGTTAAAAATATCCAAGATGTAAAAAAAAAAGGTGGCTTAATAACATCTAGTGTGTGTGTGAGGTAACCGGTCTTAACTGGGAATTAAAGCATCCCCTCAGTTGAGTTCACACAGACTCCTACTTCTGTCCTCAATACGCTGTAAAATTGTCCTCACCAGGTTGACTGACATTTATTGGAATCATGTCAGCTTCAGTGGAAGATATCTGCATTGTTTGATTTCATTGATCTCATTTCCTCTCCGCTCTGTCTACAGTAAAAACAGCAAGCTCATCACAGCCCCACTGGGAGGGATGTCCTGATCAGTCATCACTGATACCTTTAAATGTTCACATCGTATGAACAGCGTGAGGTGTGTGTGATATAAACAACTGGAGATTATGCCTCACTAATTGCACCAGAGGGAAAGACTCGTAGTGTAAGAAACGTGGGGATTTCTGTGGTGGCTCAGAATCGATCAAAAAGGCTTTTTAAAACGCTTTCGATGGATCTTTTTGCTCTTTAATCTGCCCGTATGTTAAATAAGAAAATGCATATACAGTGATGTCCTTCATCCTCCATAATCCTACTGAACAATTTAAAGGGACAGCTCACCTCCAGATCAGAAATACATATTTTCCTTTTAGCTGTAGTGTTTTATATCAGCCTAGATTGTTTTGGTGTGAGTTGAAGATATCGACCTTCTCTTCGATGTAATGGAACTAGATGACACTCAGCTTGTGGTGCGAGCCAAAATGAATTTTAAAAACTCCACATTAATGTCTCTTTCCAGAAATCTTGACCTGGTTACTCAAGATAATCCACAGATCTTGTTGTGAGCAGTTTCATGTAGGAGCTATTTTCTTTCCATCGAACCACACCCACCAACCGTACCATCCTGCAAAAGGAAGCTGCATCTACTTCTAGCTTACCTAGCACCACTGAGCTAGGTTACATTACAGCTCGGTCAAGGAGGACTCAAGAACACGAGCCTGTCATTCATGAGCAGATACACGCTTCCTTCTGCACTGTGATGCGGTTGGCAGGTGTAGTTCGATAGAAAGAAAATAGTTCCTGCATGAAACTGCTCACAACAAGGTCTGTGGATTATTTTGAGCTTTGAGCACCACAAGCTGAGTGCCATCTAGTTCCATTATATTGGAGAGAAGGCGGACATCTCTACAGCTGATATCTCCAACACTTGATAGCTCACAAGAACAATCTCGGCTGATTGCACTAAAGGTAAGAGGAAAAATACGTATTTTTGACATCTGGGTGAACTGTCCCTATAATACAGGCAGCTTTACTACACAGTCTGGGTGTAGCAGCAGTCACATTGTGGGATTTTGGTGCCAAATTTCCAACTTTGTCAGAGCCTTGATGTAGCCAGTCACTGTCTTTGAAGGTCAACACATCTGCCTTCACGTATGCCTCCGCGCTGGTGATAGCTGTGGACTGAGGCATTATGTTTTCAGGTTGTCCATCTGCCTGTCTGTCCATCTCATTTTCATGATCCCAATTACTCAAGAACACCTTAATTTCTTTAAGTTTGGCTCAAACGTTCACTTGGACTCAACGATGAACTGGTTAGAACTCGGTGGTCAAAGGTCAAGGTCACTGTGACCTCTCAAAACACATTTTTGGCCACAACTTATAAATTCATGTGCTAATTATGACCGAATTTCACACAAATGTCTAACAGGATATAACGATGAAGTGATGACATTTTATATCCCAGAGGTCAACGTCACTGTGACATCAGGGTTCCCACGGTCATGGAAAACCTGGTAAAAAGTCATAAAGATTTACAGTCATATTTTCCAGGCCTGGAAAAGTCATGGAAATTTCTTGTATGTAATAAAATTAGGATTTGGAGAAGGCTTTCGACCGTGTCCCCAGGGGCATCCTGTGGGGGGTGCTCCGGGAGTATGGGGTTGGTGGCCCCTTGCTAAGGGCCATCCAGTCTCTGTACCGAAGGAGCGCGAGTCTGGTTTGCGTGGCCGGCAGTAAGTCAGACCTGTTCCCGGTGAGAGCTGGACTCCGCCAGGGCTGCCCTTTGTCACCGGTTCTGTTCATAACTTTCATGGACAGAATTTCTAGGCGCAGCCGAATGGTGGAGGGTGTCAGGTTCGGTGATGGGAGGATCTCGTCCCTGCCTTTTGCAGTGGACGTGGTCCTCCTAGCCCCATCGATCAGTGACCTCCGGCTCTTGCTGGGACGGTTCACAGCTGAGTGTGAAGCGGCTGGGATGAGAATCAGCACCTCCAAGTCTGAGGCCATGGTCCTCAGCCCACTCCAGGTTGGGGGGGGGGGGGGTCCTGCCTCAGGTGGAGGAGTTTAAGTATCTCGGGATCTTGTTCATGAATGAAGGTAGGATGGAGCAGGAAATTGACAGGGGGATTGGGACGGCGTCGGCAGTGATGCAGGCGCTTAACCGATCCTTTGTGGTGAAGAGGGAGCTTAGCCAGAAAGCAAAGCTCTCGATTTACCGGTCGATCTACATTCCAACCCTCACCTATGGTCACGAGCTCTGGGTAGTGACTGAAAGAACGAGATCACGAATATAAGCGGCCGAACTCGGACTCGGAGTAGAGCCGCTGCTCCTCCACATCGAGAGGAGCCAGTTGAGGTGGTTTGGGCATCTGGTAAGGATGCCTTCCGGACGCCTCCCTTGGGAGGTGTTTCAGGCATGTCCAACCGGGAGGAGACCTCAGGCCGCCCCAGGACACACTGGAGGGATTACATCACCCGGCTGGCCTGGGAACGCCTCGGGGTTCCTTCGGAAAAGCTGACGGAAGTGGCTGGGGAGAAGACTGTCTGGGCTTCTTTGATGAGGCTTCTTTGCTTGCCCAGATAAGTGGAGGACGATGAGTACGAGTACGAGTACGAGTACGACGACGAGTAATGAAATTATTACAATAATCTTTCTTGAATAACTTTCCATGTAATGTTACATAACAGGGAATTTATTTTCTGTAGCTGACGACATAACGTAGCTCTTACATGTGACGTTTTGTTTACCATCACATACATGTCTTCATTTTCTCCCCACAGTCAGTCACTCTCCAGGTTTGCCTGCAAGATGAAATTATGTTTGAGTAGACTTTAAATCTGACATGTTTGAAAAATGCAGGGCAAGTGGGCAAAAATATATTTTAGGTTCTTGCAAAGTCACAGGAAAGTTATGAAATTTTGTCCATGAAAATGTGTGTGAACGCTGGGCCATTATTTAATGTCATAACTTATTAACAGAAAGGAGACATTTGGTCAGATACTGAATTGGTGACTCTAATCTTGGGTGTCCACCTTGAAACTGTGCTGATTGTGTACGTCTGTACTGTCAGGGTGAATATGTGTGTGAAGCATCCATGTTTTCACAGACATGGATGTAAACTGTGAGTGTAACTTCACTGGTGTGCGGAGGCATACGACCGCAGGGTGCTAATTCTTGTGTAATGATGGACAAAAGATTTCACCATGTGTCTCTCTTTATTGTAAACCCAAACATCACAGTGTGAACAAACTTTAAAGCAGGGGTGTCAAACATACGGCTCGGGGGCCAGAACCTGCCGGCCAAAGGATCCAATCCGGCCCACTGGATGACTTTGCATACCTAATGCTGATGCACTTGGTCATATTTAAAGATACTGAACATTGTGCACAATATTGTCAACCAGCAGCTTCAGTACAAAACAATCTGTATCAGACTTCTATCTTAAAACAATATGGGTGGAACCCTGCTGCTGAGGCACTGACAACACTTAAGATAGTACACAGTTTGTAAGGCAGGAGACGACTTAAGCTGCTTCTTCAATAACTTCCACTTTAGCGGAAAATTATGAATAAAATTGACATGTAATGAAGGTGAGTGACTGAATGTGGAAAAACTGAGTCATACTGGATTTGCACATATTTTTCTAAGGATATCGTGGGCTGTTCATTTGTTTTGTAAATGGTTGAATGTTTTTAGAATGAAACATTTGAAGGGGTTGTTATTTATAGGTCACTAGGGGTTTTACTGGTCCGGCCCACTTGAGATCACTCGAGTGGGCTGCATGTGTCCCCTGAACTGAACTCAGATGAGTTGCAAAACAAGCCAGTAAATAAACCTATGACTCTTGTTGTGTCTCCACAGTCTTGCACTATGTTCACACAGATGTTTAGGAATTTGAGTCATGACATCAACACAAATAATCGAAACATTCTGTGGCTGATAATGACGCCTTTTATAGGCAAAACAAAAGAGCGGTAAAGTCCCGTTTCCACCGAGCAATTCAATTCAGTACGCTTTGTTTCCACTGTGAAAAGTTGTGGATGGTACCAATGAAACCGTTCCGTATCGTCCCCATGTTTGGTCCCCCCTATGTGGGAGCACCTAGCACACAGATCTGGTACTAAAAGGTGGAGCTGTGAACACTGCAGTCTGTTGATTGGTCAGTAGAGGACGGTCACTCTGCTCAGGGCTGAGTTGTGGCATGGAGAGTTTTGAATGTACTGTCCTAACTTCCTGTTCTTCCACCTAGGTGGTGTCAGAAGTTGTTGGAGGTGAAGAAGAAGAAGCCGCCACTGATAATTCACTCCAAGACATCGACTCTGCTGCAGCTGATGCTCCCAGATGAACAACTTCTGCAGCAGCAGCGTTTAAAGAACTTGTTTCACTTCCACAAAGACTGATGTTGAGGTTAGAGGAACATTTACAGCCCATTTTCAACACACCATGAGACAATACCTTCAGTGGTTGCACTTATGTTTGTCATGTGGGTGTATTTATTTAGCTTTCTGTGTTTAAGTGCCATAAAAATGAACCCAAATCAGCTTGTGTCTTTAAATAAAAAGGAATTCTTTCATCCACACATGAAGAATGTGATGTCCAACTTAATGATCTTCACCTGGTGTTTAAAATAAAGTGTGCAGGGAACATTTAAGACTCTAAAACAACACATCTTGATGCAGATTTTTTAAGTATATGTTAAAGTTATGTTTGGCAGCACGGGGACAGCCTCTGAAGAAAAAAAAAATTGGGGCGGGTAATGCAATTTCATGCAATGACATCACTTTTCCTCAACCCAAAACACTGAAGCCGAGGCAGAGAAAGGAGAGCGGCTGCTGCTGCAGGGAGAGGACGCTGCTAAAATGAGCACAAGATAGATTTATTTTAAGATTAAAACAAAACGATAGTATATTTCTGTGTTTTATCAGCCATGGAGAGGCAGCGTCGTCCTCGGCAGTTTCCAACCAAATGAGGTGAGTTTTTAAAAACCAGGAAAATGTCGTTTCATGTTCGCCTGGCCGAGAGATTTGCTGGAATACCGACAGAGGCGTTTGGCATGCTTTCATTGATCCAACAGCGCCGGTGAAGTGAAGGTCTGAGCGGATACAGAGCTAAATGTGAGGGGATCTTTGTTTAACGTGAAACGCCCCGGTGTTTTCCAACGTTTTGGTGTGTTTGTGGGAGAAACAGGGCGTAACAGCGGTGCCCGTGTCGGAGGGGACTCATGTCGGTGCAGGGTTTGGGGGGTTTTGGATGGAGGGCCTGTCCCAGGGAAAAAAATGTCATTTTCTTTCTGAGCTGAAGTCCGTTTTTGTTTTAACTGCATGAACACCAGCCTGGATTCAGCCGTGTCGCAGTTCTAGCCTCGTTTTAAGGCTTGAAACCTGAAAGGGGAACATGGAAAAGGAACTGACATCTGAGTCCTAACGGTACATGGGTTTTTTTTACTCCTCACAATGATGCAGAAGCGTTTTTAGGATGGAAATTTAAAAAACCTTAGTGTGTCAAACATCCTGGCTGCGACTGGAGACAGTGACAGGCTTTAAATCAGCCAAATAATGAATGGATTAAGGTGTGGATGCGTCTGCAGCAGAGGATGGAGTGGAGGACAAACCACCCTGGTTTATGTAATGTGAAGTTTGGATCATTTTTAACGAGGTTAAAACTAATCAATCATAGTTTACCTGATTATAACACTGCATCATATGTCTGCAGGGGTGTCAGTTTGTTTGTACCAGCTGCTTTAAAGTCACATTCCACTCAAAAATGTGTTTATTTTGGCATCACATGGATGTTTGAGCATCACTCTGCAGAGTTTGATACCAGAAGGTTGTTGTCATGGGGGGAAGTTAAAGACATGAGGGTATGAGAAGGATTTTGTGACATCTCAACTAGTTTGGAAGCTGGTAGTGATGTGCAACGTACAACTTTCAGCAAACTGTTAATAGACCTTTCATTAAAGTGAGACATGTTTATGAAAGGAAAATGTTCACATATTTAGATTCTGGATTTTTCAATGAGGGAGAAGATGTCATTAAAAAGTGAATAATTAGGTAATTCAACTTTTTCTGTGGAAAAACATAACAGCAGCGTATTTTTATATATATCTTAAAAAAAATGCCTGGAGGGGATCCGCACTATTAACTTACTGCAGATATCCTCCAGAGACCCGAACTTTTCTTTGGTATGCATTTTTAATTTCTCCGAGCTATTTGGGATCAGTAGGACCCCGATAAGTATAAAACACTAAACATTGTCAACCATTTTTAAGTCCCGGTGTCCTCAGACAAGATGATAATAATGGCCCAATGTCTTCAAATGAGTACTTTCTAATTGGTCAAATCTACAAACATTATTAATCATAAATAAACAGGTTTCAGCCATAAAACTTGATCAGGCTTTGGATCTTGTCCACTATTGTGTTGGGATCGGCTGCAGACTGACTTGGCAGAGATGGCTGCCATCTTGTTTTTACATGGATAAGTGTATTGTGGTCTTACTACCACTAAATGGCACATAAAAATGTCCATGAACGAGGACAACAGGTCTAAGTTAAGCAGAATGAAGTATAAGGTCAAGTAAACCCAAAATGTGATGTCTTAATATGGGGACAGGGTCTAGGAGGATATACAGGGGGTCTGCAGGTCCTTAAAAAGGCTTAAAATATCTTAAGTTTGATTAAAAGTCATTCAGTAGTTTTAAATCTGAGTTAGCGAGGTCTTAATTGCCTGAAACATTTTCATCTTAATTCATTTGTTCATTTTTTGAGTTTCTTTTTGTCAAAATGAGTCGAGCTGTTCTGAGTGTAAGTCCACATTTCTGATATTTCAATTTTTTAAACCTAAACCTAACACAGTCCAGTTACCTGTTGCCAAATGCAGGACAACCTAACACTCTCTAATAACCATATTTCTGCATAAAACCCACCTCTGCATGGGACAACATTATGGGATTTATACACACCTGCAATGCTTGATAAGAAAGAGATTATTTGTGCAAAAATCTGAATTAAATTTCTTTCAAAATCGTCTTGAAAAGCTTTAAATTCAAGTGTCTGACAGCTGTAGACACCCTTATATATCAGTATCACTGTATATGTTGGCAGTTAAGTGTCACCATTAAATAGTTTGTACACCAGGAAGTATTAACAGGTTGATTTTTACACTGTAAAATGTCCCATTCAGTGTGTCCCAATTTACACATATAGCAAAGATTTAAGGGATCCATATCAAAATGTGGTTAAGTTACTTCAGAGGTCTGGTGTGTAGGATTTAGGGGCATGTATTGGCAGAAATGGAATATGATATAATCAGTATGTTCTCTTTAGCAGATAATGGAAAAAAAAAGTCTGCATAGGGGGGGGGGTCCTCTCTCTGGAGATCCCTATGTTGCACCATCATATTTCTACAGTAGCCCAGAACGCACAAACCAAACACTGACTCCAGATAGGGCCACTAGCATTTTCGTGTTAGCTACTGTAGTTAGAAGCCCATTTGTGTGGAGCAGTTTCTGTTGGTTGAAATCTGCAATCCTCACCGCTAGACACCACTAAATCGCCTTTACGCTGTTTCTAGAGAGCTACTATCGATCGATATAATATCAGATTTTTTTTAAACACCCAAACGGTATCAATAACAACCCTGAAAATTCAGTAGCAGTGGGACTGATCAGTATCAGGGGGCAAGTAGACACCACAAAGTTAGAGGAAAAGGAGCAGAATCATCCACAGCCCTGTTGCCAGAAGAAAATGTTGGCATTTTTACAAACCATATACATTACATTTCTACGTTTTTATAGGTATCAACGTCTCTAAAGTGACATATTAGAGGTGGAGGAGATAATGGATGGCATTACACCTGGGCGAGACACCTGCCATGCTGCAGACCACTGTTAGAGACAAACAGACAACAAAACCAGTTTTGTTTTAGTGAGTCATTGCTGTTTTTCCTGCGGCTTTTTAGGCTCCAAATTTGAGAGACTTACAGCAGCCTGTCAGCGAGGATAGAGTCATAAAAGCGGTTGTTGTTTACCAAGACATCACTGCTTCACCGGTGGGGTTTGTGCCCCCAAAACTGGTTATTTTAAGCCAAAACATGATCTTTTTCCCGACCATAGCCAAGTGGTTTTTGTGCCTCAACCAACCACACTTTAACCACAGCGTTGTTGTTCTTGCCATCCAAATATAGCACATATTTCAGCTGAATTTCTAGCAAAGACAAAATGCAAATTAATGCACATTTCCATTCACTGTTTCACATGGGGTGACTCGTGGCTAAAGAGGGCCAGCCAAATCTCTGATGACCGAAAGCTACAAAGAAGTTTTGTGTTTCTGTTTCGTGTATAGCTTTGAGGAAGCGTTACACAGATCTGATGTGTTTGCTGCTATTTTTTGTCTTTTCAAAGGAGCTTTAAGTCACATGCGTCTTGATTATATCAAATAAGTCTGTTGTTATGACATTTCGTATCAGTGCACCAATCTCTTCCTAACATATTTGCTATATTTCTTTTTTTTGTTGTGTTTTCTGTGTGTCCACTCAGGCACAAACACAGGTGGATGCAGTTTGGTGTTAGGGTTTAGGGCTGCAACTAATTACTATGTTCATTATGGATGAATCGTTGAATCATTTGATCTCTAACATGTAAGAAAACAGTCATCACAGTTTCCCAAAGTCCAGGCTGACCTCTTCAAATCGCTTGTTTTGTCTGCCCAAACTTAACGATCATATAAAACAGAGAAAAGCCGAAAAATCCTCTGAGCTAAGAAGCTGTAACAAGGGAATGTTTGGCATTTATGTTTGAAAAATAATTGACTAATATTTTCAGCTTTAATAGGGGTACTCCCCTCAAAGAAATGGACTGGATCGGTGCCCATGTTGGCCAGCGCAGAAACTTATTTGGAGCATTATTGGCAGTGAAGACGTGTTATTGAATCATACTTCAACAATGCTGCTTTTCAGTAAATGTGATACCCTCCACATTTTCTGAATGGCATTCTAGTCACAAGGAGTGGATTGTTTCTTGTTTGTTAGCACATTGTGAAGGGTTTTATTGCCCATAAAACATGAGCCAGTAATCTTAATAAGTTGTAAGGCGTTTTCTGAGATTAAACAAGATTTAAAACATCTAAAATGATGCTGTGGAGCTGTTACAGAGTCCTTTTGATGGGGAAAAACATCCACACTTAATGATCTGTGTCTGTTGGTTGAAGGCCAGATACACGCTCATGCTGTTCTCATTGTCTCATCGTCTTCTGAACGAGGACCAAACTTTAGGTCAGAAGAAATAAGGGTGGAAGGGTTGTTTGAACTCTGGCCGGTGTTCAGGCTGTAAAATATTTAAGTTTCGCTGAAGATCTCTATGAAATGCTCGATGAATCTTTTAGTGTTTGCAGGAATGACATACCACTTGTGCCTTTTTCCAAATTGTCTGTTGATGTAATGTTGCTGTTTGTTGTCTTTGGCAGTTGCACACAGATGCTGTATATCATGTAAGAAATACTGTGTAGACTTCATGGCACAGAGACTCATAGAAACAGTGACCTCATGATTGGAACGAAGTGATGGACTAGTTTCCTGAGAAATGAAAATGGTTTGAGATGAGGGGATTCAATCGCCTTTTAAGCATCTTGAAGGTCAGATAAGTTTAATTTCTTAAACTTAAAGATCCTCTCCACACATGTTTTAAATTTGTACTCCACTGATTAATGAAGTCACATTATTCTCCAACATCGTTGGACTTATGATGAGCAGCTCAAAACAAGAAGAATCAGTCGATGGAGTAGAACCAGAAACATCACCTTTTTCATTACACACCATCGTCTTCTTTGTCAAAACCTTTCGCCTACATTACCCACAGTGCAACTCTTTATCTGACTGTTTAGTTGGAGAATCTGTCATGCTATGTAGTAGCAGCTAATGTAGCCTCGAGCAGCTAACGTAAATCAGAGCTGAGGAGTAGGATACAGAGGCTTGGTAAGCTCATGTCATTCTAACTCCGCACCAACAGATATGTTTGAATTTTCAAAGTTGTGGTCTTCAGGGGCGTTGGTGGCTTAGTGGTAGAGCAGGCGCCCCATGTACAAGGCTGTTGCCGCAGCGGTCCGGGTTTGACTCCAGCCTGTGGCCCTTTGCTGCATGTCACTCCCTCTCTCTCTCCCCTTCACGCTTGTCTGTCCTGTCAAATAAAGGCTAAAAATGCCCCCAAAAAAATCTTTAAAAAAAAAAAAAAAAAAAAAAAAGTTGTGGTCTTCAGACCGACACTGAATCTAGTGACATCACTTGAGTCAACTTGAGGCAACAGAGCGCGTTTCAGCAGCATGAGGCGGCTTTTTTGTAATTGTTTTCAATGAGAGTGAAACGTTTTGCACGCTGCTTTTGCAAGTTTTTTGGGAACACCCCCCAAAATAGAAAAACATAAACCCTGAGCGGAACAGCGCATGACGTCATTGCTGTTTTTTCCCACTGTCCAGTCAGATGACTTGGACGGCGGGCCTTCTGTAGTAGTGATGAAAACAAGTGGTAGCGTACATGGTTTCTGTTGAGCTAATGTCAGCTCACTTTCATTTAGGGCTGTACCCAAATATTCAGATATTCGTTTCTATGGGTAGGTATTCGTTATGAAAATTTGGTATTCGATATTTGTTTTTTGTTTTTTTTTATTTACTTATTTATTTATTTTTTAACATATTTTTTTTGGTGCTAAATGTAGTATTTTTGTTGTTGGTAAATGTAGGTTATCAATAAAAATCAAAACTTTTAAATTGCATTGTTAAAAATGTGAAAATATAGTATAGCCTACTGAGCTTGTGCGCACGGCACGCTTGAGCGCATCCGTCTTTTGTCAACGTTTGTTTCCCCTGTTTTTTACAATAAATTATTGTTTAAAGTTTCAACAAGTTTCTTTTGGAGTGCGTGACACAAGTGTGTTTTGAAAACGGCCGCGGACTGTCACCTGCTCAACACATCAGTACCTTCGGATGCTGTGACAGTAATAGCCAATCATGTCAAAATATCATTTACAGACCGATTTAACAGACGATCACTGCTGCCCGACCCGCAGGTCCATTTGCGGCTCCCGCGGGTTACGGGTGGACCTGCACATCACTACTCAGCTCAGTCTATAAAGGCTGTACACAACAGTAAGGCTATAGACATTATATTCTCTTCAGGCCGGCAGAACCAGCAGCGCATCGGCTCTACAGTGCACGGCACTGCTGATTAACCATTTTATTGCAGCACAGAGTGTCTGCCAGCAACCAATTACTTGCAGAGGCTTCCTACAACTTGTTTCAGCGGTTCCATTTTTTTGTGGTTTGTCAGTTGACAGGAGATTGTCAAACTGTCCTTGACTCATCCTAAAATAACCTTGAACAACCATCATTCAGGCAAAGCTCCTGGACCAGGTGGTGGTGCTCCCTTTGATTTCTCCTCTCTCTGATGATGTCATGTACCCACACGGATCTCCGTTACCCTATGTCCACAACCCAGGTGCCCCAGGTGAAAACTAATTGGTTGCACAAAACATCAAGTCCTCTCCTTAAGGTTTCCCTAAAATGTGTACCTAAAGATTTAGGTCTTTCTCCTTATCGTGGTCTTATACTTAAGGAATTGCTAAAGTTTGATAAACCATTGTGCAAAGAACCTTAGTAACCAAAGTAAGGACAAACACATAAAGTACCTTGACTCCATCTTAACTGCAACATGATTTACTTTATGGAGATTAACTAGAAAAGTTAAGGCACCTTAGCCCCTTTACAATTACTGATTGCTCTGTGGTTTTATGCAACGGGATCTTTCCAGTCAGTTATTGGTGAGGTATTTTGTGTAAGCCTTAAGTGTCATACTTAAGGAGCAAATTTAAGGTGCTTTGTGTAACTGGCTCAGATCTGTGAGTTTACGTCATAGCATAATAGTGGTTAAGCTAAGGACAGGTGATTCGGCGGTTTCCTAGAAATAATATTCAAAAGACGCAGCATGCTGCAAAAAGTGCTCTGTCAGATCGGGGCCTTATGCTACTTCGTTGAAGCAATGTATGGCTTTTTAGCACAACTTCACCTACGTCCAAGGTGCAAAAGAAGGTAAAAAGTCTTAAGAGGTAAAACTCCATCAACACTTGTAGTATACAGAGCAAGATCACTTGTTTTGAAGCCTCACATGTGGCATTTTGGCCGTTGCCATCGTGGTTATTTGGAGCCAAAAGGTAGCCATATTTGGATGAGAGGGTGGAGCTGACTGAGTACCCGAGGACACTACCAACTGTATTAATGACTTGTCGGTCACAAAGTTGCCAAACCCTACAGCACGCCCTGTTTCATCATCTATTATTCTCTAAATGGGATCATAATTTACAAAATGAACATTATGCTGTATCAAAGACAACTTGAAACTGGAGATTGAGACCAAAAATTATTTGGATAAATGTTTACTGAGGTAATAAACCAACAGGGAAGTACGGTCATTTACCCAAAGACTTCTATATGATCTGACTTCTTTTCTAGAAACAGTGGAAGCGCTCCCTGACATCCATTTGGCAGAATGCAGGGTTAAGGCTCTTGTGCATTGCCTTCACTTTTCAGACCTGGAGATAACCACTTAACCAAGGTGATTTGGCTTTTGGCCACCCTAAGGGTCTAACAGTGAAGTTGTACTGTATACTGTAAGTGTTGTGGAAACCAACTCTGATGTGTAAAATCAGACGCTTGTTCCCAGACATATACTCTTCCACCAAAAAGTTCAAATACCTGCTTAAAAAATCTAATAACTCCATTTCCCCCCTCTTTGAAATACCCATGATCCATGAATATCCAAACATTTTACCTGCTGGATACAGCACATCTCTTTTCAGTGAAACTCAGATTTAGGTCTTGACGCTCTTCATCAGTTGAATGTGAAACAGACTTTTAACATCGAACATCATTCTGCAGAGTGAAGCTCAAACATCCAAGTGATGTAAGACTAAGCTAAACACATTACTGGGTGGAGGGGGGACTTAAAGAATCGACCGCAAAGGCAGAAATGCAGCCGTATAAATGTAAAGTTCACCCTGGTGATTAGCTGGAATTTCTTAAGCTGATGTGTTTAACTTAAAGAATTTAAACATGAGCCTGGGAGGCTGCGAGGATTTAAGAATAAATGTGCATGAATGTGTCACATTTGGAACAATATTTGCTCAAGAACATGAGGACCCACCGGCGCTGTGAACATTTCATCCTGAGGAATGACCTCAGAGCTGCAGATAAATGTGGTTCCACTCTCCGCTCGCTGGATCACATTTACGGCCCGTGTGCTCCATGTTTGAGCTCGATTGAAGTTTTTGTTAGAGGCTCTGTCCCAGCGCAACTTTGAGATTGCATATCCAAGCTGCGCCGCATTACATCATGAATAGCTGAGCCAGTGACTTATTCAAGTGTAATGGGCAGTATAAGTGCTTGCTTGCTCGCTCTGTTCGCCTCTAATTGTTCACAGATGTTCTGCACGCCTTTGTGTCCCACATCTTGTTGTAGCCACAGATGGTGTTCAGACTTTATTATAGTGAGGAAACGTGGCATGGAGTAAGTGTTTAATTTGGCTGTTGGTTCTGTTAACTGGTTTTGGTTATTCAGGTATTTATTAGGTGTTGCAATCCCCCACGGAACACGATACAGTCGAGTACATGATCATAATAATATAATTGATCAAAGCAGGTATCTACCAACAAACCAGCCATCACAAGCAAGTTCTTCTTCACCTCTCTCAGTTTCAAAGGCTGATTTTTTTTTTTCAAACTCTCCCTAAGAAACAGACATGAGATGATTAGCTGATTAATCATTGTTGACCGCTAACCGACCATAACTCCTAAAGTTCCAGCTTCTTAGTTGTGACTGTTTTCAGCTTTTCAAGCACTTTAGAGCAGAAACAGTTTGTCAATGAGTTTATCAACAAGTAATCAATCTCGACTTTGTTCATAATTGTTTAAGGCAAAAGAGTCCGCTAGGAATGAGTCCTAAAACCCGGAATCAAGTTCACCTTTTACCACTGACGGTTCCCTCATCTCAAAGTCAATGAGTTTTTTGAATGGGTTTTTGGTTAGATGCCTGAAAGAAGGTCTGTAGTCAACACAAGCTTAAGAGACTTTAACGTTTTGTTCTATGACATAAAATACGTTAGTAAATGCCCCACTTGTGAACTTTGAAGCCGCTGTGTATCTTAGAAAAGGTGGTTGCTAACAAGTAGCTAAATAAGACAACAGAACGCCATCATGCCGGGCTGCGCCGAACACGCCGCAACAGTCTTGTTATGGTGGTGACATTAAGTCGTGCGATGTAGTGTAGTTGGTTTATAGCCTAACGTTAGCTTTTTATTTTTGCCGATTGCATTTAGGCTTCATGTAATAAGATTATCTTGCTGAACAAAACGTAAAAAGTATTGTAAATGTTTGTTTGCCACAGAGCTTATTTTCGGCAATAATCTAAAATTTGATGGAAAAAATCCCGTAGGCTTTTTGGCCAGGGAACCAGGGCGATGCTAACTTCTGCGTCGGCCTACAGAAAAACGTCAATCCTGGAGCACTTCATTGTCAGAAAAAGTTAGGGGCTGCCCCCAGCTAAGAATTTTTCTAGTCGGCCAATAGTCGTCATTTAGGGCCATTAGTCAACTAGTCGCCTGCATGTTTACGATATTAGTTTTATTATAAGGTAATATATTTTGGGTGGGGCAACACAATGGTTTGAGTTGAAGGTGTGAGAAAGAATAGTATCAGTAACATTGTTAACACTGTGCTACATTACAGAGAAATACAAAATCGTACTAATGAACCTTCATTAATATAGGCCTATATTTTATCTATAAGTGCACGTCACACACTGAGCGAGCCATCTGTTAATGATGCTGTGGACTAATGGGCATGTAGCTACTTCCATGTTTCAGATGATACGTCATGTTTGTAGTCGACCAATGAAGATGAGTTTACATATCACCTTGGGTTCGTCCTTCACCTTCTCAAAATGATCCCACACTTTGGATTTCCTGCCCGACATGTTATTAACTAGCCTGTGGAATAACCGCAGGTACCAGCCCTGTAGATTAGAGGCTGTATAAATGCTATGTTTTTTTTGCCTCCTCAAAGCATCATAAAGCATTGAATTCTCACATTAGAGATCCCGGAATAGGGAAACATTTAACTATATTTGCTTGAAAAATAATTCTCTGTTGATCTGTTACTGAACTGATAGTTTCATCACTGTGTAGCAGCGTCTGTTGTGATACTGACTTTGGCATCTTGAGGCAAAAATGTGGGTTTTATGGAGTGAAAGACCTTACCGACTCTCAAGGTCAGTCTTTCTGTGAAATATCACTCTATTAGGTCGTAGTTCAGCAGTTTTACAGGGAGGAAAGAGCAGCGGGACAATAATTCAGTCAGTTTGAAGTCTAGTAGGGGTGCGCAGACAGGTCAGAGCCTCCTGCAGTCGGCCTATCTCTCCAGTATCCCCCCTCCCCCCTTTCTGCATAAACGACCACGCTTTGAAGATAGGCCAGGCCGGGGCTGGGACCTCTCCTTATCAGCTATCAGTTTTATCGCCCCGCTGTCATGCACGCAGGTACTGTAGTTACCATGGTTATACACCAAAGGCACTTCTGCAGCCTGCATTAGCATCGCAAAATATTCATTAATTACCCCGCAGAGTCGGAGAGATACAGCGGAGCTCACAGCAGGAGAGCTCTGCGTCTTCACCATCATCATCATCATGACTGTGTACACAATGCAGATGTTTAGATCAAAGGATTATCTCTTCCTGCATTGTCTCTTCAGAGCCACCTCATCATGAGCCTGACTGTGATTATTTGTATGCAGAAGAAGTCAGAACATCTCAGAGCGTCGGCCTTCCCGTTCTTCATCTTCACGTAAACCGTAACGTCGGCCTGCTGTGTCTCAAATGTTCGTGATTGAATATGCCGAAGGAATCCTAATAGTGTACGAGAGGGAGCAAAGGGCTCACACTCATTCAAAATCCACCCTACAGAGGAATCTGTGGTCACACAAACATTGAAGTTGGCAAAACACTGCTTTAGCTGCTGCAGCTGTAACAAACATCCAATTCATCAGTCTGGCCAAAGAAAATATGGTGAGGAATGTAGCTTTAATCAATTCAAGCAAACTGGGTCCCCGCCGCGTCCTGTTTGGCCAAAAAAGGATTAAACGGCCATAATTTTATTCAGTTTTTATTTTCCCGTTTAGATTTACAACCTGTGGTAACTCGTATTAAGACTGTGTAGATAAAGAATAAAAGCGACAGCGGGAGGTTTTCCATCCTAACAGTGTGTCTTTGTGCACCCCTGCAGTTTATTTTCATTTGTCTTAAAATAAAGTTGTTACTGAGGAGCTTTATGCTCCCCCTCCCCCACCCCATCAATCCCTAAACCCCTTCCCACAAGGTGCTTTAGTGCTTCACTGTTTTCAAATTCTCATGTGCTTCCTGTTTCAAAGCTCGACTCTATATGCCTTGAAAAACATCAGCACTCTTCCCAGGGAGGTCGTGTTTGTCGGCGTGATGGAGAGCAGATTGTTTCGGAGGCTTAAATAAGGATCTCCATATATAACCCTCCATATTATCTTTGATTCTGTACCATAAATAGGTCTTCCTCTTGGCCAGACCTTGGGAAAAGGAATTGGATGATGAGTGTGCCCAACTCCTGGTCGAGTTTGAGCCGCTGCGGCTGGTGGCCAGATGTGGAGACACTGCCCATCGCCAAACCTCTCATGCTCCTCCTGTGCCTTCTTTTATTGGGTGTCATTGTTCACTGAATCATAAAGTTTAGCTTTATTAAGCTCACCTGGCTTCAGGCGTTTGTGATTCTAGATATCTGGTGTCACAAAGCTGGTTATCAGCTGTGGAGGCTGCACTGTGGCGACCAGCAGCTCAATTTGTTTGCGAGTGTTGTTTTTTTTTTGTCTTATTTATTTGTTGTTGTCTTGCTGTTCTGTGTTTGAACTGTTTTTGCATTATGTGTATTGCTTACTGTGCTGTACCATAAAGTGCCCCTTTGGGGACATTACATTTTTAATATAATAATACATATTATTATTAAGTTAAAAATTAATTTAGATTAAATTGAAGTAATAAATAAATAAACGAATAAACTTCATTAATATACCAGCTTTCATGCACAGAATGCAGCACAAAGTGTTTTACAATTCAGCAGCAGATACAAACAGCGAGAGACATAACCGTACAATTATACAACACCTGTGTCAGGAGAAATTAGAAGAATGAATAGATGAATGAATTAATTTATCATTCATTCAATTAATTAAGAAAAAATAGATGTTAAAAATATTAAAACAGATAACTAATCCAAAATCAGGATTGAGAATACATATGGAAATGTATTTGTGGTTTGAACCTCACCTGTCTTATTTTGTCACGCTGCTCTTCAGCTGAAATGAGTCCATTTCTATGCACTATTGCCCATATTAAATAAGTGAACTTTCCTTTGAGAGAAATTGTAGGTTTAGGCAACAAAAGCACGTGATTAGGTTTTGAAAAAAGCATCATGGTTTGGCTCTACATTTATATGAGAAGCAAACACCAGTTTCCTGGGTGAAAGTCCGGTGTTTGTTGGACCCATCCACAGCCCCCCCCCCCCCCCCCCCCCCCCCCCCCCAAAGGGACTTTCTAGACTCTTAAATTACAATTTTCTCCGGTGCGTTTGATTATGACGCCGCCTGACAGCAAATCATACCTCCGCGAAAGGATGCCTGTTTGTCATCAGTGTCTGAAATCAATGACCAAGCGGCAGTATTCACCGACATCAGAATGAGACCGGGTTGCAAATTCAGGACAAAAACTGGTCCTGACCAGGTAAACCCTGCAGCATATGTTACCATGGCGATCAAGCCAGGTTAAAAGAGAGCCAACCAGACTCTCCACATACACTGCTAACCCATCTAATCTCACGTCATGGTGCAGCCCTCAGCTGCTGTGTGTTTCCACTGCTGCAGCTCTGTAACTTTATTTATCTTCATCTGAACAGTGACTCCATTTTGTCAGGGAGCTGATTGGTCAGTGGTCGGGCTGTTTTGAGATGTTTTGATCAATGTGGCATAGGTTACCACGGTGATCTACCCCGGTTGCCATGGTGATTAAAGTGAGCCAGCTTCATGGTACCTGAAAACCCGAGTTAAGACCAAAAATACTTGGACTAATCTGGCTTTCTGGTACCTTTTTGTTTTACAGCGTGCTCATAAGCAGCTGTATGGACCCTGTGGACATGATGACCTGGATTAACTTGGCCTCACCAGCGTGTCTTGTTCAACCTCCACATATTTTCCAGCCATGTCAGGGTTCAGTAGTTTGGTGCAAAAGTGACTCACTGAGGAGTCAGGTATTAGAGGCGTTTGCTGACACACATGGAAATGTAGTCGTGTGCAGCTGGACAGAATGTCAGTCTGGTTACGCAGCTCGTGGTCTGGTTGGCAGGGGATGCCACCTCTCTCTGGAGTATTTACGGTGGTATGAAACCTGCCTTTAATGGAGGCCACGACGAATGGTTTTCATTACTTTGCTTTTATGATTGTAGAAATGAACTGGAGAGCATACTTTGAATCTTTACACATGTGAGGGACTTGTGAAGGTCGCTGAAGCTCTGGAGCGAGACTGATGAAAGAAATTTGGCTCTAGATTTGTGAGTAATGAGGCTGCAAGTAATGACTATTTTCATTATTGAATATGGTGATTATTTTATGAATTAAAGGTATAGTTTGGATTTTTTGAAGTGGGGTTGTATGAAGTACTTAGATATAGTCAGTATATTACTTACAGTAGATGTCAGTCGGGACACTCCCAGTTTGGAGAAGCAGGCTGGCTAAGCAATGTGCAGCTGTGGATGGGGTCAGCAACAAAATGTACTTTAGCCACCTAGAAAAATTCCATTTAAAAAAAAATCAATCTCAATCAAATCTCTTATGTTTACTTAAGATTTGAAGTACAGTTGCATAGCTACATGCCACTTAAATGGTGTATATTTTTTGCATTGCTTATATTTTGGATTTGCACCTTATTGGTAGTTTATATTTGCACTCTCTCCTACTTTGTGCTGTGAACTGCTGTACAACAATTTCCCTGGACAAAGTTCCTCCACCACCTCCATCTCCAAATCCGAGGCCATGGTCCTCTGCTGGAAAATGGTGGCTTGCTTCCTCTGGGTTGGGAGAGTGTTACTGCCTCAAGTGAGGGAGTTCAAGTATCTCAGGGTCTTGTTCACGAGTGAGGGTAGAATAGAGCGTGAGATGGATCGGCAGTTTGGTGCGGCATCTGCAGCGATGCAGGCACTGAGCTGTCGTGGTGAAGAAGGAGCTGAGTCGGAAGGTGAAGCTTTTGATTTACTGGTCCATCTACGTCCCAAACCTCACCTATGGTCATGAGCTCTGGGTAGTGACTGAAAGAGTGAGATCGTGGATACAAGCGGCCGAAATGAGTTTCCTCCGTGAGGTCTCTGGACTCAGCCTTAGAGATAGGGTGAGGAGCTTAGACATCCAGAAGGAGCTCGGAGTAGAGCCGCTGCTCCTTCGTGCTGAAAGGGGTCAGTTGAGGTGGTTCGGGCATCTGATCAGGATCCTCCTGGGCGCCTCCTGTTAGAGGTGGTCCAGGCATGTCCCACTGGTAGGAGGCCCCGGGGCAGACCCAGAACACACTGGAGTGATTACATATCTCATCTGGCCTTGGGGTCCCCCAGAAGGAACTGGAAAGCGTCACTGGGGAGGGAGATGTCTGGGGTGCTTAGCTTGGCCTGCTGCCCGTGCAGCTCGGCCCCAGATAAGCAGATGAAAAACGGATAGATGGAGATAAGGTTCTGGCTTATATTTAAATCGTCACAGCACTTGTTTTGTTTAACAAATAGTCCAAAAGATATTCAGTTTGATATCAGAGTAGGCAAAAAAATCTGGTAAATATTTACATTTTAGAGAAGGTAGGTCACCACAGACTGCATAAAAGAAGTGAAAGGAGCCTCTGGTTCTGAAAAGTGAAGCCTAATTAGAGTGAAATAGATGATTGAGCAGGGTACACTTTAGGGCGTGGCTACCTTGTGACTGACATGTCGCTACCATGGCGGTGTCCTCAGGGTCTCAGTCAGATCTACCCCTCGTTTCCCTACAGGTCCACCCTCTTGCCCAAATATGGTCACTTCTTGCCCCCCAAAAAACAAGATGGCAATAGCTAGGGGTGCCCAGTAGCTCAGTGGGTGGAGTGGGTGTCTCATGTATAGGGGCACTGTCCTTGCCGCAGCGACCATGGCTCCTTGCTGCGTGTCATCCCCTCCCTTCTTCCCCCACTTTCATGCTTAATCTATCCTTTCCAATAAGGCCAAAAGCCAAAAAATAACCTTTAAAGATAAAAAAGATGGCAACAGCCAAAGTCCCAAACTTGAGGTTTCAACATGGTGGTCAACAAACCAAGGGGTGATGTCACAGTGGTTACGTCCACTTCTTTTATAAAGCCTATATCTGCAACCAGTGAGAAATTTTGGCATTTTTACTTAAAAAGATTACTTTATTTATAATCAAAATGGCTGCCAATTAATTTCCTCTCAGTCGATCAGCTCTGCCTGTGAAGGTAGTTTCTCCTGGCTTTGCACAGATAGCCAACATAGCTCACAAAGCCCCTGATGATGGCTCACTGGCTTCAACTCCTGACTTACTAATGAGGTCCGACTGAGCTGGAGCTTCATGCAAATTAACACAGGAGGCCTCGAGCTACACCCCGCCATGGTGTTTATAGCCCCGGCTTTAAATCCTGCACATCTCCACTCCGAGGCCTGAGTGTCACATTTCTTGTTGGTGGATTAGCGCTCCATCCTCACATGGAGCCGTGGCCATCAGTGCCCATTAAACTGTCGGCCCCTCAATGGAGGTTTGTGCCCCTCCAGTCTGATTTACAACCCTGATTCAGAACTTCCCTGACAGTTCCCTCTCTTCAGCCGCCATCTGACCACAGACGTGTAACTGTGGACCATCTGCTAACGGATCGTTGCTTTCTGTGTCTTTTACTACGGCTGCCTGCAACTAATGATTACTTTTGTTATCAGTGAATCTCCAGTTGTTTTCTCCAATAGTTTTGTCTATAAAATGTCTAAAAGTGTCCCAAAACACAAGATGCATTCACGTAAAAAAATGTTTATATACAGTACAGGCCAAAAGTTTGGACACACCTTCTCATTCAATGCGTTTTCTTTATTTTCATGACTATTTACATTGTAGA
This sequence comes from Epinephelus lanceolatus, assembly GCF_041903045.1. Lineage (NCBI taxonomy): Eukaryota > Metazoa > Chordata > Actinopteri > Perciformes > Serranidae > Epinephelus > Epinephelus lanceolatus. The sequence continues at coordinate 6,615,843 of NC_135741.1, read as the reverse complement.
TTCTCACTGAAGGCATCAAAACTATGAATGAACACATGTGGAGTTATGTACTTAACAAAAAAAGGTGAAATAACTGAAAACATGTTTTATATTCTAGTTTCTTCAAAATAGCCACCCTTTGCTCTGATTACTGCTTTGCACACTCTTGGCATTCTCTCCATGAGCTTCAAGAGGTAGTCACCTGAAATGGTTTCCACTTCACAGGTGTGCCTTATCAGGGTTAATTAGTGGAATTTCTTGCTTTATCAATGGGGTTGGGACCATCAGTTGTGTTGTGCAGAAGTCAGGTTAATACACAGCCGACAGCCCTATTGGACAACTGTTAAAATTCATATTATGGCAAGAACCAATCAGCTAACTAAAGAAAAACTAGTGGCCATCATTACTTTAAGAAATGAAGGTCAGTCAGTCCGGAAAATTGCAAAAACTTTAAATGTGTCCCCAAGTGGAGTCGCAAAAACCATCAAGCGCTACAACAAAACTGGCACACATGAGGACCGACCCAGGAAAGGAAGACCAAGAGTCACCTCTGCTTCTGAGGATAAGTTCATCCGAGTCACCAGCCTCAGAAATGGCAAGTTAACAGCAGCTCAGATCAGAGACCAGATGAATGCCACACAGAGTTCTAGCAGCAGACCCATCTCTAGAACAACTGTTAAGAGGAGACTGCGCCAATCAGGCCTTCATGGTCAAATAGCTGCTAGGAAACCACTGCTAAGGAGAGGCAACAAGCAGAAGAGATTTGTTTGGGCCAAGAAACACAAGGAGTGGACATTAGACCAGTGGAAATCTGTGCTTTGGTCTGATGAGTCCAAATTTGAGATCTTTGGTTCCAACCGCCGTGTCTTTGTGAGACGCAGAAAAGGTGAACGGATGGATTCCACATGCCTGGTTCCCACTGTGAAGCATGGAGGAGGAGGTGTGATGGTGTGGGGGTGTTTTGCTGGTGACACTGTTGGGGATTTATTCAAAATTGAAGGCACACTGAACCAGCATGGCTACCACAGCATCCTGCAGCGACATGCCATCCCATCCGGTTTGCGTTTAGTTGGACGATCATTTATTTTTCAACAGGACAATGACCCCAAACACACCTCCAGGCTGTGTAAGGGCTATTTGACCAAGAAGGAGAGTGATGGAGTGCTGAGGCAGATGACCTGGCCTCCACAGTCACCGGACCTGAACCCAATCGAGATGGTTTGGGGTGAGCTGGACCGCAGAGTGAAGGCAAAGGGGCCAACAAGTGCTAAACACCTCTGGGAACTCCTTCAAGACTGTTGGAAAACCATTTCAGGTGACTACCTCTTGAAGCTCATGGAGAGAATGCCAAGAGTGTGCAAAGCAGTAATCAGAGCAAAGGGTGGCTATTTTGAAGAAACTAGAATATAAAACATGTTTTCAGTTATTTCACCTTTTTTTGTTAAGTACATAACTCCACATGTGTTCATTCATAGTTTTGATGCCTTCAGTGAGAATCTACAATGTAAATAGTCATGAAAATAAAGAAAACGCATTGAATGAGAAGGTGTGTCCAAACTTTTGGCCTGTACTGTATACATAACAAGCATGTGCACAGAGCAGAACATCTTTACATTTATATACAATTCAATTCTAAATTATGCATCAAAATAAAAGACACCTTAAAGAAGAGCTGCAAACTGAGCGTTGATAGTGATAGTTAATTATAAAGGCGATATCGACTGATAGCAATGACGTGCAGATATTATTGTTTATCCCTAGAAATAACATATTGTGCTTAAAAGTCTTTAAATTGTTTGCATTGTCCAACTAACAGTCTAAAACACAAAGATTTTAAATTTACTATTTACCACATAAGAAACGCTTGAATTGGGAAGTCTTAACCTGGTAGTATATGTTTGTTTTTTTTGCCAGAAAAATGGAAAATGATTATTCAATTAGCAAAATGGTCGCTTATTATTTTTGTTGATTAATTAATCAATTAATAGACTCAAAGTTTCATCTGTAAACTGCTTATCATAGTTTCCCAGAGCCCAGTATGACTAAAAGTAACCTGTTGTCCGACCGACCAAAATGTCCAAAACACAAATTTATTCAGTTCATTATCCTATCCGTAAAAACCTAAAGCCTCCTCCTTTGAAGCTGAGAAGCTGAAACCAGAGACTTTTTGGCAGCAGATTAATCACTGACAGTTAATTTTCTGTCAGGTTGATCAACTAGTCTTTCCAGCTCTGATCTTTTTTAGGTTTGCATAATAATCTTTGTTTTCCGGGTTTGAAGGATTTCCTGTTGTCATCTTTATGTAATCAGGGCAGGAGGATCTGCATGTGTTTGAAAAGAGGCGTGACATCCTCTTTTACATGTTGTTTGAATTTCAAATCAGTCACATGTGCCGGTCCAGTCGGCCTGTAGGAGTTCGTCTCTTCAGTTAGTTTCCAGGCAAGTTTCCCTTCATTAGGACGCATGTTTTATTGCCTCCTGACTCCTTTATGCCCACATTAGCGCTGAGGTTTTTGAGTTTGTGAAGATCCTCACTTGAGGGGAAAGTGGACGGCGGAGGGGGATGACAATAGGCCTTTTATGTTGAGAGTTATCCTCATTCCCTTGTATTGGCTCCAGGGGACCATGTGACCGGCTCTCATTCAGGTCATGTCAGCCTGCTCAGCCTTTGACCCTCTTAGAAGAGAAGCTTGTCTCTCAATGTCCCATTCATGCAATACAGATGTCTGTGTGCGTTAATGTCTGACACATCGGAGGTATGACGACCTCCTGACAGGCCTTCGTTCAACGGATGTGAGTGGTTAACTGCTCCTCTGCTGCGCCTGTGACAGTACGACTGAGTCATACATGTGGTGATAAAAGGATCTTAAATCAATACTGAACAGCATAAACGAACATAGAAACAGTTTTTCCTTTTTCTTGTTTCCAGATTTTTCTGCTCATTTTCAATTTGATTTTGAAGTGGAAAAGTTGGTGTGTAGTTGAAAGTAAAATGTGTGAAATTGCAGTGGAAATGGACGTGTGACCCTGACGTCACTCAGGCTTCCACTGAAGAAGCAAAAAATGTTTCAGGAAACTGAAACATTCCTCTGATTATTACGTGCCCTATTTCCATCAGGTTTTCCACCTTCGAAGATGGTTTTTTATTACGCCATCTTCCTTATTAGTTTATTGACATATCACTGAAGAATTACTGCCACCAACTGTTTATCTTGATTAACCCAACTCCAAATTTTCATCAGTAGAGGAGCTAATTATTTCACACTGATTAGCAATTTCCCAGCCGAGTTGTATGTTTTATATGTATCAATGTTTCCAAAGTTATGTAATTGCAAGCTGACTATGTCATCAGGGATTGGAGGGGGTGGTGGATGTATAACGCTGAGGCGAGATGTCTGCCAAGCTGTTTGAGAACAACAAACAACAAAACAGGTTGTTTTTTAGCAAGTCATCTCTGCGTTTCCAGCGGCTTTTTAGCCAGCAAATTTTGGTGTTTTTAACTGAGACATTGCTGCCAGGATAGTATCACAAAAAGCGCTTGTTTTTTATGGAGACATTGCTGCATTTCTGCCGGGACAGTGCCATGAAAAGTGGTTGTTTTTTACCAAAACATAGCCATGTGTCCTGCCAGGATAGTGTTGCGAAAAGCTGTTGCTTTTTACGGAAACATTGCTGCATTTCCCATCAGGATAGTGCCATGAAAGTGGTTGTTTTGTACCAAGACATTGCCACATTTTGTGCCAGGATAGTTTCACAAAAATTGGATTTTTAAGCTAAAACGTGATCTTTCCCTCACCATACTGAAGTGTTTTTTGTGCCTAAACATGACCACAAGTTGATCACACTGCCTTGAAATGTAAAGAAACTACCACATTATGTTTAACATACAGTGCCAACATTTATTCTGATGATTCGGTTGCATTTTCCTTTGTAGATTTTCTGGAAACTTTTAAAATGTGTGCTTCATTTGTATGTCGACCTGTCAGTGATGATAACCGGCTGTTAAAAGATCCTTTCCTAACATGTTTTCAGTGGAAGAGATGGAGGATAAAATCTTCAGTCCTGGCTCTGTGGAAAATATATTACATTTTTCCTTAAAGGTCAAAACTTGACAAGACTTAAAAGTCAAGTCAGTTTAGCCCAATATCACAAATTAGCCTCAAGTAGCTCTAAAGGTCTATAACCGTAGAGCCTCTATTCAGATCAGGGACAACTCCCCATAGAAATCCTTTAATGGGGAAATAAATGGAAGAAACATCAAGAAGAGCAACAGAAAAGACCGATTTAGTGAAAAAGTTAAGTATCAAAGGCCCTCTTTGTGTTTCCCTGGACAGTAGCCAAGTGTCCATTCAAATTCAGTGCAAATGTTATGCAAATATCAAGAAAATCAGCAAAAGAAAAAGTAAATTAATGCACACTTTAAACCCAAGACTGTTATGTGAATATTAGTTGGGTCATCAAGATAAACAGTTGGTGGAGCTAATTTTCCAATTGGGCACCCGACTGTTAAAAACCACATATCTTTTAGTTTTAATTGAAGCAGTGATGTTCACATGCAGGTTCTCTTTTTCCCAGCCACTAGGTGGACACAGATTAGAGGCCTGGTGATGAGGACAGGCTGGGCAGGGCGGACCATATGTGTTCAGTAATAAGAGGATAAATCCTCACCGGACACAGACTCTTTGATCTGGGTGATTTTTGATGTGAAGCTCAGAGTCTGTCGTGTGTTTGTTCTTTGATGTGGTCCAGTCTTGATGACCTGTGCGGTATTTTGTCTTGGGGGTTTCCCCCTGATTTTCCATGTTGTATTTATCTGTGTCTTTTTGTTTGAAAGCAGAGCTCCCCTTCTCTCATTTCAGAAGTATTCAGATCCTTTACTGAAGTAAAAGTACTGATGCCACAGTGTGAAAACACGTCACTACAACTAAACGTCCAACATTCAGAAACTTACTTAAGTAAAATTATGTTGGTGTTATTAGCTAAAAAGTTTGAAAAGTAAAAGTACTCATTATGCTTTAACCCACTGTTTAACTGTTTATATATGTTGATTTTACCGACGCTTGGTCAGTGTCCCTTAATGTCAAAGTATGACGCACGAGGTAACCCTCCGGCCTCAGTTTGGACACTCAGGGACGGCATGTTGATGTACGCTCATTAGGAAATGTACAGTTTATTGGTGTTAAATGTATAAAGTCCTTTAAAAATAAACTTAGAACATAGGTATGGGACGGCTTTGGTTCAGGATGTTGAGCGGGTTCTCCACTAATAGGAAGTTTGGAGGTTCGCTCCTCGGCTCCTGCAGTCCACATGGGCAACATACTGAACCCCAAATTGACCCTGATGGCTGTGCCATCGGTGTGTGAGTCTGTCTAAGCTGAGTTGCAGGTGGCACCATGTATAATAGCCTCAGCCACCACTGTGTGAATGTGTGTATGAATGTAACATGTAGTGTTAAAGTGCTTTGGGTGGTTGGAAGACTAGACTAGGCACCAAACAAGTGCAGGATCATTTACTGTTTACCAGGAAAAAAAATCTTTGTGTTTAGATGTACTTCTTTAAGTTTAGTGAACATAAGCACAAAGTTAGGTTTTGAAAAAAAAAAACATGGTTTGGCTTAAAGTAAGTGCACTTTTTACTTACGTATTATAACATCACGTAACATTCATCACCATCAATTACTTGATCATTTATTTATCACAATGTACATCTCCAGTGAAATGTGATGCCGACAGCTCCTTCAACTTCTGCTCTGTAATTTAGTCCTTTTTGTGTCTTCTTACATTGTTGGTTCCTCAACAAGATGGCTGCATGGTTGTTCCTCCTGAACACGTGCAGCGCCACTCTGCAGACACCTCTGAACGGCATAAAGCAGTTAGTACGTTTACATGACGTTAGAGAAAATCGATTTATTGTGTCAGTCCGACTAAAACCTGACTTTTAAAATACATGTAAACATGTCAGTCTGACTGAAATCGTACTAAATCAAATTTCTCAAAGTCGGACTAACACACCTAGATAGTGCGATATGGAGTCGAATTCCTCCTGCATGTATACAGTCAGTGGGACCCAAACTTGCCGTGGCGCTCTGCACATGCTCCACAGTATCCGCCCAAGCTTGGACGTGGAAGTTGAATAGCATTAAATGCGTAACAGAACACGAAGCCGCTAACAAAATGGTGAAATCTACATCCAGAGCTGTGCATTTTTTGACAGACGAGGAGACGAGGACACAGGTCATGCTGTGTCAGCTGAAATAGTCAAAAAATTTTAAAATACATGGATGGGAGGAAAACACGGAAAGGCGACCTGCTCAAAAAGAACAGCTGGACAACTGGATTTAAAAGGACGCTAGCTAATTGTAGCTGACTTGCTTGTGGATTGTTTGCTCTGTGACGTAATAGGTCAACCAGAAAAAGGTCCAATACTAACAAGTTGAAAGAGGGCATATCTCCACCTATCATAGAGGAGTCAGACATACTTCCATCAATAAATTCCCCTCCTGTGTTTGTATACTGGGACAAGGACAGTACTCCAGTTAAATGGCCTAGTTGAGCTGTAACTGTAGCTCAGCTTAACTCTGCATGTGAAGGTACTGACTGATCCACAGCAGGAACAGGACAGCACCTCACATTCCCACTGTCACACCAGTCCTTATTCACCATAAAGCACTAGCATCAAAATAGCTCAACTGACTCTTAGTTTCAGAGGGAAACAAACAGCAGTCTCCTGGTGAAAGTCTGGAGTTTGTTTGACCCAGTCTTCTCCCCAGCCTCCCGCCCTGTTTGGACTTTCTCACTCTTTATACTACAGTTGTTATCCGGAGCGTCAACAAATGCTGCAGCCTGGGGCATTTCATACAGCTGCTAAAGACACACCAAGCCAAGGGACAGCCGTTGGTCAATGTTTGGTCATCGGAGAGCGTCCACAGCCTTTGTCTCTGCAGCATGTTCTGCACTGTTGGCCCTTGTTGGCACTAGTCAGCTTTTTTTCTACTAATTCAGCAGGTTGAATCGGCAGATGTGGAGCCTGTTGGTGAATAAATTCACTCTGATTTGGAGTTCAGCTCAGTGCACAAGAAGAGAAAGGGAAGTGAGGACAGTAAACAAACAGCTAAAGTCGAGGGAGTGAGACCAAAAGAAACTTATTATATAACATAAGATTATTTTTCTTTAGCCATGTAGCTGACGACCACCGTCTGCAGGCACAGAACGTACACACTGTTTGGCCACTGGTTGAAGTCTTTGCAGTGTGTTCATGTATAACTTCTTGGCCGAGACACAGGTGCCGTGAGGTGGCGCAGCGGGGGGGCTTTTATTGATGCTAGTTCTCTGACGTCAGTTAGGTGTGTTCGGACCTAAAGGGTGCCTCTGTGCGACAGTGTCTGACGCTGACAGGCCACTAACCAAGCGTCAGTGTGTGATGAGTTACATTTTACTACTGTAGATGTGCGAGGTTGTGCTAATCTCGTATCTCTAGAAAGTCAACTTTTCATGGTGTTGGAAAAACAGCCGTTATCAGCATTGTGACGATTCATTTTCCAGCTGATCCAAGAGGGTTTTTGAAGAGTTTATTTCAGTTGAGGAGGAGAATTTCCTCAACACATAAAGAAACACGTGGAGATACGTGGCTTTAACTGGACAGGAAGGGGTGAAAAGTGTCATCTGAAAAGTAACTGTCAGACAAATGTAGTGGAGTAAAAAGTAAGAACAAGGTTGCATTAAAAGGAAAGATTCACATATAGCACAAATACATTAAATGTATATTTAAATACAGCACTCATGTAAATGTGCTTAATTTATTCCATCACTGCATTTCAGACATAGAAGTTCTGCCGTGAATCTGGGGCACGTGTGGACTCGCCAAACTGGCTAGACTGTTTTGGTCAAATCTAAATGACAATAGCTTGAAACAACTGACATTCATGCGAGCACCCCGAGGCGCTGGATTTTGACTATAGGAAGTCTGTTGTGGGGGCAAAGTCGATTCAGGTCAGGTCTCTTGTCGACTCAATTAGGGTCAAATTGAGAAAGCTCAACTTTGAAATGAGCACGTATGGATCTGCTGTTTTTAAAGAATAGTTTGCAGAGGCAGTCGTCGGGATGTTTTGCCTTCCATTATGACTTTATTGTATTATCCTCCCACACTCAAGTCATGAATCCCGTGTTGTCCTCCTGTTGTTGTTGCCTTGGCGCCCAGTCATTTTGTCATCAGACTCGGTTTAGTGTGTCTGGTATGTCTGAGGATGATGTGGCTTCATTAACAAGGAGAGCGGATGAGTCAGACAGGGTGAGAACCTGCAGATGAACCCACACTGAGACACTCCTTTAGAAAGTAAAGTTCAGTTGAAACATGCTGCTGCTGTGATATTCATTCAGAAAAATCACAGAGTGAGAGAGTAACCATATTAGAGATCGTCGGTTAAATGATTGGTTGATTGACGAGATGAATCTGGAGCTGTTTAATTAAATAATTGATTGTTTCAGTCATTTTTTTTAAATAAAAATGTTAAATATTTCTTGTTTCAGCTTCTCAGATGTGAAGATTTAATGTTTTTCTTTGTTTTAAATGCTTGTGAACTTAATATTTTTATTATTTTTATTATTATTTTTTTTATTTTATTTAATTATTTTTTAGTTTTGGACAAAACAAGCAATCTGAGCAAGTCAAGTTGGGCAGTTTTCTAAATCTGAAAAGTTTAGTCGATAATCAACAACCATTTTTATAATATTTTTAAGGCAAAAAATACCAAATATTCACTAGAACTAGCTCATTAATTTAAATGTTTTATTTTATGTCATAGTAATTAGAGTATGTGTTGTTTTGGACTGTCAGTTGAACAAAACAAGCTTTAACAGGAGGTTTTATTTACTCTTTCCTGACATTTATAGGCAAAACAATAAATAAATCAACATAAAAAATAATCAGCTGATTAATCCTGGGCTGCGACTGAAGATTATTTTCAGTCAAATTGATTTTTTTTATGTCTAGAAAATGTCAGAAAATAGAGAAAGGTGACAGCTATAACAGAGCAGGAAATAATTTGAATTTTGGCTCACAAAATGACTTAAACCATCAATTGATTCTCAAAATGGTTGGTGATTACTCAATTGATTAACCGACTAATAGTTGCAGCCTTAAAATGTTTGCATCCTTTTGTGTTGCAAATATGACTTAAATTTGGTAGTTTCAGCTTCTTAAACATGAAAATTTTTGCTTTTTACTTAATGCCACTAAAGCCGGACCAGTCCTTGATGTTTGAGTGCGCAATAGTGTTTCTCCCACTGGCCCCGCCCCCAGATTTCTGCTTGGCTCATAAACATTTGCAAATCGCTTTTTTTCAGCTTGAGAAAAGTTTTTCAAATATAAAACCTCCATGGATCAAAAATTCATAATAGATGGAGTCATAATTGACCAGACGTCTCTTTTATAGTGGTGGTCCACTGGGCTGCAGGGGATTTTTTTTCTCTGCAATACCAGGAGTGGCCACTAGGGGAAAAACTGGAAGCGGGGCTGAGCTGCTGTCCTGGGGGGCTGGTATAGAGTGTGCCAGGGCTGACATCAAAACCCGGAAGTTTGGTTCCCAGAAGAGAAAGTGAATGCGAGATAATCTTCATATATGAACACCTTTCATACCGCATTTGAAGCTTAAATGTGATCACCAGAAGTAAAAAGCTAACGTTAGGCTTTAACGGACTACATGACCACTCCACGTCGCATGACTCTTGACGTCACCGCCACTAAGCTTTCAACTGATTTCGGCCGCTTTATTTTAAAAACATTGTATAATGGGGAAATCAGACTGTTTAAGCTAAATAAGAAGCTGTAATGGCGGACTGCCAGCACTCTCGCCTGTTCGGGGGTGATGATGTTTAATGTCCCGACAGGGTTTGTAGTCGTATTGAGCAACTTGTTAGCAACTGCCTTTTTTACGACACGTAAAAGCTTCAAAATTCACAAGTAGTGTATTTACTGACGTGTTTTATGTCGTCGAGCAAAACCTGAAACTCGCTTAAGCTTTTGTTAACCACAGACCTTATTTGAGGCATTTTACCAAAATCCCTTTCAAGAAACGTATTGACTTTTAGACGAGAGAACCGGAAGTGCTAAAAGCGCTAACGAAGTTCCGGGTTTACTGGCACACTCTATAGCATCCTCAAATAAGAAAGACCCTGCCACCGCTTTTCTGCCAAATAAAAACACCATGTGGACACACACTCGTAGATTTGTTTTTATTGATTGTGAATTTTTACAGTGCAAAAAAATCCAACTCAGCGGCAGCGCCCTCTGGTGGCTAAACTATGACATGGTGTTATTGTTTACAAACAAGCCAATATACACTAATACCAGTATGTCTGCAGTTAGGTAATATTGGCTGATATATTGATGTAGCTCTATTTGTCACATATGATAATTCAATATCTTTAGTTTTAGGAAATATTCACTGTCAGCCGTCACTGTTTTCTATCATTTAATCCACCAATCGATCAATAACAGATATAATCGTTAGCTGCAGCCCTGTATCTCCTGTGAGTTTCCTCTTCCTCAGTGCAGTCAAACACTCATCACCACTGTGATTGAGAAAGACAATCCTCTTAGCTCAGAGCCTGTTTTCTTTCTAGGGCACACTGAATGGCTCTTTGCAGAAGTCCTGTCAGTTCAGCCCGGCTGTCGGATATCCTCTCTCTGTTAAGTTCCTTTGTCCGCTACATGGTAGGGTCTCCTTTTTGAAACACAACCCCCCTCTCCACCTCTTTATGGGCCTGAGCCGGCAGCTGCAGGGTTAATGTTTAGCAGCAGCAGCAGCAGCAGCAGCAGCAGAGAGAGGCAGGAGTTGTAGGAGGAGGAGGAGGAGGAGGAGGGGAGAAGGAGAGCAGCAGTGAGGTGGGGGCTGGTCCACAGCTGTTGTAGTAGGCAGGGTCTATTGGGGTAGGAAGCCTGCCTCACTCGCCCTGGAACAATGGGAGACATGGCAGCCTCTGCAGACAGCACAGGCACACACACAATGCACATGCCCAAGGACAGGCCTTTGCTGTAGCTGTAGCGTTAGAGAGGAAACCGGCTTCCTCGTCCACGCTCGCAGGGTGACGGCACTTTGAACGAGGAGGAAAATAATCTCCTCGGCAGCCGGAAAACAGAAATGTAAGGTTGTGGCCTTTCTGTCGCTCTGTCTCTGTTTTTTCTTCTGGTGCCTTTACGTTTGATTCTGCTGTGAGGAGATCTGTGGATGTGCTGACTGGATGACTGAGAAGGCAGCAGGAGGAAGGTGAGGTGACCCAAAATGTGTACTTGACAGAGGGGGGGTGGGTGTAAATATATGAATACTGATTTGATTTTTACAGCTGACAAGGTGTTTTGGGTTTTTTTCGCCGTGTCTTCATGTTGTGACGGCGTTTAAGTGTCAAAACAAAGCAGATATTTTTACTTGTATGAGATTTAAGTGATGTGACAGAGAGGAAGCACATGTTTTTTGAGGTTTAATGTTGTTGACTTGAAATGAATGGACTCTTTGTAACCTTAACATCCGTTGGTTAGCTCGCATTTTAGGAGCTCTGTCACCACACTGTGTCTTTTTAATTTTGGCCAAACCAGCACAGAATCATGTCGGATTGTTTTGGTTGCAGCAAACAATGTGTCATAAATCTGCCAAATGTGTACGGTAGTTGGTGGTGGTGTTGGTGGTGGATAGCGCAGCCTAAATATTGTGTGATGAAACTGTTGTATCAGAGATGGAGGAGCCCAGGATGTGTTTCCTCTCTGGGTGTGGAGGTCGCCTGGCACAGATTTTAAGAAGGTTCCCTGCGTTGAGTTTGATTGCTCTCAGACATACATGGCGCACATCCAACCTTTCAGGCCTTTTGGGAAAGGGAGCTCCCTTCCCCTCCTCCATCCTCCCTCCCCCACCGCCTCCGCTCCTCATCCCAAATATTGCTTGTGCGCGATTCGTCTCGGTTCCTTATAGCCAAACATCAGACAGGAAGCAGTGCAGAGGGAGCTCCCCCAGCCTGATTCTGTCTCACCCACATTCCCTCCTCCTCCTCTTTGATATTTATCTGCATCTGTATTAATGATGCAGACAATCGCGTGGTAATGGTGTGTCTGCACATGAATAAACAGCCCGACTTTGGCCTACATTTTTAGTCTTCCCCAATCTTGTTTAATTCCACCATGTGAGGATTTAGGTTTTTGTCACATTGTTTACATCTCCTGCCTACACACTTTGCCTACACAGCAAGAACTTCAATCTGCGCCTTCACTCTGATTGGCAGATGGAAAGGGTGGTGTTTGACATATCCTGAGACAGCCTTGCCTATGCCAAATCCCCAAGAGTGCGACTGACATGATTTAAGAAGCTTTTGTGCATTTCTTCTCTCTGCTTCGGCTGAGTCGCCTTTGAAATTGTTTTTTTTTCCTGCTGCCCTCATTCCATGAATCTCATCTGCCACATCCTCCTCTGCAGCATCTCAACCAAACCGCTTTGAAAATTTGATTCAATATTTCATCGTCTTCTCAGCGTCCAGTCGCAAAAATCAAACTCAGTCCTCGGTAAATAAATACTGGAGATGAGCAGCCGCCGAGGTCTCACGCGCTTTTTTATCTCTGAGCTCTGCCATCTTTAAGATCTCGCTCTCATGACACAGATCACAGATCACAGTCGGCTCCTGTGCTCAGGACCAGGTGCACCGAGGAGGACACTGCGAGACCACATGATCTGCTCCTGCTCTATTAAAACCCAGATTGAGAGGGCAGATGCTCAACACCTCTAATCCCATTCAGTTTGACGAGATCTTAAAGGATCAGGCCGTGTTACCCTTTTAGAAATGAAGAGTTAATGCTGCGGCTTGGCGTCTAAACATATCTGAAGTGATCAGACAAAACGCCTGCTGAAAAGACGCTGCAGCAGATGGAGTGCTCCATTTAGGTTCTAAATAAAATAAGGATGCACAAATTTATCGGGTGCACATCAGCATCAGCAGATATTCGCCTTGTTGACTAACACCTGCCTATTGATGTTTGTCTGTTTTGTCGCATCAACTTTGCGCAGGCTAGAAAGCAGAGCTCGAGGCTAACGCCGTCCCGTCATGCCAGGGACAATAGAAAGCATGTTTCAGACGAGCAGAGATCTTCCTTGGGATGGCGTCTAGATATATCTGAAGTGATATGACAAAATGCTGGGTGAAGAGACGCTGCAGCAGACATAGCGTCCCTTTTAGGCTTTAAATGGAATAGGGATGCACATATTTATCGTCTAGATATCAGTACTGGTCGATATTTGCCTTGTTGACTACCACCGGCTATCGTAAATAAGGTGGCATTCGCGGATGTTTGTCTGTTGTGTCAAGTTTGTCTGTTGTGTCACATCAATTTTGTGCAGACTAAAAAGCAGAGCTCGAGACTAACACTGTCCCGTCGTCCTGGGGACAATGGAGAACATGTTTGGGATGAACACAGATCTTTTCCTGGGCCTCCATCATGACAAAAGGACGCAGTTAACTTACTATCAAAGCGTCAGGAAACACACCTTATTGTTTACCTGATAATGTGACACTGTGAATGCAGCCGGTGGCAGCAACAAACTGCTCACAGAGGTTGCATGGAGTTACATTATGATGCGTTCAAGCTCTATTCAGTAAAAATAAGTATTGGATGAAGGTAAACTTTCATGATGTGTTTAAATGTGATCTTGTAAAATAAGATTTTGGCAAGAAACTTAAATAAATACAGTTGTTTGAAGGAGAAACTTCACAGGAATATAGATATTAGAGAGGGAATTATGACATATATATAGTTCATAAATGTGTATGATTGAATTTGTGCTCATTCAAAGGTAACGAAGGGGTGAATGATTTCTTTGTTTCCCTGGCAAAAAAGGGTTAATAAATAACAACAACAACAACAACAACAGAAAACATCAGTATCAGCTGCGGCCAAATTATCATTTTTAAACATTGGTATCAGCCCAGATTTCGATGCATCCCTAAAATAAAACCGTTATAGAAAGTAGAGATAATCAACAGTGGACTGTGTTAATGGGGAATCCCACATTAAACTGGAAACTAAAAAAAAATCATTGTGTGGCACTCAGTGTGTAAAGTCCTGCGTTATCAGAAAGACATAAAAGGGGAGTTCTTAATCGCTGTGTCTGCTGAATTATTCATCCATCTTTCTTTCATTACACTTTACAATGACTCAGAGATGAAAGGGAAGACGAGAGGAGGGGAGCGTGATAGAGGAGTGGGGGCTTGTGGTCTTGGTATGGCTGGCGTCTGCCGAGCGCTGGTATCTCCCGAGGGCGATGCAGCGTCTTCCTCCCCTCTCGGTTTCCTGTTCACTCGCAGATCGGAGGAAAGCTGCAGCTCATAACGGAGGTGACACTGGTTTCAAACCCACCCGGTGGGCGACCCCAAAACTCCCGCCATCAAACTTCTCGAGATCTCGTTACACGCGGGCACATCCTGTTGTTTCTGTCTCATGATTCAGGACACAAATAGGATAGGCTGAGATGTCAGGAGGTTTTTCGCCTTCTGTGCAGAAAGAAGGCTGATTTTAGTTGATTGAAATTAAAATGTGACCTTGTGTTTCTCTCCCTCAGCTCCTTGGTTTTGTTGTTGGGAGACAGAGGTGCCTGACAGGAGACTGACTCCTCTTCAAGGATCATAACGAGAGCTGAAACCACAGGTGAGAGTCGTCGTTATGCCGTCAAGTGATTATTTTGATTTTCTGTTAATCTGCAGATTCATAGGTTATTTGTGTGGACTGTGAAATGTCAGAAAAAAGATGGAAAAAAGCTCATCACAATTTCTCAAAGAAAGGTGACAGTTGTTTTCGGGTTAACAAATATTTTTTTCATTCATTCAATCTGTCTGTTGTTTTATTGATTGTCAGAATAGTTGAAGTTTCTCAGAGTGCCCAAGCTCACAAAGAGCCCAAACCCAAAAATATTCAATTTGAAAATTCTATATAATAGAGAAAAGTAGAGAATTCTTATATTTCAGAAGCTGGAACCAGAGAATGTATTAATTTAAAAATGCTTTAATTGTCTTCATTGATTATCAAAAGTTGAGATTAATTTTCTGTCGATCACTTAATAGAATAATCGACAAACTGTTTCTGCTCTAAAAAGCTTGAAAAGCAGCAAATTGTCACGACTAAGAAGCTGGAACTTTATTTTTATAATACCTTAAATCATTAATCAGTTATCAAAGCAGTAGGTGGTCAGTCCTCTGAAGTTTAACTGTGATTAATCGACTCTTTACCATTTCCTTTTCTAAAAATAAAAAAGCACGTTCTGTCTTGGAGATAAAACACCCATCAACAGTTAAACTGACCTTTGCAGAAGTGGCTGCTGGGTAATTTGTTTAAAGGACACCATGGATATTTATTTACAGCAGATGACACGTTAGTTTTCCTCTGGTGTCAAGTTGCTCTTTATTTGTTTGCTGATGAATGCTCACCAGTGTCCCCGCAGCTCTCGGCCCTCGTGCACAGGTATCCATTCGAGAACAAAAGCAGCACATGCTCTGTTGGCTCGGAGGCGAACACATGATCCTCTCTGTGTTGTTCAGTGATTGGACCTTTAAGCTGCGAGCGTTCAGCCTTGCTGCTCTTTGTTTACACTTGGCAACGTTGTGTTTAGTGGCTGTGTTTTTGAGAAGGCTGGATTTTCAAGAACAAAACAAAAAGCTTTGCGCTGGCTTTGACCTCCAGTCTTATCTGTTTACTCCTTTTTGTCTTCTTCCTTTTATATCATCTATCACAGCTTCTCTTGTATGCTCTGATATATTTCTTCATTTTTATAGTCGGAGAAAACAAACACTTTTATGGCTCCATACTTGAACATGTTCTGTAGAATAAACATGATTGATGT
The DNA here is from genome assembly GCF_041903045.1 of Epinephelus lanceolatus. Lineage (NCBI taxonomy): Eukaryota > Metazoa > Chordata > Actinopteri > Perciformes > Serranidae > Epinephelus > Epinephelus lanceolatus. The sequence goes on along the minus strand of NC_135741.1, from coordinate 6,599,999 downwards.
TTGTCAGCGGGTGTTACACTTGCACTCCCCTGTGATGGTATCTTATGAACAGGGCTCCAACTAATGATTGTTTTCATTATTTACTGAACTGATGATTATTTTCTCAATTATTTGATAAATTCTTTGGTCGAGAAACTGCCAGAAAATACTGAAAAATGCTCCCATGTTCCAAGATAATGACTCCAGCAGTCCAAAACTCAAACATACTGAGTGTACTATCTCATATCACAAAGAAAAACTTTAATATGTCACATTTCAGAAGCTGGAATCAGCAGATTTTTGCTTGAAAAATAACTAAAATTATTATTAAAATAATAATGATTAATTTTCTGTCTGTTGACTGATCATTGAATCGACTAACCGTTGAAGCTCTACCCATGACGCCATTCTATTTGTTGCTATATTAGTTTCTCATCCTGATCTTTTGTGTGTCTGCCTGTAGTTTTTTAAATTTCACCTCATTTCGGATTTTTCTGTCTTAAAGGTGCAGTATTGTCCACACTGTGTGTTTTAAAGTGACACTTTCATAAAGCTTGTGGATTCACAAGGGAGATTTAAAGACCACACTTCGTAAAATTCAGTGCAGCAGAGGCTAAGATATTGTGACATTTAGTCTCTAGTATGGGGGCAAAACGCTGGATCCTACGTTTCCCATAATGCAACTGGATAGTGTCTTTCATGAAACCCTTCCTGCATCCTTAATGCCCGCTTCTCTCAAGCTCCAAACCTCCAGTTTGTTACACAGACTTTCCGGTAACATTCCTAAAACTTGAGGCCGAGTTGAGAAACCCCCATGATGACATCACCCTGACATCACCATGACATCATCAGGGTTATTTTTGTCAGGCATCTTAAAGCTCCCTTCAGAGCCTCAGAAGACATATTTTATTATACAACAGTTTTCACAGATAGTTTCACAGAAGTAAACTAATCTTCAAACAGACATGAGGACATTTGATCCTTTATATGATCATTTCCTCATGAAGACAAATTTCCTCTGAATGATGCATCAGTCTGTAGTGGAGACATTAAATAATGACTCTGCTGGCAGTGGTGTAATGTCACTGAGTACACACAAGTGCTGTACTTAAATACAAATATTAAGTGCCACTTTCTATATCACTACATTTCATAGGGAAATATTGTAATTTTACTCTCTATCTAGTCACAATCTAGTCACTTTACATGATAAGAGCTTATAAAATAAGATGCTTTGTTACAGAGGAAGGAGCTGAAACACTTTTAGTAACCATTGAAAGGAACAGTTAGGGGGAGTTAGCGGCATCTAGCAGTAAGAATTGCAGATTGCAACCAGCTGAAACTTCTCCTGGTTAGAATTCCTTCTGTGATCATAGTTTAGGAGGTTTTCACCAGGAGCTGAATTATCCACAGAGGTCTCTCCCTCTCCAAACAAAAAACAGACCAGGTGATTAAAACTGGTAAACACTGAATAAAGCAGTTTCACATTTTAAAAAATCAGTGTTTTCCCACACTGCTCATGACAGAGGGGCTTCTAACTACGGCCAACGCAAAAACATGACCGTCCCTATCTAGAGTCAGTGTTTGGTTTGTCCAGAGTTTCATATTTGACAAGCTGACACCAGTGAATTTCAGGCAGATTTACTTTAAAAGTTACTTAAAGGTACTAGGGGTGGGAATCTCTAGGCACCTCACGATTCGATTCAATTCTGATTCTGAGGGCAGCGATTTCAATTAAAAAATGATTCTCGGTTATAAAAAGAGCCAATAAGAACATTTACACTACATATTGAAAAACATTATTGTAATAAAGCTGGGAATACATATCCAGTGCATACAAACTGTATTACTTACTGTGGTTGAGATGACTACACTCACCAGTCTCCTCCGGTCCATCCTCCTCATCCACAAATCTCAACGGGACTCTCCAGTCCCTCGTCGACCCCCTCGACATTTCTCCTCCAGTATTTACAAAACTATAAGTGACTATAACTATCTATGAACTATAAAAACACGAACTATTGCAAAAAAGACAAACGATGGCAAAACTATGAACTATGGCAAAAACACGACGAAAACACAGCATAAAAAAAACTCAAAAGCTCTCAAAAAACCACAAATACTACTATTTACAACACCAAATATCGTTTACAAAGAAAACGCCACCCAAACTCCACTAAAACTCACAAAACTCTGCTAAGACACTGCTAAATCACTCCAACTTGCACTCTGCTCGTCAGCTGTCACTCTCCTCCTGCTGTGCTCACTTCCCTCCCCTCCTTCACAGGCAATGACGTAATGTACCATATATACTGGAAAGCTCAGCTTCTCAGCTTTCAGAATCCGTTAGAATTACGTTGATAGCGTGAATGGTTGAGGAGTTACGGTAATTTGAAAAATAAATATAAAATTAAAATCGATTATGAGTTTTCCACATCGATGCTTGCATCGTTCAAGACAGGATCTCGATGCATCTAAAAATCGTTTTTTCCCCCGCCCCTAAAAGGTACAGTGTGTAACGTTTAGGGGGATTAAGTGGTACTAGCGGTGAGGATTGCAGATTGCAGCCATCTGAAACGTCTCCCGGTTAGAATTCCTTCAGTGTGCATTGCTCAGGAGGTTATAACCAGATGCTGAATCACCCACAGAGGTCTCTTCCTCTAAAACAGTTTCACGTTACAAATCAGTGTATCTGTAACACTTTTTGGCATGTCGGTGACTGGCAGCCTGCCCACCACCTGCTAATGTGTGCTCTCCTTTTGTCTCTAAATACGTTCAGGAGGTTTTTACTGGGAGCTGAATGAATGAGCAGAGGTCTCTTCTTCTCCAGAACAAACGGGCCAGGTGATATAAACTGGTAAAAACACTGAATAATGCAGTTTCGTGTTTATAAAAAAGAAAAAAAGAATCATTCATTGCAGACGGGCTTCTAACTATTGAGGACAAAACGAAAATACGAATGTCCCTTTCTAGAGCCAGTGTTTGGTTTGTCTGCTCTGGGCTACCGTAGAAACATGGTGGTGAACCCGCTCCCTATGTAGATATAAACAGCTCATTCTAAGGAAGCAAAAACACAAGTCTTATGTTCAGGTGATTATACATGACAGAAAACACATTATATTCAGTCTCTGCACATATATCCCCCTGAATCGTACATACTGGACCTTTTAAGATAATTTTCATGCAGAAATGCCAAAACATCACATGACTTAAGCTTCTCAGATGCGATGATTTACTGCTTTTCCCTTGTAATTATTTTTATAATTTTAGTTTTGTTTTGCATTTTCAGAAGTGTTACAAACCACAATGTATCCACTTGTCAAGAAAATACTCATCAGATTAATCCACAGCAGTCTCGTCAAGAGGAGCTCCACCTACAACAGCAAAATCCTGCTTTTACATTAATGCATGAGTAATAATTATTGAGAAACAACAGACATTTTTTGCTTCGATTTTTTTTTTTAACTTTATACATTATACCTGTGACTACGCTGTCGTGCTGTCACTTGCAGTGTAGTAATCCTCACAGTTTTGTATCAGTACTTTTACTTTAAGCAAAGGACCTGAGCACCTCCTCCTCCACTCAGCAGCTCAGTGCAGTGTGCAGAGCAGCAGCATTAACTCTCTTTGCATTCCCCTCGTGGCTTCTCTCTGACAGCGCCAGCGGCTGTAAGTCTGCCAGCAGAGCTCTGTGGAAGGAGCTCCCTGGCACTGCAGCCCCACTGGGACACATTGACCCTCTCCTCTGCCCCGTCAATGAGCCTCTGTGTGCTCAGTCACAGGCTCCCAGTCCACCACCATGATGACAATACTGCAGTTTACAAAGCAGCCGGCAGCTCTGCCTCCCTCTGCCTCTTCAGAGGATTTAAAGTCAAACGTAAAGACGAGGCGAGTGTATTCGTAAAGCAACTTAAGTGCTGTAAGACACAGATAAGAAAAGGCATTAAGAAAAGATATAAATGAAACACAAGACTATATAAAAAGACATAAATTTGATCTGCAACTTGCAAAAATGTCTTTTCTCAGTTTCTCTCACGTCATGATTTAAATGCTTTTCTTTGTGATAAATGAGAGTAATCTGAGTGTCTCTGAGTTCTCGATGGTTGGCTGGGAAAACAAACTGAAGATGTCATTTGCACTCTGGTAAATTAAAAGATGCATTTTTCACTATTTATGACAGTTTGTAGACGTTATTTGAAGAATTGTTCGTAGCAGCCGTAGATCAAACTGCACCCACACAGACCTGATGAAGCAGATTAGCTCAGTTTTCAGTGTTAAATATTCAATAAATAATACAGAAGATCATGCAGCACAAACCTGGAATAACCTCCCAGATGGTGTTAGACTGCTCCAACTCTGACCACTTTTAAGTCAAAGCTAAAAACATTCATTTTTGACACGGCCTACTTCACCCTGTAATGACTGCAAAATTATTTTTAAACTCAATTTTAAATCATTTTAAATATTGATTTTATCTTTGCACCTACTGTCTGCACTTTTGCTATTTTTAATTGTGATTTTTTTTAATTTTTGTAAATCATTTAGTAATTAATTGTACCTTCAATTAAAAAAAAAAAGCTCAAATAGAATAAAACAGATGTATGAAGAGAATAAAGATTACAATTGAAATGACAGGTGTGTCTAAATAATCCCAAATTTACTTTAATAAAAGCAGAAAAGTCTTCGGTTAAATAGAACTGAGAGTTGAAGGAGGCCCCAAGTTTCTTGGAGGTAGTTTCAGATTTGTGCTTCAGAAAAACTGAAAGTCATTTTTTAAAGGGTCAGTTCACCTACAAATCAAAAATACACATCTTTCCTCTTACCTGTAGTGCTATTTATCAGTCTAGATTGTTTTGGTGTGAGTTGCAGAGTGTTGGAGATATCAGCTGTAATGATCTCTGCCTTCTCTCCAGTATAATGGAACTAGATGGCACTCAGCTTGTGGTGCTCAAAGCGCCCAAAAAATTGTCTCTTTTCAGAAATCATGACCTGGTTACTCAGGATAATCCACAGACCTTGTTGCGAGCAGTTTCATGTAGGAACTATATTCTTTCTACCGAACTACTTACGCACACCGTATCACTGCGCAGAAGGAAGTGTGCATCTACTGCTAGCTCACCACTGAGCTAGTTAACATTCAAGGCTATTAAATGGTGGCTGGGACACAGTGTCATGTCATTGGGGTTAGGGATGCACCGAAATGAAAATTTGTGGCCGAAGCCTAAACCGAATATTATTAAACGCTTGGCCGAATACAGAGTACCGAATACCTAATATCGTTGTTTAGTTTTTCATTAGTTTTTGCAGATGAACCCCCTCCAGATTAGTGTTGTCACGGTACCAAAATTGGGACCCACTGTGCAATACCAATGAAAATATCATGGTTCTGAGTAGTATCATGATACCACAGCGAAAATGAGGCAGATGTGCCTTTTGTCATTTATGAAAAGATAAATCACTTTTCTATAATACATCAATGATATTTCAATGGAATAAATTACTTATTGACTTATTCATACTTCAAAAACAGCATCAATGAGTGATGAACATAGGAGGGATCAAAATAAATTAAATAAATAAAATAAGAATCAACCAGCCACCCTCCTCCCCTGACAAGTAAAGAACAGTCCCTTCATAAGTAGAGAACAGTCCCTAAAGTGCGGTGAGGTTTGTGGGCCGTGAATGGCTCGTTTCTCCTCTGACACGTCACATACCTGTGTTCAGCTGGCTCGGCTGTTCAGGTACTTCTGGGCAGTCCACACGCCAAGAAGAGGATATTATTGGAGCTGACTTCTCCGTCGCCAGTAAGCCAATGGCCGCCGTATTTGACAGGAATACGTTACTGTCTGTGTCTGTGACCCCCGTTCAACCCACAACCGGTGGGATTCGCCATTTGCTTCTGCTGTTGGTTGAAATCTGTAGGCTGCTCGCACAGCCTGCTGAATGATTTAAACCTATTTTGCTCGCTCAAAACTATTTTTAGTTGCAAATGCGAGTGCAGTGATGGACAGGATCGCCACACTGCCGACATTTTATTCCGCCCGTCACGGCACGCTGTTTGATTGCGTTATCAAAACACGCCACTATTATTCGGCCTTGCTTTTAACTTATTCCACCGAATACTGAATGTGTGTTTTTTTGCAATATTCGGCCGAATATATTCGGTTACTGAATATTCGGTGCATCCCTAACCGGGGTACAACACAAGCATAGTAAAATCTGGTCTGCACTTGCCGAATAGCTGTCACACTAGTGTAGAACTTTAGGATGTGTCTGCAGTCAAACTTGGGTGAGAATTACAATTCTGCCATTACCATAAAGATCTTCAACAAAACACCATAAACAAAGAGTTTTTTATCTGAAAACGCTCTTTTGTATATCGACTTCTGTCCATTGGAACTAAAATGTTCTGTCAGGCTGAGTGCACCCAAAGACCACCTGAGCGTACTCCATGTCTTTATTGCTAACGCAGTCTGCTGTAACCCTCCAGCATGGCAGCTCCAGTTATATTGCGCATGTTTCATATGCTATAACCCCCTATAGAGTCAGGGACCGTGTCTCAGATTACATTTAGTCACCTAGCTAACATTACAGCTTAGGGCTGGGAGATAGAATGACTATGTATGATTTATATTGCAAGATATAGAATTAGACAACACTGTTTATATCGATATCGGGTCAAGTTTTGCCACATGACGCATACTAGTGTTCATCTCTCCTCTGTCACACTCTCTGCACAGCTCTGCCCCCTCACTCACTCATAAGTTTCCCATCAACTCTCAGAGAGACACAGAGCTGCTCCTCTGTTTAATCTGTCTGTTCATTAGTCTACAGTGAGACTTCGGTCTGGATGTTGCACGTGCTACACTAAAGCAGTCTGTGAGATGAAATTTCCGCAGCACATGTGCAATCAGCGCTGCGCTGCTAGTTTGTGTGTGAGGTGGATCGTAGCGTGTCACCATTCTTCTTGGTAGTTGTAGTCTATGTGTTACATAGAGACAGCGCCACGATGCAGGCAATAGATCTGTTTAAACAATGTGTTGACAACACAGAAGTTAAATATACAAGACGTATAAAACGTGGGCAGAGTCTCTCGCTCCTTCCCTTCCTCGGCCTCCCTGTTGATGCTCTGTGCATAAATAAGATTAACAGCAGTGTGCCCAGCTATGTGCAGTGATTCAGTTGGCGGGTGTAGTTTGGTAGAAAGAAAATAGTTTCTAAATAAAACTGCTCACAACAAGGTCTGTGGATTATCTTGAGTAACCAGGTCATGATTTGTGGAAAGAGACATTGCTGTTGAGTTTTTCAGATGTATGTTTTGGCACTGTTAGCAGCACAAGCTGAGTGACATCGAGTTTCATTATATTAGAGAGAAGGCAGACAACTCCAACACTCGGCAACTCACACTAAAACAATCTAGATTGATAAACAGCACTACAGGTAAGAGGAAAAATATGTATTTTTTAATTTTGGGGTGTCCCTTTAAACTCGAGTCAATCTCTGGTTGCAGCCTCTCCAGTGTGAGAATTTGCTGCTTTTTCTTTTTCTTTCTTCTTCTTCTCTCATCTTAAATTAACGACTAAGAAAACAAGGACGGACACTTTTCACTGTTTCTGATGTTTCACAGACTAAACGATTAATCAAGTAAAATAGTTGGCGGATAAATTGATAATTAAATAATCGTTACTTGCAGCCCCTAAATGTTCGAGTGCTTTAAAAACCAACTGTAGTATTTAAAAATCAATCCTTTGCCACACAGGAAGCCAGAGCAAAGATCTGAGCACTGGAGTGATTGTGTGATTAATAATGACTGAACCCCTTCATGCTCTTTCATCAGTTGATCGGGGAATCAAAAGGTTTTAGACGCAGCACTTGTTTCAGGCCTGTTGGATTCTGCATAAATGGGACACAGCTTGTTTGAAGAGATGCTTCTTTCTGGTGGCATTCTCAGCGAGGCTCATGACGTTAACTCTGCACATCAAAAAGAAACCACAGCAGCAGAACCACATTTTCATGTTTATATTTAGCTGCACTTTTGTTTGTCTTTTTCTCCACGCTGTAATTTCCATGTGAATGTTCGGCAGAGAGAGAGATGTGTGTGCATGTATCTCAGCCCTGCTGCCCCGAGCTTTAATGTGCATTAGTGAAGAGAAAAGCTGGTATTTATAACCGCTCGGTATCCAAGGTCAAACGGACGGCTAATATCTGCTTCCGTTCTTAGATGGGCCGCATTGATCAGCCCTCCATTATACGTTCAGATTTGGCTGCGTTCAGTCAATCGTGGCTCAATAAGCGCTCTACACTCTGGACGGTGCTGCTTAGGTTTGTCACTCAGGGTTCACAATGCACAGTGACGTTCAATAATCTTCCTGTAAACGCTTTGCAAACAGCTCCAGTTACACGTGGCCCAGCAGGTCTCCAGTTCTTATGAATCTATTGAACATTTCCCAGTAGTGAGCTTTATACTCTGTGTGTTTGATACCAGTGCCAACACCATAGCCTGAGTTTCTCTACCAAAGCCAGCTTGATGTCTCGGGGCTTCAACGAAAGGATTATTTGAATTATAGATTATTCTGCTGGCTATTTTCTCCATCATTGATTTATTTTTTGGTCTATAAATGTCACAAAAACAAAAATGTTTAAATGTAATGTTGTCAGATTTCTTGTTTCATCAGACCTACAATTTACAGCCGAAATATATTCACTTTACTATAATAACGTGACATGGCAGGGTTCAACATCATGATTTTTTTCACTTACCTGGCTCTGCGTGTGCTTCAGAAATTGAGCCCCAATACAAATTATATTATTTATTAGCAGTTACTTAATAACCACAAAGACTTTATTGCAGTTTGCGATTACGTGTCTTCCCTCAGTGTTCATGTTTCATACAAACATCGGCAAGGCCCCGGAAGAGGGGTCGTTGGCAGCCCTCTTAGCTGCCATGCACCCGAGATGCTTTCGCCTTTTTTTTCTGGCACCCAGCAACGTTTTGCGACGACTTAATGTTCCTTTGAAAAAGACCCTGTTTAATTCGCTGTACTCTCAAACTTGCAAGAAACTGGACAATACATAGTTGGGATTTCACCCACATCCTTCACAGCCCTTCTAAACTCCTGTTTCCAGGATAACTGAAATGCTAGCTTGTGCTTGAAAGAACTGCAGCGAAGAAATCCTGTGTGGCCCAAAAAGCATTTTTCCCCACAGGCCACCATTTGAAAAGGGGTTTCTGTTAAACTGTTGACACCTTGAACTTCAAACAAGGTCAATTATGAATCTTTCTATTCTGATTTTATATTCGTAAAACTTTGCTGACACTCAGAAACATGATTTAAAATCCATGAAGACATCACAATGTTAAAGGGATAGTGCACCCAAAAATGAAAATTCAGCCATTATCTACTCACCCATATGCCGATGGAGGCCCTGGTGAAGTTTTAGAGTCCTCACATCCCTTGCGGAGATCGGCGGGGGGTGCGGCCAGCACACCTAATGGCAGACGGCGCCCCAGACTAACGTCCAAGAACACAAAATTGAATCCACAAAGTGTGTGGATGTGATCCAAGTGTGCTGCAGCCGTGACATAAAAAGTTGTTTCGAAAAACATCATATGAACTCTGTTTTTAGCCTCACTGTAGCCTGTAGCTCTGACTGCTTCTCTGTGCTCCATGCTCACGTGTGCGTGCTCAGGTCTCGCTGGTCTTGCACAGGCAACACGGAGCACAGAGAAACAGTCAGAGCTACAGGCTACAGTGAGGCTAAAAACAGAGTTCATATGATGTTTTTCGAAACAACTTTTTACGTCACGGCTGCAGCACACTTGGATCACTACGGATGAGCAGTATGGAGATACTTTGTGGATTCAATTTTGTGTTCTTGGACGTTAGTCTGGGGCGCCGTCTGCCATTAGGTGTGCTAGCCGCTCCACCCGCCGATCTCTGCAAGGGATGTGAGGACTCTAAAACTTCACCAGGGCCTCCATCGGCATATGGGTGAGTAGATAATGGCTGAATTTTCATTTTTGGGTGCACTATCCCTTTAAGTCTATGAGCCAAGAAGGAAGTTGCAGACGGGGCCAGCGCAAGAAGTAAACCCAGAAGCTAGAAAACTTTCTTGGCTCAAGTGCCAGGTGAGCAACTCCATAGGAACGAACAGGCGCCATCTTAAGATCTGGTATGTAGGTATTTTTAAAAATCTGTGGCTTGAGCTCAAACTTTTTCTGTACCTGCTGCCATTTTCTGGTGAACGCCTGATTGGTACTGTGCATGTGCATCTCTCATCAAAGATTAGAAGGAAGTGAGATGGCTCACTCCTCAGCTATTTCTATCATCATCTCTGGAAATAATTATATGTTTAAGTCTTTTTTTTACCACGCTCTCAATTATGCAAGTTGGTCGCTAGATACACTAGCCCAGTGTGGCATTTACTTGCCCCATGCTTATTGATGAACCCTGCATGGATTAAAAGATTTTTTACATTTAAAAAACTGAAAGATTTGACACTCTTGCTTGAAAAATGACTTTATGAATAATTGCCAGTTTATTTTCTGATGGTCATAGCAGCTCTGCTTCAACACTGAGGACTATGAAATATGTTAAACTTACAGGCTGACATTAATCTGTATTTTATATTGTTATCAACACGTGCCATTTAAAAAGACCAAAATCACCATTATGTTAGTCTGTCTGTGTCTCTCAGCTCCGAGACTATTCATACCTGCTGAAGACTAAAGCAGCTATCATCAGTATTTATAAACTAACAACGGATTAAATGACAACTTGTGGTGAAGTTTATGTTCACCCTCGAAAAAGCTCTGATTAACCCAATGTACTCTGCCTGCTCAGCAGCAGACAGACACAGTTAGAGACCAGCTGATGAACACGGTGCAGCTTTTAGCACTTAAAGAGACAGATATTCCCTTTAGGAGCTGGTGGAGACCAAAAATGGAGCTAAAAGCAGAGTGAATTTGGGACTTATATATTTCTCAGGTCACCACAGACACAACTCCAAATTAATGCTAATGTAGCTTTGTGTCTGTTGAATAATTAGACAACTGCTTATGGCCAAAAAACCTAAAAAAAAAAGGAGGTTTAAAAACAAGTAAAAAAAAGGCCTCATCGTTTTTTTGCACACATGACTTAAACAGGAGGTTTAAGGTGCCTTTGCAGGGGTCTATTTTCAGCGGAGGATTAATCCACATGTGGTGCTCTGAGTATCTGCGGCAGTAAGACGGAGTGTGTGTGTGTGTGTGTGTGTGTGTGTGTGTGTGTGTGTGTGATTGAGTCAAAATAAACTGCAGTGTGTGTGTTCATGGTAACGAAGGAACATGTCACCCAGTGAAACAGTGTGGCTTATTGATGTGTTTTTTTTATAGTGTGTGGACAATAATGGAGCTCTGTGGCGCAGAGGATGAAGATATTTCAGGCTTTAATACACAGATTATACTTGTTTGGAAAATCGATTCGTTTTTGGCTTTTCATGGGGTTCAGTGACAATTAGAAAATATGACATATAAAAAGGAAATGTCTGTGGCGCCCAGTAGCTCAGTGGGTAGAGTGGGCGCCCCACAGTGAATGGCAGTGTCTTTACTGCAGCGGCCGTGGACTCAATGCCAGCTTTATGTACTTCAGTTTACAAGTGCTGAAGACACATTTTGTTTTTTGTAGACTCAGGCATCTAAATATTTGAATGTCTCTGTAAACTATACGATATATTTACATTTACACTGTGGTTTGTTTGTGTGTGTCACCGGTAAACTGTGCCAGTTCCTACTTGGCCTCCAGCCACAGAATCAGGCTCGTCTCATCCGCTCTAATGACTCGCTAAGATGTGACCGTTAGATCTGGGTCCACATCCACACACCTACTTCCCCTCAGACGACACACACACACACACACACACAAATACAAACACACACGCACCTGGAGCTATGCCTACTAGACTGGTCCTCGGCCATATGTCCTGCAGTGTAGCGTGCACACAGACTCGGGCAGCCTGTGCAGCTCAGTGTGGCTTCAGCAGGTCGAGCTGCAGATGAATATGGACAGTTATCTTTCTACTCAGTCAGTGTATCTGAAACAATGCAGGATGGATGAATTAATGTGTTCACTCAGTCATCTTTAATACACAGAAGGTACTGTGTTATGTTTCTGAGCCCTGTCTATGTGGACTGTCTAAACTGTGAGGCAGTGTTGAAGTGAATGTTGCTGCTGTCAGATAAACAGAATATAAACAGAGTGTAATGATGTTAACGTCAGTGTTGGAGATGAGAGCAGTGTCTGATGTGAGGCAGAGCTTTGGCTCAGTTAACTGCTGTGGATTTGGTTTGTTGGAGAAACCAGGTGGATGGGGTTTACTGCAGCAGGATGACGGGGCCTAAATAGTCAGTTGACACAAAATTAATCATCGACATTTCTGATTTATTGTTTAATTCATTTATGTTTAGTTTAGTTGATATGGACGTCACAGTAGCTTTAGATTTGTATATTTATGCACAAGAACCAGATGTGCTGTGTTTAGTGTTTTCAGCTAAATGCTAATTTGCGACACCTGTCCACAGGAAGAAATTGAAACAGTAAAAAGAAAAGAAAATGCATTCGCACCACAAGGTTACATCCACAAATAAACACATGAAATTCATTCCCAAATCTATGCACAGACATACATCCACACAAAATACAGACCACTGGTGTGTCTACAGTCGTATCAGGCGTGATGATGTAATTATTTGCTGTTTCCTCTAAAATGTCAGGATTCTTCTGCGTTTCTCTGTAAAAGTATTCTGCATCTAACTAGTCAAATGTATCGATTCATTGATACATATTGATTATTAATATTTGAAACGGTTTTAATATTCATTTTCCACAGTTAGCCTTAAACTCATATTGGCTGCTCTTTAAGTCATTCTGCTTTTCTCTGCTACTAACCAAGAAAACAATAGCTGTTGTTGTCATATCATAGTTTTATTGTATTTAGTTTTTAGTAAAAAAATTAAATTCAATCCCTTCAATGTCAGTTTTTCCCTGTAGTATCAAAAACGGTATCAAATATTGATATTTTAAAGGAGCTATATGTAAGAAATCTAAAGCAAATAGTTGTAAAATCCTCCTAATATGTCACAGAGACTAAGGAATTATGTTCATATAACATACTGATCTCACCGACAACAATAGTACAGCCAGAATATTTGCATTTAAAAAACATTTTTACAGTCCACAAATCATGTTTATGTTTTGAATTTGTGTTTTGGCCTGTTGCGCCACCCACCGCCGTCTACCAGTCACGCAGTCAGTAGAGTCTCAGCATCAGTTACAGTTACGACTGAGCTACAGCAGCACGGCAAGCAGCATTAGCAGTGTCCCGGTACATGGCATGAGCAGCCGGCTCCTCCGCTGTATCCCGGCAGCAGCGTTAGCGGCAGAGAAGCCGGACTTGCTCGAACGGTCCGCTGGAAAACTGAAGATCACGGACACGGTGACACGGCCCTGCCACGGCAGCCGCCCGTGGGCAAACAAATCAGTCTCCAGTGTGCCGCTGTCCAGCAACCTCGAATCTGTAGGGGAGGGGGGGCAGACACGACTCGCGGCAGTATTTTCAATTTAAGTGCAGTAACCGTTTTGGCCACATTCTTACATACAGCTCCTTTAAGGTATTGTATTAATGTTAGAAATTCACTACATCCAACCAGAGCTGCAAACAGCAGTAAAGTGCAGAGTAACATAGAAAAAACAACAGTAATATACAGAAAATACAGAATGTAGATCAAACATTGAGGGGTAGAAATGACTATGCTACAAACTATACCTTATAAGCAGCATGAAAATCATGTGAACTATATCTTTATGTATTAGACTGTAACTCTAACAAAACAAGACATTTCAGTGTTAGGGATGCACGATAATATCGGCACGTTATAGTTAATGGTGATACTGGCTTTAAAATGAACTATCAGATTCAGCCAACATGCTCTTTCTTTTTTTGCACAATGAATAAATATTACGTACACTGAAAAGTATGGTATTTCATAAGAGTATGCACGCATAATATGATGTTAATTCCACTATAGAAGAGACTTGATCACTAAAATTAGGTGGGGAAAAAAAGTGGATATATCGATATTGGTTATCAGTTCTCGGTCAAATGAGTTGTTACATATGGGCATATTGGATATTGGCAAAAAATTCAATATCGTGCATCTCTGTTAAAGATGTCACCTTGGGCTTTGAGTTATTAAATTTTTTTCTGACTAAAGAATTAATCAGCAGTGGTGAAGGAAGGATTCAGATCCTTTACTTAAGTAAATGTACAAATACCAAACTGTGAAAATACTCCACTGCAAGTAAAAGTTCTGCATTCAAAACCTTACTTAAGTGAAAGTATGTCAGTATTATTAGCAAAATGTATGTATCATGCTCATTGTGCAGTAAAATGTTCCCTGTCGGCGTTTAACTATTCTAGCTGATGTTTTTGGATTAATATTACCGCTGCATCAATGTGCATGTTGCATTCTACGGCTCTATATGTTAAAGGTTGTGCTAATTTTAACTCCTTTATATACTGTTGGGAAGTTTAATCCGCAGCAATGCATCATATTCTACAACATCATCATATAATTGTGGCATGGTGGTGCTGTGAGAGCCACAAAGAATCTATATGATGTTGTTTTTTATTTTAACTGTTTTTATTTGGAGTTTCCATAACAAAAGACCACAATAAACACAATACAGACAATAATGACATGACCTTCAGTATTATTGTTACAGTATTACATATTAACACACACACACACACACACACACACACACACAGTAAAAGGAGAAAATTAATTAATTAAAATAAATACATAAATAAAAATAATAATAATAATAATAATAAAATAAAAATGAATAAAGATAAAAAAAATAAATAAATAAAAAATGAGTCCCATAAAATATAGAATAACTTAAAAGGTCTCAGGTAGGGGTGGGGGGTCAGGAACTATCCTAAATTGCTAGAGGGGAATTCTTTCTCAAAGTAATCCAGGAATGGTTGCCACATCTTAAAGAATTTCTGAGTGGAGCCATGTATGGTAAACTTAAACTTCTCCAGCTTAAGGTGGGACATAACACTCTTAACCCAATGTGTGTAAGATGGAGGTGTAGTCGCCTTTCACCTGAGAAGGATGAGGCGTCGAGCTAGGAGGGAAGAGAAGGCTATAGCCTCTGACTGAGAATTTGGAAATGTTACTCTTTCTGGGGCAGTTCCAAAAATGCCAGTAATGGAGTCCAGGTTAATAACGTTTCCACACATATGAGTTAATGTTTTAAACATGGAGGTCCAGAATAATGCCAGTGCTGGGCATGACCAAAACATGTGGAAAAGCGTGGCAGGTGCCTGATGGCATCTCACACATGTTGGGTCTACATTTGGATACAGTTTGGCGAGTCTATTTCCACATAAGTGTAGACAGTGAAAGATTTGAAACTGTTTTAGGCCATGGCGAATACAAATGGAGGACGAGTGAATCATCGTAATTGCAGATTGCCAGGACTCATCAGATATCTCACCTCCAAATGATGATGTTGTTTTTTAATGAAACCAGTGATTTACAGCCCTAGTAGAGTTATAAAGTAGCATAAAATGGAAATACTTAATTGCAAAGTCAAGGTCGGTAGTTGAGTAAAGGCACTTAGTTGTATTCCAGCACTGATGAGCTACATGACCTCAGACATGATGATGCTTGTGTCACTCCAGCCGCAGACATGGAGGATACTTCACACTCTTTTAAAATCCTGTTTTTGTCCCTCCACTTTTACAGTTTTATTGACCTTTATTTATTTATTTAATCTCTCTGAGCAGCTGAACAGAGTCCTCGTACTGTCCACCTGCCAACGTCTCGATGAGAGAAGCCCTGAGCTGATCAAAATGTTGAAACATTCATTATAACTGTCAGCTCACAGCAATTAGCTTCACAAGCAGCACTGAGTGCTTAGTGGATGTCTTCTGCCCTCTCAGGCTGCATAAAGGCTGCACTAAGTGATTAGTGGAGGTTGTCGGCAGAGGAAGACTCCGCTCAGGGCCGAAGAGAAAAGTGACTTAGCATTTCTGTTTTTTTGTTGTGTCACTGTTATGGAAATCATAATAATCTGTTTCTATGTCAGTCATGATTAGTTAAAGCAGTTTAAAGATATTTATGGTGATATAGTATAAGACATTGACAGTCACCAGTTAACCTGCATGTCTTTGGACTGTGGGAGGAAGCTGGAGATGGGGCATGGCACAAATTGAACGACAGGAGAGAAACATGTGGTATAGGGTAGCGTGGGCAGCGTGACACCTCTGAGAGGTGGGGTCAACCTCAGGGAACAGTCTGGCAAGTCTGCTTCTGCAGAGATGAGACAACACTGCATTGATTTTTTTCAATCTGTAACTTTGTTCATATAAATCTTCTCATTTGATTTAACATCCTCTGAGGACTGAGGTGTCAGACGTTAAAGGTGCACTATGCAGGAATTGTTGCTTACTCTTTGTAAACTCACCACAGTAAATAAAAGTGAACACCAACCCCCTGATTGTCTAGTTTTGGACCGAGCTTTGTCCGCTTGCTGTTTCGCCTCGCTGTGTTTGCGTTTTTCAGCGCTGTGTCCGCAGATTTTGTAGCTTCCTCTTGGATGAGTGCTGCCTAAGGTCTGGCACCTGGTCGCTACCTTTTTATAAAGTCCTGACCTCACCTGCTCGATGTGCCCAGGAAAGTCCAGAGCACAGCAACATATAGTATAAAATAAGAAAATACAAGCACAGGGCAGAGCCTCTGCGGATAAATACACTGCCACACACTTCAGGTGGATCACAAGTGATGATTGAGAGGGTTTACTTTTGTGAGAGTCCATTTTGTTGTGATACTTTTGGTGAACAGAAAAGAGTGACGCTACAGTCATCATAATGTGTTGTACTATAGAGTAGGCTTTTGGGGATTGGGTCAATGAAAACCCCGATTTCATTGTGTCCTGCACCCTCTCCAGAGCGGGCACGGATGCACCGATCCAACTTTGCTGTATCTCCAGATACAGAGTACCAGTCTGATACCAGTGCTCTCTGTTTCACAGATTTAAAGTCTTTGATACCTCACTGCTTGGAGCTCATTGCTGTTACTTTAATGAAAGGTAACATGAGACCAGGGACGGCTAAACTGAGTCGGCAGCCTGTGGTGATTAAATGAATGTAACCAGTAACAGAAGCAACACATTCATATTATGATATTGAGAAAGAAATTGTGTTTAATGTGCTGCATATCAGACAGTTGCAGAGGAGCAGAGTAACAGCTTGTGACTGCTCACCTGTGACGTATCCTACAGACATTTAAATATGTACAAATCTGTTAGTAGTTACTGTTTGACCCAGATCTGATGTGTGATTTTAATTATGAATAATTAATTGTGTACAGAGGGTTTGTAGCAGCAAAAAGAAATAAGACAGAGGACATTCTCATGCTGATGGTCACCCTGCAGAGCGGTACATGTTTTATTGCTGGGTGTTACTTCCAGGAATTAAACGTTTTACTGCTGTGGAGATTGTGGCATTGATGCAGTGTCACCTTGTGTGTTCACAGATGAGAACAATGTCTGATGAGACAGAACAGAGAATGTGTGATGAAGACTTTGGTTCGGACGAGGAAGGAGAGGAGGGGGACGTGGAGTCTTTCCTGGAGGACAACAGCAGCGAGCTCATGGACCGACTGAGGGAGCTGGAGGTGAGTAAAACACAGCGCGCTCTGCATCACAAGTTGGATTTTAATTACACTGATTAGGAGGAAATTGAAACGTAGAAGTGTGAGTCTTGTGAGACACAGAATCCAAAACGTAGGTTAATACCAGGTCTGAACAGGCTCACAGACTGACCTGAAGACTTTCAAAAGACTTTTACCTGACTGCTGATAGATTCTCAGACTGACCATTGTAACAATATACTGGAAAATATCTACAACTTAATGGTCAAAATGGGGGTCTCTGTATTTTGATAAATATATATGCAGTATCTCTCCACAGTAAATAAACCGATCTTATATTGTGTATTATTCTGTGTAGTTTATTTAATTCTCATCAAAAGTGTGAACATGCATTCAGAGCCCGGGCTGAGATGGTCACGGAGCTCGCCAAAGCGTGCACTGCTACATCCTGCAGTGTCCATCTGGGTGAAATACCAGGGACCGGCTGCACAATGACACTTAAGGCTGTATTTCTCCTTAGCTGAGGGACTTACACAGTTGCATAGAATCCCTTTTAAATGTTTCCGTTATTGAGGAAAGACTCATTTACTGTGTTGAAAGAGATTTTACAGTGGTACAAGTTTCCATGGAGATTGTTTGTTTGCTTGGACTCACACTTGTGACGCCTGTTATCGTCTCACACAGTTGGCTTATCGTTAGATAGTGAAAAAATGGCAGAGGAGAAGAAGAAAATTAATTCAATTACATCTAAAGTGTGAAATCAAAAGCATATCCATCTCTTCTCTCGAGGTGTGTTCATTTTTTTTCGTTTATCACCATAAACTTGGTCATGTTGCAGTTGAGATAGCGTCAGAGGTACCTTAAGTTGTTTTTTTTTTGTTTTTTTTGGTTGTTTTTTTTCCCCTTGCTTTGGTTGCTAAGGTCTTTTGTGCAACGATATAGGGATCCCTTAAGTATAAGACCAAGACAAAGAGCATTTTAAGGAAACCTTAAGGACTAGACTTAAAGATGTTTTGTGCAACCACTTTTATTATGAGCAAACATTAACTAGGACTTTAAGGAAAATCTTAACTTAAGGTGTTTTGTGTAACCACTTTTATTATGAGCAAACATTAACTAGGACATTAAGGAAAATCTTAACTGAAGGTGTTTTGTGTAACCACTTTTATTATGAGCAAACATTAACTAGGACTTTAAGGAAAATCTTAACTTGAGGTGTTTTGTGTAACCACTTTTATTATGAGGAAACATTAACTAGGACATTAAGGAAAATCTTAACTTAAGGTGTTTTGTGTAACCACTTTTATTATGATTACACATTAACTAGGATGTTAAGGAAAATCTTAGCTTAAGGTGTTTTGTGTAACCACTTTTATTATGAGGACACATTAACTAGGATGTTAAGGAAAATTTTAACTTAAGGTGTTTTGTGTAACCACTTTTATTATGAGGAAACATTAACTAGGACTTTAAGGAAAATCTTAACTTAAGGTGTTTTGTGTAACCACTTTTATTATGAGGAAACATTAACTAGGACATTAAGGAAAATCTTAGCTTAAGGTGTTTTGTGTAACCACTTTTATTATGGGGACACATTAACTAGGATGTTAAGGAAAATTTTAACTTAAGGTGTTTTGTGTAACCACTTTTATTATGAGGAAACATTAACTAGGACTTTAAGGAAAATCTTAACTTAAGGTGTTTTGTGTAACCACTTTTATTATGAGGAAACATTAACTAGGACATTAAGGAAAATCTTAGCTTAAGGTGTTTTGTGTAACCACTTTTATTATGAGGAAACATTAACTAGGACATTAAGGAAAATCTTAGCTTAAGGTGTTTTGTGTAACCACTTTTATTATGAGGAAACATTAACTAGGATGTTAAGGAAAATCTTAACTTAAGGTGTTTTGTGTAACCACTTTTATTATGAGGAAACATTAACTAGGACTTTAAGGAAAATCTTAACTTAAGGTGTTTTGTGTAACCGGCCCCAGGGTTTAAGGGAGTCCCTACTTCCTGCAGACAGTTAGCTTAGCATTAAGCACCTCTAAAGCTCACAGACTCACATGTTGTTTAAACTGTACAAAAACAGAAGTGTAAAAACAACACTTTGCTATTTTACTTGAGGAAACCATTTCTTGACTGGGACCAGTAACTCTCACGAGTCTCAACTGGTCGCCTGGCAACTGCTCTTTGTGAGAAAGCGAGTAAGTGCATTTCCCAAATATTGAACTGTTTTTAGTAAAATGTTCTTCCTCTCTGGTGAGTGGATGAAAATGGCAACATTTGCTGTTTTGGGAGAAGCTTTTTTTGTTGCTTGATGTTGACACTGTGTTCATGTCTGACAAATGTTTCACCCATGCAGCTGTATTTTTGGTGTGTTATAAGTCCATGTGGTTTGGACAGTTGCATGTGCATGACACAAGAAATAACATGACTAATAAATATGTGTTATATGTGTTTTATTTTTGTTTTCCTCACAGGCAGAAAACTCTGCTCTGATGTTGGCGAATGAGAGTCAGAGAGAGGCGTACGAGAGATGCTTGGATGAGGTGGGTTCATGTTGCAGAATATAATTCAGAAGCCAAGATTATGGTGATAAATTCTGCTCAGCTAAGTCGTTCCTGTGTAAAATGTGGTGTTCTCTTGTGTTATCAGGTGGCCAACCACGTGGTCCAAGCTCTGCTGAATCAAAAGGTAACATAAAGCTACACTTCTGATCATGTGTTTGGATTTGAACCAGCTGTGTCAACGTCAGTGTTCTCACTGCTGCGTGTGTCACTGAACAGGATCTGAGAGAGGAGTGCATCAAGCTGAAGATGTTGGTGTTTGACCTGGAGAGACAGAACAGAGCGCTGTGTGAGCTCTTCCAGCAGAAACTGCCCAACCATCCCACCGCTCACTACCAGGTAGATTAAACTGTATATATGACTTAGTTACTTCAGTGAAAGTAGTAATAAGACAATGTAAAAAATACTCCAAGTCTTGGAGAGAACTTCTACATATGAAGAAGTTATAAAGCCTTTTGTGGCACCAGAGGGAGCTGGATGAAGTCTGACTCGTGTGACATCACTTGAGGACATTTATCAGCGTCCCTTTGGTCAGAAGTGAGTTTATCAGACCTCTGTAGCCCACTGCTCATCTCTGCACGGGGCTGACAGGTTTAGGCTACTTTATCCTCTATCCTCGGCAGTCGAGTTGCAGTGTAGGTAATGTAGGCACCAGGTCACTGTAGAGGAATGTGTGGTTTAAAAAAGACGATGACTCTGGGTCTGCTGCATCGATTTTAACCTTCTTTTTTTTTGACTCCATCATGAGTCTGATCGTGTTGTTGGAGGGTAAAGATAAAAAAGATAGTAATAATAATTTTTCCCTGCCACAGTGGGACTAATGGCAAAAGCAAATAAGGACTTACTGACTACAGTAACTCATCTACTCTAGTTCATGTGCAATAAAAACTGTAAATGTGCAATACTCATAATGTGAAATACCTCTCTGGATGTCCTGCAGGTGGAGTTTGTATTCTACTATTTATTATACTTTTTATACTTTGTTGTTTGCACTTTATCTTTTACTTCACTTTACTACACTTCCTTTTCACCCAGACTACGTGCAGGTGTACAAATGGCAAATAAAGTTATCCTATCATAATAATAAACTTTATTTATGTAGCACCTTTCAGAAAAGAAATGCAGCACAAAGTGCTTTACAATAAGGGCATTATAAGCACTGAATGCTTTGCATGAAACTAGACATAATGAGCATGAAACAGACAAAGGACGCTTAAGAACAGTTTAAAACAAGGATTGACTCATTCAAAACCATAAAACTCAAAATTATAAAGAAATCATAAGATAAAATAAATCATAAAAAGTCATAAAATCATAGAATTGTAAAATCATGAAATCAAGCAAGATACAATATCTTGAAAGAGTTGCAGCAGTGTGAAGTGTAAAAAGAGTGTCAGACCTGTATCAAGAAGCCAGAGAGAGTTAAAGGCTAAAGTGAATAGATACATTTTAAGCTTTCTTTTAAAAATATTTGAATATTAATATATATAAATAATATTTAGTGATTCATTTTTCAAGATAAATCACAGAATGCCCCTTTCAGAGTGTTACAGTATTATGGTTGTTTTTTATTTGCATAGTTGTATTAATGTTGCAGTTGGTGGAGGTGGAGCTCATTTAACCACTTTATTTATATTTTATATGTAAAATTATAATGTGCAAAGTAACCACCAACTGCAGCTTATTAGATAAATGTAGTGGAGAAGAAGTACAGAGTAACGTAACATGGAAATACTCAAGTAAAGAAGAAGTACCTGAGGTCCAGTACTCGAGTGCTCAGCTCTGATTCTTGAGCTGCTAATGACATTTTCTCCTCAGCCTCGTTCTCTGACACGCTGCTGAGCCAGTAATGGATCTCAGTCTTTTCACTTCTGCTCTATATTGTTCCAACAGATGCCGGAACAATGTAGCTCCTAGTTGTCTGTGTATAGGATAGCCTGTAGTGTATACAGTGTCATTGTAATTGCCTCATGAATCTCCCGTTACAGGTCCAGGCGGGACCCCTCCCAGACTACAATGCACAGCTGCACAATGACTCTGCCAAACAGGTGGAGCCTGCACAGACTGAAGCACAAGCCAAGGTGATTATTGCAAAGCTTTCACCAAACATGAAGAGTGAAACTTCGGGATTATGTCAGAGCCCCTGAGTGTGTGTGTGTGATGTTTTAACGTGCTGTGACATTTGCCTGTTTTTTACTATTGTTCTTTAAAAAGCTAATCGGCCCTGCACTCATTTCCTGTACGCACGCACTCTAAAGGTCTTGGACAAGTGAATTGTTCATCAGTAGTGAGTTGTGTGCTGATACAGATCTCTTTCTGTCCAAAGGGAAATGGCTACCGCACACAACATGCCTCCCCCGGCCCTCGTGGCCCTGCCGCCTCCATGGAGGCCCTGTCCCCCTTCTTCAAGAAGAAAGCACACATCCTGGAGGTCCTTCGCAAGATGGAGGAGACGGACCCTCTGAAGTTCCACCCGTCCACCACGAGCTTGTCTTTCTGCGACTACAGCCAGGTGCTCATGTCAACAGAGGCTGTTTTGGCCACGGCGGACCCTCTTCCACTACCGTGCAAATCCCACCACACACACTGCCACTGCTCCTGCTCCGACACTGACTCACACCAGCATGTCAACGGTGACGGGGCGGTGAAGTGTGAGGGAGGGAA
Organism: Epinephelus lanceolatus; assembly: GCF_041903045.1. Classification (NCBI taxonomy): domain Eukaryota; kingdom Metazoa; phylum Chordata; class Actinopteri; order Perciformes; family Serranidae; genus Epinephelus; species Epinephelus lanceolatus. The sequence continues at coordinate 6,577,079 of NC_135741.1, read as the reverse complement.
CACCTGCTGTTTACACTGCAAGAGGAGCCCAGACAGTCCTCCAAAGCCATGCAACCACATCTGTAGTCCTTCAAAAGCCAACTCCGCCACCCAGAGCCATGTAGTTCCTGCAGCTGTTATAAGTGAATGTCACAGTAAGAGCAGAACAGCAGAGTCTGTTCCCCTGTCTAAACAATGCACCAAGAATGAAGCCCACCAGCAACCAGCAGGCGCCACCGCACACTCATCGGTCACAGAAGCAGTGGATCAGAGCCTGGAGGTGGAGCAAGATCAGGACGGCTCAGAGAGTTGTCTGAACGCTAGTGCCTCTGAAGAGCTCACTGGTTTCTGTCCCACCTCCCACCTGCCCAGTTCTGTGAAGGAGGGCGCACAGATCTCCCACTGTGACCTGGAGACGAGCGACGGTGTTCACAACGGCGTCAACGCTGCTGTGTCGAACGACCCGTCAATCATCCCCGAGAAAGACGGCACAGATCAGGGTTCTTCTGTGAGAGCCAGTGCCTCCGTCAGCCCCAGCCCCTCCTGCCTCAGTGACGTCAAAACCGCCGCCATCAACTCGCCGTCCAAACTGCTTAAGTTCTTGAAGATTCCCTCGATAGGGGACAAGTCCCAGCCTTCAACCTCTGCTGTCCGCCTGAGCCCCCAACTCACCCGCAGCTCCAGGATCCCCTGTCGCACCAACAACTACGAGGTGTACCACTCTCCTGTTCCCACACGCAGAGCCACCACCACCGAGAGGTGCAGGCAGCCCCCTCCACCACCCTCCAGGTCTGAGTCCTACCCCGCCACACACTCCGCCCCAACCTCCCCTCCTCAACCCGAAGACGTCTGCTCCCTGCCTGCAAAGGAAATAAGCTACAGCAGCCTCTCTGCACCTAAAGCTGGCTCAAAGATTGGTGCTTCCTCCTCCACATCTTCCTCCTCACCCAAAGTATCTCAGAGGGTCCCTCATTATGAAAATGTCTGTGTTATGTCCGCCGGCTCCAGAGAGGAGGAACTAACCCAGGGCCTTGAGAAAAGAACCACACTTCCATCCCAGACCAAGGCAAACGGCGGTGAGAGGAAGCTTGTTAAATCGCTACCAGAAAGTGTCCTCAACCCGACTCCTCAGCGAAAGCAGTCATCCTCGTCCACGTCAGAGTCCACATCAGATGATGAAGAGGATTCAGACAGCCCAGTGTGGGTTAACCATCACAGCCTGCCCAACACATCCGCCCTCAGCAAGGCCTCACAGGGCAGAGCTAACTACCCACAAACCAGAGAGAAGCAGGAGGAGATCACTGTGCAGAGCTCTGAGGTCGCCCAGCCGCCTCCACCTCCAACCAGGAGGAGCGACTCCTCTTCCATCCCCAAGAGGCCTGCGGCTGGGGCGGTGAGATCCCAGGCTGATTCCAGTCATCACGCTTTCAAAGACAGGCTGGCTGCATTGGGAAAGCTGAGGAGCTCTGAGGATTTACAGGTTGGTCTCAGGCCGGTCGATGCTGTGAATGAGGGCACTTATGGGGAGGAAAGGAGTAAGACAGCAGAGAGGCCCATGGAGCTCCATAAAGAGGAGCAGAGACATTCAAAATTCACAGACTCTTTGGACAGTAAACCTAAAGTTAGCAGTGGTGGTTTGAAGTACCCGGGGTCCTCTCAGCTGTATGAGCAGGCTGTAAAATCTTCCGGTTCAGGGGTGATTAAACAGGAACTGTGTGTGACAAAAGCAGAAGGCTCCAAGAGCAAAATCGGTCTGCCGTCCCCAAACGCAGATGCTCCACAGGTACTACGCAACAACATCAAGTGTCCTGGCTCCCTGAATCTGGCCTATAACCTTAAACCAAGTGTTGGTCCTCACAGTAGCAACAGCCCCAACAAAATCCCTCCGAAGTCGCCGTCCAAACCTTGTCAGGGACCGTCCGTCCACAGAGGGGGGAAGTCCACAGAGGCTCCACGTTACTCGTCCAAATCAGAGGAGAGGACCAAGATCAGCGGGAAAGGGAAAAAGAATCCAATGTACGGAGACAGCCTGCCGCCTCCTCCTCCGAGACCTCCAACGTCTGATGGGGAGAAGCCAATGCAGCCGGTCCCCAGTCCACAATCCGCCATTGAGCAGAAGGTGATGAAGGGCATCGAGGAGAACATGCTGAAGCTCCAGGAGCAGGACAGAGGAGGACAGGGCAGCGAGGTGAAGCAGAAAGCCTCCAACGGCATCGCGAGCTGGTTCGGCTTGAAGAAGAGCAAACTGCCCGCGCTGAGCCGCAAGGCCGACGCGGCCAAAGCAAAGGACGAAAAGAAGGAGTGGAAGATCAACATCCCCTCAGTGGGCAGGGACTCTGTGAAAATGGCCACCAGGTGTAAAGAAGGAGTGGAAGGTCTGAACATCTCGACGCTGATGGAGAAGGCAGAGGGGCTGAGGAGGGCGCTGGAGGAGGAGAGGGCGTATGTGGAGAGGTCAGGGAGGGGTCACTCGTGTGAGGTGGTGATGGACCAGGCTCAGGGACAGCTGGCTGTCATGTACAGGGGAGCGCGCTCTGACAACTTCATGCAGCAGCTGCTGAACAGGTGAGGACTTGTGTGTCAAAGCTGGTGTTAAACCAACTGAAGGAACAGATATAGATGTTGAAGGAAAAAAGTGTTGTGTCTCTTGATGAGAGTTAAAGGAAAAGATTGATATCACTCATGTCTGTTTTGTATAATGATAAATTGTCTGATAGAAGAAATCAGTCAGCAAGTATTTTGATAATTGATGAGTCAAGTACAGGTCCAGTGTGTAAGATTTAGAGGGGTATATTGACAGAAATGATATATGATATTCATACCAGTTTTTCGTTACCTTAGAATGAGTCGTTTATATCTACATACGGAGCAGACCTTCGTCCACAGAGTCTGCTGTGTTGTCCTACAGTGGCCCAGAACAGACAAACCAAACACTGGCTTTAGATAAGGCCATGTATGTTATCATGATTTTGCCTCAGCCACTGTTATTCTCTGGCACACTTAGCACAAGAGAGAAGTTTCAGTTCTGCAACCTCACGGCAAGATGCCACTAAATCCTACACACTGGATCTGTAAAGGTCCAGTGTGTAGGATTAGGGAGGATGTATTGGAATAAACGGACTGTTACAATAAGTTTATTTTCTTGAGTGTATGATCACCTAAAAATAAGAATCGTTGTGTTTTCAATGCCTTAGAATGAACCGTTTATATCTACATATGGAGCGGGTCGTCATCTATGGAGTCCGCCATGTTGTACCACGTTTCTACAGTGGCCCAGAACAGACAAACCAAACACTGGCTAGAGATACGGCCATTTTTGTTTCGCCTTGTCATGCCAGCCTCCAAAGTTAAAAGCCCATCTGCAATTAACTGTGTTAGGAAAAACACTGATTTATTTAGTGTTTATACTGGTTTAAATTACCTGGTCTGTTTGCTCTCGGTTAAAAACTTCCTGAATGAATGAATTTTGAGTTATCAGAGAATAAAGGTCAGCATACATTAGATTGTGGTGGGTGAGCTGCCTATTCTAATTGTTTTAATCAATTGCTTATTTTTATTTAATTTTTTTTTTTTTTTTTTTATTTATTTTTTTTTTTACATGTTCAAATAAATAAATAAATAAAAAATAAAAAATCTGACATCCCAAACAGCATCAGAGAAACACTGATTCGTAACGTAAAATTGCATTAGGTTTTGGTTTTCATCACCTGGTCGATTTGTTTTAGAGATAAAGAGACCTCTGCAGATAATTCGGCTTAGGGGCATAAATATAGAAAGTGCATACAGCAGGATTGCACCGGGGCCCGTTGGGTAGAGGGGCCCATAGAGAGAGTGGGTCCCTGTGACCTGTGTTCAAAGAGGAATTGTAAAAAAATATATATATATATATATTTCTAGTTTAAAAAAGGTGCCATTTGCTATATATGTCCCCAGAAAGGCAAACCTATCTATGTCATGGTTTACTTTTTTTTTAAATAGTCAGTAGCTATGTAAAACAATGTTATATGCTTTTTCCACAAAAACTATAAAATCTGTTCAATTAAATGATTATTTTCTTACTTATTTGGATATTTTTGTGTCAGACATGCAGTGGTGGGTAATATGTATGTTGATATTTTACAATGTCAAGTCTCTTTTTGTGTCAAGACAATACATGCATGATAGCGTGCACTTGAGCCCTTGTAACTTCCTTATGCCACTGATTCGGCTCCTGGTTAAAACCACCTGAACAATGAACACTGAGGGAATTCTAACTGGGAGAAGTTTCAGCTGGTTACAGTCCTCACCCCCAGATGGCACTGAATCCCCCTAAACCTTATACACTGGACCTTTACGTAACTTTCTTAGTGAATCTAGTTACTAAGCTAGTCTTGCTCTGCTAACTTGGCTCTATTTTGTACAGATTAAACTAACATGATGTAACAAGTTAATTAATGAGCTCTGGACAGAGCCAGGCTAGCTGTTTCTCCCTGTTTCCAGTCTTTATGCTAAGCTGAGTTAATTGGCTAGGGTACATCCACAGCTCTCTGCTTGAAAGCGAATCAGTATTTCCCCAAAATGTTGTTGAACTGTTCATTTAAATAGGAAAATGCTAACACAAATGCCTTATTTGGTAAACTAGGATATCTCAACTGAAACTTGATGTGTGTGTGATAACTGTAGAGTGGACGGGAAGGACATGATCAGCGTGCCGCAGCGCCGGCTCTCGTTCGACTGTAAGACCTCCAAGCCGGTGTTCTGTCAGCAGGGCGACGTCATCAGTCACACCACCAGTCGAGACGACATGGAGAAGGTACATCATAAGTTACACTTCTGTTTATCTCTCTGCAGTTAGAAACAGACAGACAAGATTTTTACATTAGCACCAGTAATAAAACAAATGGACACAGAGAAGAACACAACTCACTTTCATGTAATGCGTCTAGCTCTCAGGTTTTAGTGATGCATGAATGAAATTCTCACAGTGCATTAACTACATGTCTGAACTTAAGTAGAAATTCATGCACTTTAATTTGAGTATTTCCATTTTATGTAACTTTATACTTCTACTCCACTAAATCTCAGAGGTGAATATTGAACTTTTTACTCAAACACATTTGTCTTACAGACTCAGTTACTTTTCTGATGACAGTTTTTCATACTCTTCCTGTCCAGTGAAAACCATGTATCTCCAGATGTGCTGATGTTGAATGTTTGTGATAAACTGAAGGATGAAGTGCTCCTTTATGTGTTCAGGAAATTTCTCCTACTTCTTAAGCTAAATACAGACAAATAAAGGTCCATTTAAAAATTGTTAAACTATTAAACAAAAAGACAGCAATACAGAGAATAAGGCTGTCTAGGTAGAAGTTGGACTCGTCTACTACTGCAGGCTCCGTTCATCTTTTGTTATGTTCTTGAAGGTTTATACTTTGTGTATATAGTCAAGCGATTTCCCACCTACTTGAGGTATTCCCAGAATAACAAAGAGCATTGAAGTGCAGGGAGGAAAGAATATAGAAACCATAGGACGAGGTAAACCACAACCAGGACAATTTGTTTGTTTTAATTATTTGCTATTTCTTTTATATTATATTATGACACCCTAGAAGAGAAACAAAGTGTTGCAGTAGTTTGTTTAGGAACTCAGACCTGAACAGTTTTTACCCTTACTTGATGCATGCTACTGGAGTTTCGGAGTGTTTTCACATGTAGTGCTTTTTAAACAAACCAAACTCAGTCATCTTAAAGTGCACCAAGAAGTGGACCAACAGAAACGGGACTCAGTTCTTTTTCTGTTCACATTATAGCCTATATATAATATTGACATAATTTTGTTTTTACTTTGCCGTGACACTGCAGTGTGGTTATGAAGCCCTTTGCTTTCAGATGAACTGAAAATTGGAGGAAAACCTGAGTGTTTCTGTGCTGTAGACTGTTGCTGTTTGATGTATTCTACATTCCACATCTGGAGACGTGCAGTATCGTCCGTGGATCAAACTACTCCTCGTCCTGCGTCCTTGCAAGTGTTACAGGCCAAAGTGGTGTTGTCTGTTTTTTCAGACGTCCCAGGTCAACAGCATGTGATCTAGAGGACTAAATACAATGGCAAAGAGCAAAGTGGAGCACTTTGTGTTCACAAGGCACAGGTTAAGTGAACCAACCGCACTTAGACCATCTCCCAAGGCTGATCGGGAGATGGTCGGTTCAATTCGCCTCAGAGGGGTCTGAGTTTTCTTGGAGTGTTCACATATGCACAGAAAATGCTGAGTCACTGCTCTGAGTCTGTTTTGAGGGCTGAAAAGGACCAAGTGTGAAAACACCCTTAGTTTCAATATTCATTGATTGAGGACTCTGAAGTGGAAATACAGCGGCTGAACGGAAAATTTGGAAATGTTATGATGGACTAAATAGGATCTGTTTGTATGTAGGAATGTTCTGCATCTCTGTGGACAAATCAATAAAAAGGATAAGTGGAAAAAAACAACCTCTTGGATCAGCTGGAAAATGCATCGTCACAAAGCTGAAAACTGCTGTTTTTCGGATAAAATGAACAGTTTTTAGGGATACATGGTCCTCACAGGACAGCAAGACTAAAAAAGAATTGATGATTTTGTAGAATATGATGCATTGCTGTAGATTAAAATACCCAAAGGTATGTAAAGGAGTTAAAATTAGCACAAGATTAAATATCTACAGCTGTAAAATACACAATAATGTAGCTGTAATCCAAAAACATCAGACAGAATATTAAAACACTGACAGAGAACATTTTACTGCACAATGAGGACTTTAACTTTTAATAATTTGCTGATAATACTGACATACTTTTACTGATGCAAAGTTTTGAATGGAGGGCTTTTACTTGTAGTGGAGTATTTCCACAGTTTGGTGTTCAGTAAAGGATCTGAGTACTTGTTCCACCACTGGTGAAATTTGTTCTGCTTCGTATTAACTTTCAAGCCTATATTTGGCTCCTAATTTGTTTGCCTGGTTTCCTGCATACTGATGTGAAGAGTCGGCTTTCACTCCTCCATCTGCTGCTCTGTTGTTCTTTCATGCAGGGATCAGACAGAATCGGCAAGATCACATCAGATGAAAACCTCGCTGATTCAGTTCACTCTCAACACTTCGCAGGTAAGGAGGCGTCTGCCAGGAATTCATCAGAGGAAAGAAATATCACACGTTTTTTTAAGGTTTATGAGCGTTACGACCTTGTGCAAGATCAAACCAGACGAGGCTGGAAATAGATGAATGAATGTATAAAGAATTTCACAGAGTGGGAATGAAAAATAAATTAATATTATCACAGGAACACATCACAAATCAGCAGAGGTGGAATGTACATTTATAATATACTCAAGAGCTGTATTTAAGTTTAGTTTAAAGGTGAGTATTTCCATTTTAGGCTTCATACTTATAGTCTGCTACATGTTTAAGTTAAATTCAATTCTCAGTATATAAACTATTTAAGTTCATTTAAATGCTGCCATTTTGGAACATTTTTCTGACATACATTAAAAACATTTGTAATCCAATAAGTTTCACGCTGCAAGTGAAACATATTTTAGTTCATAGAATGTAATGTCAACATCTAACTTGTATTTCTTTGTGGTTTTCTTTAACAATTGTAAAATGTTTTTAAATTGTTTCATGTATGTTTATACGTATCAACATTCCTCAAAAGCCAATAAAAATTATCCAATAATTTAGAATAAAATAATTTCACATTCTGAAAGGCGTCTGTCTGAATAAAAAACATTTCCGACACAACTTTCAGGTATACATTAACCAATACCTGCTGTCAATATCACAGCACATGTAGATATCAGGGCAGTGACAGACAGTTAATAAAATTATGCCAAAAAAAGCAGTAGTTTTAAAATAAAATAAAATGAAAAATGCATATATTTATTGAGACACACGCAAATGTACACAGATAATTTAAAATGAACCTTTCTTCTGTTAGTAAAATAGTGATAATGACACATGTAACATTACTAATAATAAACCTAATGTAGTTGTAAGGAATGAAAACATTATAATGATAATAAAAACAAAATAATAATAAGCAAAAAATAAAAATATAAAATGAGGTAAATAAATGAATATACACATATAAACAGTACAATATTGATACACACACATATAAACACATGAAAAAAATGAAATAAAATTAAAAAGAAAAATACACATGTGTATCAATATGCACATCAGGAGCGAACGCACCAGACAGTTTGGTGTGGAAACATTTTGAATTCCTTTTTGAATGCCTGCCTGACTAATGTATAATTACACTGTGGTATTACTGCTTCTGCTTCAGTAAAAGATCTGAGCACTTCTCCCAGCAACACAAATCTGCAACAATCCGTAAGGGTTTGACTGAAACATGATTTGCATATTGAGGGGAAATAAATTGGCTCACACCTTAATTACCATATCAAAGGTAATAATGAGGCCACACCCCCGAGGAATATTGATTCAGAGGCTTCAGTGAAAGATGGAAGAAATAGTGGGGAGTTCATTAATTTACACATTTACGTCTTAGTTCCTTTGTGTCTTTTTATGTATTTATTTGTTTCCTTAATTATGTTAAAATTTAATTAATTCAGTTTTGCATTTCCACATCACTCAGTCACTGAATCCCTCCCTCCTCCGCAGGTTCTGGTGCTTCCACATACACCCTGGACAGTGGCATCGGTACATTCCCACTGCCCGACTGCAGCAGCGGTGCAGCAGGACGGGGCCTGTCCAAGACCAGGGCCGGGGCCGAGCGCCACTCCTCCAGCTCCCCAGGGAGGGCCGGGCGCCGGGCACGCACCCTGGACAGAGAGCCGACGCCACAGGAGGAGTGCTACGCGCCTCACAAACAGCTGATTCCCACCATTCAGTATGGCTCCATGCTGGAGGGAAGAAGCTCTGCCGGCGTCATCCGTGAAGGTACTTAAAACACTTCCACTTATTCATAACAGAATACTCAGAGCTTTGTTAGAGGTCACTTAGTTCTGTTGTTTAGCCCACAAACTTTTGTACACGTCATGTAGTTTGCAAACTCGTACTGCACTCACTGAACTGGAGGAAAAGACAGAGGATTTGGATGAATTCTCTGGGGAACATGAATTTCTTAACAAAATTTAATGGCAACCCATCCAGTGGTAGGTGTAGGTGTTTTTCCGGTTTTGATCAATTGGTCGATATTTCATATTAACAATTGAACATTTTCAACCTTCCTCACTTTGAAATGGGATTTTAGACTGTTTGTGCTCCTGATGCTTCTGTTTAATAACGAAATGTGGAAAAGTTATGAAAACATGTCTTTATTCACTTGATGCACAAAGAGGGCCACGGAGCCAATATGTTTTCCCCTCGCTCGAAGACTTGGACCTTCCCTAACCTGAAGACTCCATCAGGACCTGCAGAGGTTTACCTGGCAGTGGAGGAGGAGGAGGAGGAGCCTGTGTCATTTGGATCTCCATTCAGAGGGGTAGGGATAGTGGTTAAACCTTAGGGGAGGTGTGCTCTATGAGTCACACCTCTTTCTCTCTGTATGTCATTAAATATTTTATTAAAAAGACATAGAATACTATGCCATACAAAAATCATAAAAAAGTCATAGTATAGTATGTCATTAGATATTTCCATTAAAAAAAAGTCATAGTATAGTATGCCATGTAATTTTCCATGAAAAAAGTCATAGTATAGTATGTCATTAGATATTTTCATAAAAAAAGTCATAGTATAGTATGTCATTAGATATTTTCATAAAAAAAGTCATAGTATAGTATGTCATTAGATATTTTCATAAAAAAAGTCATAGTATAGTATGTCATTAGATATTTTCGTAAAAAAAAGTCATAGTATAGTATGTCATTAGATATTTTCATAAAAAAAAAGTCATAGTATAGTATGTCATAAAATTTTCCATAAGAAAAAAGTCATAGTATAGTATGTCATAAAATTTTCCATAAGAAGTCATAGTATAGTAATAAATTTTTCATAAAAAAGTCATAGTATAGTATGTCATTAGATATTTTCATAAAAAAAAATCATAGTATAGTATGTCATTAGATATTTTTTAAAAAAAGTCATAGTATAGTATGTCAAAAAATTTTCCATAAGAAGTCATAGTATAGTAATAAAATTTTCCATAAAAAGTCATAGTATAGTATGTCGTAAAATATTTCAGAAAAAAAGTCATAGTATAGTATGTCATAAAATTTTCCATAAGAAGTCATAGTATAGTAATAAAATTTTCCATAAAAAGTCATAGTATAATATGCTGTAAAATATTTCAGAAAAAAAGTCATAGTATAGTATGCCATGTAATTTTCCATAAGAAGTCATAGTATAGTAATAAATTTTTCATAAAAAAAGTCATAGTATAGTATGTCGTAAAATATGTCAGAAAAAAAGTCATAGTATAGTATGTCATAAAATATTCCATTAAAAAGTCATAGTTTAGTATGTCATAAAATTTTCCATAAGAAGTCATAGTATAGTAATAAAATTTTCCATAAAAAGTCATAGTATAGTATGTCGTAAAATATTTCAGAAAAAAAGTCATAGTGTAGTATGTCATAAAATATTTCATCAAAAAAAGTCATAGTATAGTATGTCATAAAATATTTCAGAAAAAAGTCATAGTATTTCATAAAATTTTCCATTAAAAAAAGTCAGTGTAGTATGTCATTAAATATTTTATCAAAAAGTCATAGTATAGTATGTTGTAAATATTTCCATAAAAAAGTAATAGTATAGTATGTCATAAAATATTTCATCAAAAAGTAATAGTATAGTATGTTGTAGATTTTTTCATAAAAAGTCATAGTTATGTTACATAACTAATAACTATAAGTAACCCTGATAAAAACCCTCAAATGGGGAAACAATAGAAGAAACATCATAAAGAGCAACAGAGGAGGAATCACTCATCCAGGATGAACAGACACACAGTAGATGTTGTGTCTACCTAGGAAACCTAAAAGGCATATGGAAAATCAGCGTGACAATATTATAGTCAAAACTTTGCTTATTATTAATGGGTTTTTTTCTTCCTACATTAATGTGTCTTATCTGAGCTGTCCTTATTGTAAAACTGCTGCAGGAGCATGCTAAAGGAATTTATCTGGGTCACTTACAGACTCAAAATACTTCGCAGGCAGCAAACTTGAAATACATTTTTAAATCTGCACTCACATCTTACATAATGTAAAAACACAGAACCACATTCTCCCTTTACAAATTATTAATCAGCTGAATATTAAAGATTCACAGTTGGATGATTTATGTAACCCACTTTCGTTTTTTTCTTTTGCACCTGAAGGCATTACATAAGATCAAACACATGACCTTAAATTGTTTCTCACACCATTCTGCATCCTTTCAGAGCATGAAGGCTGGCGGCCCCTCCTCCAGCCGGGTGGTCGACCCAGGCAGCTTGCCCGTCCCTGCTCAGTCTGGGATGAGCCGCAGGGGGAAGACTCGCACTCCCAGCGTCCCTGAGATGAGCCGGGAGGCTGGACTGGAGCTGCTCAGGGAGCGGCCAGAGGAAGCCCTCTCCCCAAGCCGCCCTCAGGTCCTGGAGACCCCTGAGTCCCTCAGCGATTCTCTGTACGACAGTCTGTCGTCCTGCGGCAGCCAAGGATGATCCAGCCAAGGACGGGGGAGGACAGACAGGAGCTCATCTAGTCCACAGACAATAAGACCCAGCACCGCTCTGACTCTGAACATGTCTCCTGGTTGCTGGTAGAACTGTGATGCTGCTGACCCGCCGCCACCTTTGAGGAAAAGAAACCGTGCCCTGTTGATGTCCGCAAGAATATTGTGGTGACGATGCTTTTCTCATCAGCTGTTTTCTCTCTTGCAACTGGAAAGATGGATCGATAGACTTCTCCTCAGGATTACAAATAAACATGAAGCCAAAAGCCACCCCAAATAATATAGGTTGTTCACTTTTTTCACAATCAGACTGGACTGTGGACACTCTTTAATTCATGTGTATACAGGACTACAAAACGCATGGCTAAGCTAATGATTAGCACAAAAGTTGTCACTCCTGGTAGTTGTTCAGCAACTTGTCTTTTGTTTTAATCATCCTGTAGACGGACACGTTATGTACATCAAAGAAGAGCTGATCAGTTCAATCGCTGACGTACTGTATTAATACATCCATTCTGTTCTGGATATCATTTCACCACATAATGTGTTGAAGAAAAAAAACATGGAGCTCCCTAAAAAAAAAAGAATGTTCATGTCTGTGATTCTTTACTGCTAAACTCATGCATCACGATTTTAAATGTATAAACAATTTTATTGATCATGTTGATATTGTTTTGCGACCGAGGAAGGTTGTCAGAATACGTCTGTTTTAAATCATAAGACATTTAAAGGTAATATATACCAGCAATAATAACATAGATAAGAGAAATGGCTACACTATTCAATGAATATGTATTTCTATTATTTATTTATTTTAAATGTACATCATTTGCAGTCATCTTTTTTCTTTGTGTAATCTTTCTGTGAAAATTGCAGTCTCCTCGCTTAGTAGATTACGTTCATATCTTGTATTTCAACATCTTCGTTGCTGTTCGTTCCCTAGCCAATAGAGGTCCTATGTACCTACTGCCGTTTTTCAACTTTCTAATTAAAATGTTTTGATTTACTTCTTTGTGTCCAGTAGTTATTTTGCCCATTGGTATCAGTTACATAAAAACTCATAGTATAGTATATATTTCATAAATAGTCATAGTACAGTATGTCATAAAATATTCCATGAAAGTATATAGGATTCTATGACTTTTTGATAAAATATTTTATGACACACTATACTATGACTTTTTTGATGAAATATTTTATGACATACTATACGATGACTTTTTGTATGGAAAATTTTATGACATACTATACTAAGACTTTTTTGATTAAATATTTTGTGACATACTATACTATGACTTTTGATGAAATATTTTACGACATACTATACTATGACTTTTTGTATGGAAAATTTTATGACATACTATACTATGACTTTTTGATTAAATATTTTATGACATACTATGCTATGACTTTCTATGGAAAATTTTACGACATACTATACTATGACTTTTTTGATGAAATATTTTACGACATACTATACTATGACTTTTTGTATGGAAAATTTTATGACATACTATACTAAGACTTTTATCAAAAAATTTATGACATACTATGCTATGACTTTTTCTATGGAAAATTTTATGACATACTATACTATGACTTTTTTGATGAAATATTTTACGACATACTATACTATGACTTTTTGTATGGAAAATTTTATGACATACTATACTATGACTTTTTTGATTAAATATTTTGTGACATACTATACTATGACTTTTTTGATGAAATATTTTACGACATACTATACTATGACTTTTTGTATGGAAAATTTTATGACATACTATACTATGACTTTTTGATTAAATATTTTATGACATACTATGCTATGACTTTTTTGATGAAATATTTTATGACATACTTTACTATGACTATTTTTATGGAAAATTTTATGACATACTATACTATGACCTTTTTGATGAAATATTAATGACATACTATACTATGACTTTTTTAATGGAAAATTTTATGACATACTATAAGATGACTTCTTTTATGGAAAATTTTATGACAAACTATACTATGACTTCTTTGGTGAGATATTTTATGACATACTATATTATGAATTTTTAGGGAAATTTTGATGACATACTATACTATGAATGTTTTGATGAAATATTTTATGACCTACTATACTATGACTTTTTTGTGGAAGAAATTTTGACATACTATACTATACTATGACGTTTTTATGGGAGTTTTGATGACATACTATAGTATGCCTTTTTTATGGATAATTTTATGACATACTATACTATGACTTTTTTGATTAAATATTTTATGACATACTATATTATGACTTTTTATGGAAATTTTGATGACATACTATACTATGACTTTTTATGGAAATTTTGATGACATACTATACTATGACTTTTTTGATGAAATATTTTATGACCTACTATACTGTGACTTTTTTGATGAAATATTTTATGACCTACTATACTATGACTTTTTTATGGTATGTCATCAAAATGTCCATACAAAGTCATAGTATAGTATGTCATAAAATATTCAATAAAAAGTCATAATTTTGTAAATGATAAAATTTTCCATAACAAAGTCATAGTGTAGTATGTCATCAAAATTTTCCATACAAAAAGTTATAGTATAGTATGTCATAAAACATTTCATCAAAAAAGTCATAGTATATCATGTAATTTTCCATAAAAAAAGTCATAGTACAGTATATCATAAAATATTTAATCAAAAAAGTCATAGTATAGTATGTCATTAATTTTTCCATCAAGAAGTCATAGTATAGTAGGTCATAAAATATTTCATCAAACAAGCCATAGTATAGTATGTCACAAAATTTTCCATAAAAAAGTCATAGTATAGTATGTCAAAATATTTCATAAAAAGTCATAATATAGTATGTCATAAAACATGTCATCAAAAAAGTCATAGTATAGTAGGTCATAAAATATTTTATGAAAACAGTCATAGTATAGTATCTCAGGAAAACATAAGAAGAAACCTGAGAAAGAGCAACAGAGGAGGAATCGCTCATTCATTATGGACACACAGTAGATGTTGTGTATACCTAGTAAACCCAAAAGACACATGGAAAATTAGGTTGACAATATTATAGTCAAAACTTTGGATGTTACTTTTGTTATTTTCTACCCATATTAACATATCTTATCTGAGCCGTCCTTATTGTAAATGCTGCAGGAGCATGCTAAAGGAATTACTGTATCTGGGTCACTTACAGACTCAAAATATTTCGCAGGCAGCAAAGTTGAAATAAATTTTTAAATCTGCACTCACAATCACATTCGACCTTCATCAGAGCGAACATGAGGCAGCAATGGACAGTAACCAATCTGAGTCTAATCATGCTCTTTTTCTACCAATCTGGACTTATTAATGTTTTCAGCACCTTGTCAAGACTGAGCCAGGTGGAGTGGCAGCTATTCTACATCATCTATATTTGAGAAGCTAAAACCAGCAAATATTTGTTTTGGGTTTTTTTTTGTTTAAAAAATGACTGATAAACAAACAACAACCCAATGATCAAAACATTTGCAGATTATTTTTTAGACAATCGACTAACTGATTCCTCAGTTTGAAGGTCTGAATATTTTAAATGCATAACTAATACTTGTAATTGAGTATTACTATTACTGGAATGATTAGAATATTTCCTCCACATCAGTAAAATACACAGAGAGCATGTGAGTGAAAACAGACAAAGATCATTTTGTTTCAATACGTTCAACACATTTATTTGAGCAAATGTATCAAATTATTAGTTTCAATTTTACATCCATAAAATAAATTCTTCACAGTATACACTTTCAAAAAATCGTAAAGGTTAACATCACATTTGGCAAACTAATTTCTAGACAACAGATATTTAGAGAAATTTACAGTGGGGGAGGTCTGAACGACTTGCCTGCTATCCAAGATGAAAATATGGACAGATGGCACCAGCTCTCCCTCCTCCACCTGCCAATGTTCAAAATCCAAAAAGTCCGTCTGAATGAGTAGCTCATCATGACTCTGACAGGCTTTCAGGGTTTGTGTCAGTGCAGGCTTCACCATTCTTACTCAAAATGTTGATCACAAAACAAAAATTTGTGGGAACAAAAACAATTACAGGGCAATTTCTCAAAGGGTAAAATCTGTTGTCAAAATCATGGGACACCACGTCTTGTGACACTCCACTAAACAGAACAGAGGAAAACTATAAATAAGCAAATCAACAACTGAAATTACAGAACTTAAAATAAAACAATGCTCAGCCTCAGAAGCTCACATGACCCACTAAAAAGGAGCCTATCATGTCATTAATTTATGGCACTAGATAACAAGAATCTTCAGTAAGTGCTGCTCAGCTTCTGGGAGCCTTCATAGGGCAACGCTCCCCTCTACAGGCCAAGCATGTTCACTGCAGCATTAGTCTAATTCTTCATTCACAGCCATGACAGGGACTAGCATTAGTTTACCATAAACTTACATTCAACCCTTGTTGTAAGTTTGAAAAAAATAAATCAAAGAAATTTCAATAATATAAGACCACATAGGAGTTAATTCAATAAATGAAGACAGAATGTGAAAAGCACCAACTGCATTGCAAATTGTGCCTCTTCTGACAGATTGTTATTCCAAAGTTTCTTTACTTCTTCTCCTTCTTCTTGTCCTGAAAGAGGCAAAATAATCAGTTATAACATGTAACAACATCACTCTTAGATATAAAGGTTATGATAAAATAAAAACAAACATTTTCTCACTTTACTAAAGTCTGTATCGAGCCATGCAGATAAATGTGGTTTCACAGAATGTGCTGATAGTTTGAAAAGCTGTGTCATCACTCAAATACAATCAGTCTTTACTTCAGTAAAAGGACAAACTTCATACTGTAAAAATATCCCATTTTAAGTAAGAGCACTGCATTCAAAATCTAACTCAAGTACAAGTACTAAGGTATTGTTAACAAAATGACCTTAAAGTATCAAAGGTTAAAGTACATGTTCTGACTGATAAATCATTATTATATATTATTATTAAAACAGTAGTGCTGATGCATCAATGTATAAGCAGCATTTCACTGTTGTATGTGGAGCTATCTTATTTGCTTTATATACAGTCAGGCCCCATTCAGAGGGTCACATGACACATCTGAGGGTCATGAGAGGATTAAGGGAGAGGAAACAAGAAAAAAGTTCTCCTTCAGAGATGTATAAACATATATATTTATAGTACTTTACTTTTCTTGCTTTTTTGTGGAATTTTGGATACATTTACCTCTTAGGACTAAAAACAATCACTTAAATGAAAACATCTGACATGTTTAGAGGAGACATGTAGTTTTAGTTAAACTGATAAAAACTCAGACATCTGAAACATGACAGGAGGCCTCAACTACACACTCATTTTTGTGTTAGAGGCTAAATCAATCTAAAAGGTAACTGGTGACTAAAGCGGTCTAATAAATGCAGTGGAGTGAAAAGTCCAGTATTTCCCTCTGAGGTATAGTGGAGCTGTAGTGGATCATAAAATGGAGATAATCAAGCTTAACACATCAAAACTGTCTTTAATAAATATAAAATATGTTCCATTGATTAAACAAGTGTCTCTCCAACTTTTTTCAATATGGTACCCCTTTGAAATACCTACGGACCACTGCAACACACTGCAGTGTCAGTGTCTGATTTACTTAACAGCAAACTTGTAACTGAAAAATACTGAAATGTTGATTTTGATATGTTTAAAATCACTAAAATCACTTAATTCATGGCAAACCAATGTTTCACCACCTTTGTCTCAACAGCATCTTATTTATAAGTTGTAACTTACAATTTAGGAGTATAATTATTTTAGGAATTATGCATGACATATTTTTTAAATTAACATTTTTAAAAAATCTCATGTACGCCCTGCAGTACTCCAAAGTACCCCTAGGGGTACACATGCCCCCATTTGAGAAACACTGGATTAAAGTACACAACAATGTGTAACAAAGGTAAAATTAGCTCCATTTTTACCAACTACATTTACTTGCTACATATACAATAATGCATCAGTAATAAGAAACTCACAGGGAGGATTTTCTGCAGCAAAAATACTTTTACTTTACTAATAATACCCTAAATGTAATATTTTTAGGAACAACTAAAGATTCACTATTAATTAATCTTCCAATTAAACTTTCAACTAATTGTTGAAATTGTCTATGAAAGATCAAAAACGTTTGGGAACCACTGGTTCACTCTTTACCAATGCACTGTATTTTAGAATATTATTATATGTCTTTGTAATGAAAATCTAAAAAAGTTAGTGGTAACTAAATCTGTCAAATAAATGTAGTGGAGTCAAAAGTGTGATATTTCCCTCTATAGTGCAGAGGAGTAGAAAAATAAAGTAGCATAAAATGGATATAGTTAAATACAGTGCAAATACCTCAAGTAAATGTGCTCACATCATGAAATACAATCATGGTGAATTAAATTTCTGTTTTTTTGCACAAAGAAGTTAAAAATCAACTAAAGTAAACTTCTTTCAATATGAACTATTTCTCTGGTAAAAAAAAAGGTATTTCCAATCAAAAAAGTTAACAGGTATCTGTTGATTAGAAACCAGAGCAGGGTTTATAGAAACATATGTTGCCACTGAGTTATCTAAGTGTCATTTGATTTCTAATTATTTTGTGCACCACAAACTAAATAAATTCCCTCACCACCACTGTGCTGCGGTGGTCCCAAGTTTCAGATATCTCAAAACCTCAGCACATAAAACCAAAAATATCTGCATGGTTTGATTCTTCGAGAGCTGGATGAGAAAATATGTTGTTTTGTGATCTCTGTGAGCAAACAGTTTCAAAACAGCATTTATTCTCAGTACTGTTAAAAAAAGTAAAATGCAATAAAAAGAGCATCAACTTATGTAACAGTGTAATTTATTTCCTGTCTTTCTTGTAGCAGCATTAGAGGTTGAGGCTGGAAATATCCTATATTTTGTTATTATCAACAAATCCCATGAAAACAGCAAAACCAACAATGGATTATAGACCGTCTCTCAATACTTTCTGATTTACTGTCTGAGGCTCTCAGCCCAAAGCCTGATGCTTCCTACTAAAATGTACATCTTTAAAAACCTGTCACAAATATGGAGTTTCATTTAGAGTGTTTAGAGTTTCATTTAGACTCTAGATGATGTCAATTCATAATTCATAGGTTTTGTATTTAACTTTTTACCAGTATTAATCATTTTTACTGCCAAGGGAAGAACAGGTTGCAATCTAACTTATTATTTACAGATGTATAAAGATGCGAAAGAAAGATGTCCAGCTGATGACCCGGTAACAGCAGATCATAGAAATAGATTCATTCCATTTCCTTTTAGTAAACGCTAGAACCCACCACATGTAACTAGCATACTGCGCAATCAACACGGACATACTGCACACACGTCAACACATGAAAGAGAGAAACAGAAAAAAATAGAGAAAAAGAAAAAGAAAAGGAGCATCTTTGCCTCTACATCAGCTACAGTTAAGTGAGTCTATAGGTGTGAGGACAGCAGTGTTAACTCAGACGTCTTCTGGTTCTTTTTGTGCATTTCACAACACTGACTCACATCCACACTGATTCCACTGATACTCAGACTCCACACCTTGTTCACTTTCACATTTAACTGAGTCACATCTGTTGAATAAATGTCTTTTGTTTATCACTGAAATGGTGTGTTACTCATATCTGTCATGGCCTGGTGATGAGTCCTGACAAAACAGTTTAGTCTATACGTAGATTATTGCTATGTTTGGACCTATAGGTTGGTAGTCCATATACTAAATAGTGTAACCAGTGATGGAAGAACTACTTAGATCTGTAAGTTAATTGAAGTACTTATGTGACATAGAAAAAAATAGAAATATTTTTGTTGTAGATTTGGTGTATTCCTGAGTGTCTCCAGCACTAGGATGGTGTATGTCGGATCAACTCAATATAAACTACAATATCCATGTTCTCCATAATGAAGGAAAGTGTCATCCAGAGCAGCAGTGTGTCTCACTGATGTGCTTTTAATACTTTCTGAACAACAATAGAGCTCTATGGCACAGAGCAATAAAACAATACTTGTTAGTAGGATCACTTCATTGTTGCTTCTGGTCTTTTCACGGGATTTGTTGACACTAAGAAAAACACACAATACAGACTTATCTTTTAACTTTTGGAAGAGAAGAATTAGGCAGAACACTCTGTACCTTATCGTTCATGGCGAGGATGACCATCAGTTTCCTGAAGATGGTGATGAAATCAAGGAACAAGTCCACACAGTGCCTTCAAAAAACAAAGTAAACTTTTGTCAAAACAAAAGCAAAAACTACAAAACATCACCATACATTATTCAGTATCTATAAAATAAAGCCCATCCTGTTGTAAAAAGATATCCGCTCATCATCTAAGGGCTCAGCTCATGCAGCAACTTGGTGCATACTCTTCTTATTTTTGAAACAAATGCAAAGTCATACACCTCATTATAGGGTGATGTATTTGCATGTTATTTGGTTATGAGAAGGTGTGAGCCAACAGATAAGGGAACACAAGTCCTCACCAGATGTAGTCCTTGTCTCCGTTCTCTGCTTTCTCAATGATGAGCTGAGTGTCAAACAGCACGAAGCCGCACATGATGAGCAGTCCGAGGTACATGTGTGCCTGCAGGAAACAATGAAAACCATGTATTACACAGAAACATTGTGACACAGAGCTGATCAAATGTGTAGTGAGGATTGGTGCCACTCGGTTCAGCTACCTTAAACAGCATCACAGATCCAAAGAACATGTTCATCACAGACATCAAGAACAGGAGGGAGAGGCCAGACATCAGTGTACCTTAGAAGAATAACGAGTGAAGGGAAATGACATGTATGGGTTAACTACGCCGAGAGAAATTCTGCATAATGGCCAGAAAATTGCTGTAATTTAAAGTATTGTTGTAAATGGTTGAGAAGAGAAGTTCACAGTGTAATGGGTCACAACATTAATTAACTGCCTTTACCTCCAAGGAACAGGTAGCTCCTGCGTTTGGCATAGAGGGCGCTGAGAGTGAAGCAAATGAAAATCACAGAGGTTCCCATGAAAGCCGTCACGATGATGCTGAGGAGAAACAAACAGAGGTTCAAGATTCAAGCTTTTTTTGTCATATATTCAACATATTTCCAGGCTTTGTTGCCCTCTTCAGTAATGTGCTTTTTATAAAAACACAACATATATAAAAATGCAAAACATGAACAACAAAAACATATATACAAAGTAGACAATGCGCAAATAGAAAATATTAAATATAGTGAGGACAAATGTGGTGCAAATATAGAGGGATCCAGGGGAATGGTGAGCGTATGAACATAAAATCAGAGGTGTAGTCCGTCAGGATTGTTGGCAGTGTCCTACAAGTTTTCAGTAAATATACACTTTCAGTAAAACGTGCAGACCAACAGCCACGTGGGTACCATCTCATAATGTTCTTCTCAGTTTTATAATGTTTAACTTTTAGCCAGCTAACTGTCAGCTGCTTGTGTGAAGGGGTTAAACACTGAGTAACCTTTCACATACCTCGGATTAACAGCGATGACAAAGTCCAGTGTGGGGCCAAGGCCAACACCTGGAGAGAAAGAGAGGAAGGCAAACACTGCTTTTAGACCACATGTACACTTGCATGACTGCAAATGAACAAGGACTGCTCTGTTCACATGCAAAGTGACAATTTTGCCTGTGACATGCCCACAAAATGATCACCTTACCTGTGAGGAAGGCAAACCCTGCCAGGATAGCCAGTCTCTTCTTCTCTGTCTCCGAGTTGTGTGGCGTCATGGCAAGCCAAAACATCATCCCCAGGGAGCCAAGCACAGACAGCAACCCACCCTGAGAACAAGGGCACTAGGTTAAGATGGGGCAGGAAAAATTGTGACTATGAAAGGGCGCATTCAAGGTTTCTCCTCTTCTTTGAAAAAAAGTGCAGTGTAAAATTCTTCATGACTGGAGGGTGAATATAGTTGAACCAACAAAATCACTGTTAGATGCTAAGATAAGACAGAAAAAGGCCCATCAGACAAATAAAGTTCTGTCTTATCTTCACATCTTATGGTGATTCTGATTCAAATTAAAGGCCTCTACCCTGACTTGTAGTTCTTGGTATCATCTTAAATGTGCCTGCAGTGCTCCTGATAGACAAGAGAATGCACTATAAATGTTCCTATAGCTGGCACCAGTGTATCAGACAACGGACCAAATTAGAGCAGCTCTGGTGTTATGTTTGGTTTGTTGCTTTTATGTCACTTCTAAACTTTTCTTTTCCCAATATGATAACTCTTTTTGGCTGTATCCATGTTGTTGAAAAAAAAATGAATGTCACCATCAGTCTATTATTCATAATTCATTCAGTATCTTCCAAAACTGTAAATCCCAAAATAACAACAAGGAAATGTTGGTAACAAAGATGGGCTCAAGTATGAGGCTGCAGAATATCCTACACATGCAGTCTGTTTAGCTCAGTCATACTTCCTTCTGCGGGCACATACACTGTTGTCACATGAAACATGAATAGAGTTGAATAAACAACAAAGAATGTGCTCAGTGGCTGAGTGGTGGCAATGCTCACTGTTAACTTCACAAAAGACATAGACTTCAGGGTTTCTAACAGAGTCTTATAGTGGAGGTGGATCTTACCTAAAATAAGAAAAACACCCCTGCTAAAAAAATATTTAAAAAAAAATACACCTTCCTAAAATTAAACACGAATTTTTGGGGAAGAGGAGCCACGATATTTCTCAGCAAATGCCATTTATTTACTTGTTGTGGGCATTGTTTAAAACATCTACTAACTAAATGAATCATTAAAAGAGATGCATTAGGATACAAGCAGTTTACCATCTTTGCAGAACAAACACGAGACTTGAAAATTAAATATAGCATCATTTTGCTATTCTGAAAACTGTGACATATGTATCTGCACAGTAAATTGCTTCAAGCACCAAGCAACTAAAACCTGTAGCACAAATTCAGTTAGATATGGTACGATGAATTATTCTTGTCTGTACTCTCCTCAAGGGCACAATTTGCATTAATATCCTGACCTGAACAGGTGAGCAGGCTGCATCTTGTCAAAATTACCTGAAAGAGGCGTGTGACGACATGGACGTAGGAGCCAGCAGCAGCCACAAACATACAAACTGCCAGGCTGGAGTACACATTCTTCAAGTGCACCTGGGTAGAATGAGATCTACAACGACGACAACAACAACAAAAAAAAGCCATTTACAATAAACAAGGCAGGGCGTTGGACACTTGAGCAATTGTAGATAAACACATGACAGATTCAAATCTACTGCATGCTTACGTACATTTGGGAGAACTTGAAGAGGGAGTCAAAGTTGATGTTGCGGTCAAACACGTTCATGATGTAACCAGGGATCAAGATCTGAATAGATTCTTGAACGGACGAGGTCTCCTCTGAACAGAAACGCACATGATTACACTTTAGCCCCACCAAGAGTTTTAGAACCATTAACTGTTTTATTTAAAGGTAACACAGGCACAGACAGTTGTTAATAATCAGCTGTAGAAAGCAACTGGCTACTTGTACTCAAATACAACTTTGAGGTTCTTTATATGAGCATTTGCATTTGCATTATAAATAGCTTTATATTTCTGATATACATTTCAAAGGGAACTACTGTCCTTTTGACTCCACTGCATTTATTTAAACAGATATAGCTGCTTATAATATTAAGATTTTGCAAACAAAGTTCATGATTACTTACTAAATATGGTAGATTAAACTACCCAAAAATAGCAATGATCCAGTACTCTAAAAATAAAACACTGACAGGGACCATTCAACATGATGATTACTTTTTATCTAATTGCTTTTATTTCTGTACTTTTACTCAACTTAAATAGTCCAATTCTGAATGAAGAAAGTACACTTGGGTATATTTTGGTAATATGTATCGTTACTTTTATTTAGAAGTATAATCTGTACACAGCTTCCAACACTCATGATACACACGCATGTCGCAGATTAGAAGTGCGTAGTTAAATTAGATGACGGTTTGCTACATTAAAATGCACAACAGGTTAACGCTAACGTTAACTGACAGCCGTTGAAGTGTTTAGCAAGCTAACAAGGTGCCAATTCGTGTTAATAACGGTATTTTGTTAGCTAGCAACAAAAATCAAAAGCAACGCGTTTAATTTATGAAAAGAAATGTTGTATGAAACATGGCAGAGCAGTCGAGC
This sequence comes from Epinephelus lanceolatus, assembly GCF_041903045.1. Lineage (NCBI taxonomy): Eukaryota > Metazoa > Chordata > Actinopteri > Perciformes > Serranidae > Epinephelus > Epinephelus lanceolatus. Next base: position 6,553,218 of record NC_135741.1, on the reverse strand, counting down.
AACAGCCCCAAACTGTTTGACGCATGAGACTATCATATTATCAGCTAACGTTGCTAGCTAGCTATGCGTTAAATAACGTTAATGAGCAGCTTGGCTAAACTAAGCTAACGTTTAGCTAAACCGTTAACACAGTTCGACGCTTCGGTCATTCCTCAGAAGAAAACGATAGTAATGTTACAGCTGCCATTAAAGCGAAACACCGAGGGCATAGTACAATATGCTAACATCTGATAGCTCTTACCTCTCCTCTGCTACGAGCTAACTGTTTGGCAGCCTTTCTTCTTCCTGCTATACTTTTTTTTTTTTTTTTTACAACACAAACAGTACGTGTCAGTCAGCACACATTATGTCACCATGGAAACGCCCAGAAAATTGTAGTCCTCATTCACTTTAGGTAAAGTACGATGTTTTTCCACGTCGCTAATAGACATGAATAAACAAAGTATCTGTTTTATAATTCCTGAACATTGAACCAACATTGTTGTTATTCTTTACAGATAGACTTTAATCAAGAAACACTGAAATATATATTAAAGGCTACTTCCGGCCGGGTGTGTCACAGAGTAATGTGCCCGGTACACCTAAAATGGCCGACTCATAAATTTAGCTGCACCATTCCGAACTGCCACCAGCAATTTTCTCCTGTCTTTCCCAACCTGGACAGTTAAAGTTTCAACCTTCCGTTTATTAAACGCTATGAAACAAAGACCAGCTTCATCTTTTATAACATGTTTCTAATCAAACTAAATGCCGGAGCTGTGTTCGTAGGAGTGTAATCAGTTGGGATCTTGATGAATCACTAGGACTTGTGGTGCAACTGCATGCAACGTGTTTTGAATACTTTAATGAAAGGGGGACATTTTACCATAGACTGTAAAATTATAATATTACACAACTTAAATTTAGTCTATATTTAAACTGTTGGTTAAGAAACACCAAAATGTATGATGAATTAGTATCTTTTAATACACATTCAGTGGTGGAAGAAGTAGGCTGCCCTCTTAACTTAACGTTTAAAGTTTTGGTATAACCGTGAAACAAAGGGTTGCCTCCACTATATCTTATTTCTAATCAAACTACATGCAAAGCAAATGTAAATAGGCAGGAGTGTAAATGAGTGTGAAGCTTGATATGAATCATTTTGACCAGAGGGAGCGTGTATATTAAGTAGGCTACAACTACTCAGGTGGACTTCTGTCTGTAGGCTACTTGAGTACAAATTCAATGTACTTGTACTTTACTTGAATATGTCAGTTCTTATGTACATTTACAGCCTGGATCTACCTTACTAAACTACACTTAAGAGGCAAATATTTTACTTTTTACTCCACTACATTTGTTTGAAAATTGTAGTTACTGCACAGACTAGAATTTTTCATAGCCTTGCTGTTCAGTGGAAATGTCCAAATTCATTGATTTTGAGTTTAAATGTTTGTGATAAACTGAAAGATGAAATGCTCCTTTATGTGTTGAGAAGATGATTCTTCTTCATAGACAAAAGAAACTATTTCAAACCCTTGTGGACCAGCTCTAAAATGCATCATCACAAAGTTGAAAACAGGGCTGTTTTTCTGACACCAAGAAAAGTTGACTTTTTAGAGCTACATGATTCTCACAGGACAGCCACACTACAAACATATGATGATTTTATAGAATATAATGCATTGCTGTAGATTAAATTACCCACAAGTAAGCACAACCTTAAACATCTGAAGTTATAATATTAAACCGAAAGCATCATATATAATAGTAAAACACTGAAAGGAAACATTTTACTGCAAAATGAGTACTGTTACTGTCAGACTTTAGATACATTCTGCCTTTCATACTGACATGCTTTTAATTTTCTAAAATTTGGATACAGGACTTATACTTGTAATGTAGTATTTTGCAGTGTGGTATTAGTATTTTTACATAAAAAAGGATTTGAAAACTTCTCCCACCACTGATTACCACTTATGGCACAACTGCATGCAACATATTTTAAATATTTTCATTATAAAACAACACTTTCACATAAACCTATCTAGATTACTATGTTTAGATTTATAACGTTGGTAATAAGTTTAATTTAATTTAAGTTTAATTTAAGTTTCTGTATTCATATAACTCTCTTGAAAACAATTAGCAATACCACAATGTAAATATAGTCTATTCAAAATTTTAATTTAGCACAAAAGTTTTAGTAACCAAATACATTAAAAGTACAAGTAAATATTAGATAAGCAATATTCAATTATGATAGAAAAAGTAATACTACTATTTTAAAACTGTTGGATAGTTGACCCTGTAACAATGCAACAGAAATTGCAATCTAAAAACTGTCCGATAAAATCAGTGGAGTAAAAAAGGTATGATAATTCTCTTTGAGGAATTATGAAGTTACATTAAATAGAAGTCCTCAACCTAAGTACTTCAGAGTTGTTTTAAACTACAGTACTTGAGTAAATGAAAATTGTTTAATTACATTACTGTACGTGGTAAAAATGTAAAATTATATCAAATGTGTTTTAAGTGGCAAAAATGTGATTATGCTCATGTGAGCATATAGTACAGCAATAGATTAAAAAAAGCTCCTAAATAAAAAAAACTTTTTACCAAAAAGTAGTAACCCAGAGATGCAAGTAAAACTTGATTGTACATCTTTAAAACCAAAAATAATTTATATATATATATATATATATATATATATACATACTTAATTGTTGTATAAAAGGACAGCAGCAAAAGTTATTCTATACTTTCAGACTAATGAAGAAATGGGTCCTTAGTGTCACAGAAAAACACACACAAAGACGAAGTAACATAACCAATTTTTATTTTAAAATAAAAACTGGTAGCACCTTGTCACTTTGAGTTTTGGTCAGATCAGGTAGACAAAATCAGTGATTTATTCTAATAAACAAAGACAAATTGTGACTGTCAATACAAATACTTTTGGTCATCACAACTGGTACAATTTCATTGTCATATTTTACTAGTTAACATGCAGGCAATAATTGCATCAGACATTAAACATCATAGAAAAACCATATTACCCAGGAAACATAACCCCACAAAATATCTCTTGTACTGAATTAAAAATGGAAAAAGAAAATGTTTTCTTGCATGACTGAATCTTGGATTTACATCTGTTTGTGTATTTCATTGAACTGATCAAGTTGTTGAATTATCTATGAACTTTGACAGGAAAGTATGTGTTAATTAGGCACAGATAAAACAGTTTAACACAAGGCCAGCCTCAAAGTAGGCAAGTGGATTACAATACAAAATGTTATGCAGTAAGAACTACTGGACAATACAGATTTTTGGCCAATAAATATAGAAAAACACTCACACATGCTAAAAAAATCAAATTTGATATTTTCAAGTGTTGCACTGCAAGTACCACAGCCACATGGCATTACACTTGCTCTTGACAGTGTTTTCTCACGCTCAGCATGACACATCAGAGTGTGTAGGCCTACAAATCTCTTTTCAGGCAGAACACCATTCTCTGTCCGAATTTCAAAGGCACAGTTTTTACTTTCAGCACTGTCAATATAAAACAAGTGCAAGTTGTTTGTCATATATTTATAAAAGAAAACACATAGTAACAAATGAATTATTATTAAACATTGACTGAAAACTGTGGCATTTACGGTCATCCTATGTGCCAACGTATTCCAGTGTGTCTGCTTTCAACGGACCATCAAAGACAAGATTTCACCCTGTTTACTTAACTTATATCAAATATCAATCTGAACACTAATGATGTATATCTGCATGTTTTTGTAGAAATCATGTTATAGTACAAATAAGTAAAATGCACTTTTGTTCCGCTGCTCATTTACAGGTAAATAAGGCTACAGTAATGTTTACATCTGCTGAATGCAATTATTGACTGGCTACTCAGGAGGTACTGTCCATGTCATTACAGAACTGGGTTGCATAGAGAAACCATGTTCACTGTTTAAAAATAGATTTCCTTATAAAACAACCTATAAGAAGAAATCAATTAATGTATAAAATCTGGTGGAAAATTTCAAAAAAGAGCTGATGTTAGTTTTTGTTGTTCCTTAAAAGGCACACGAATTTAAAAAAAAAAAAAAAAAAAAAAAAAAAACAAGGTCCAAAAGTCAAGTCAGGGCAGGCAGGCTTCTGCTTTGGCAAATGAACCACTTTAATATTCTAACTGGAGTGATTGTGATGGGATTGCTTTGGTTGTTGTTTCCCGCTCCTTCAAATAGTGGTTGTCAATAATGTCAGCACTGAGGTTAAGAGGAAAGGCCTCAGATTGCGATTTCAGCAAACACATTGTGTTTTCCTGACTTGGAATTTCCTCAAACCCCCCCCCCCCCCCCCCCCCCCCAACACGCTAATGCAACTTTCTAAACAGATGATTTTGTGCAGAGGCAAGGAGAACAACGTTAGAAAACTCTAGAATCTATTGTAGTTGAAGAAGTTTCAAGCTGAGCAGGTCCATAGAGAGCTTAATGTCCACGAAGCTGGTCCAAATGGGTATAAACATTATCAGCTTGACTAAGTTCCTCAAACACAGGCAGAAGGTTGAGCAGCTCAGCGTCGTCCACGTCATCAAACCATGACACCACAGGAACCTGATGGAAACAAACTGTCACTCACAAACTGCTGGCTTTAACATCAAATATTCACATATAAACTGCACCTGCCAGAAGTGCAAATACAGTAAGAATCCAAAGCAGCACATCATTTTAATCAGGTGAACCATTTTAATCTGTATGTTTCTGTAAATAAAATTAGAACTGAAACAACCAGCAACTATTGTCATAATCAATAAATTGTGTTAGTCATTTTTCAAGCAAAAATGCCATCAGCTACTGACGTGAAATATTTGCTGCTTTTCTTTGTCATATATGAGAGTAAATGTTATGTCATTGGGTTTTTGGACCGTTGGTAGGACAAAACAAAACATTTGATGGCATTATAATAATTACTTTTCACTATTTTGTACCATATTACGAACAAAACGATAAGTCAATAAAGTAATCTCTCAGAACACTGAGAACTAAATCAGCTAATCTAATTTATTATTTTTATGAGCTCATCTCACATGGACCACAAACCTTCTCATCAAGCTTGAGGTCTGGAAAAAATCTTGTCAAAAAAGTTTGTGAAATAAGATCTAAGCTTTAGTACAAACAAGTTATCCTTTGCATAATTTTTATCCTACAGTGTCCCTGCCATTTTTTAAAACTAAATTTTGTTCCCTAAAGGAGCTGTATGTGACAGTCAGAGCATTAATAGAGCAGCAAACCACTATCTGTTATGTAAAGGTAATGGCGTCCTGAGCAGAGAATGAAGTCACGCTCCCTCTCTGTAGGTCATAATCTGAGCTCCTGTGTTCTTTGTTGTGGTAGCTGGTCCAGCCGTGCATGCATGTGAGTCCCATGTGTGTATCCAACAGGCTAGCTATTCACCACTCTGTGCTCATACAGCGGTTGCTGCTGATAATGTCGTGTTGACCCACAGTAGCAGGATGGCGTTGTCGCAGAAGGGAAATGCCCAACCTTTTTGTTGACACCTTTAGCTTTGTCAGCACTGTTACTGTTGTTTAGCATTGTTGGCACTGTTAGCACCATTACCTGGTAGCAGCCAGCTCAGCCACCTCTATGTTGAAACTGTGTGCATACAATCCCGGTTCAGACTGTGAATAATAAATATGCTCTGATTGTCACACACAGCTAATTTAATTTTTCCAGGCCTCCATGAGCTTAATGAGACACAGGTATAAGAGCAGGTGCCACATCTTTTGAATGATGGATATCAATATTTTTTATCACAAGGAGGCACACAATAGCTGAAAAGATCAGCTCAAAACTCACAGCATTATTAGGGTGGAAGATGTAGGAGGCAGGAGAGTTATCCAGGATGAGGGTTTTGTGGAGATCTCTGCCCAGGCGGCTCAAATCCTTGACATAGCAGCCCTGGTGGAATACGCAAGATTCCCGGAATAACCGGGTCCGGAATACACCACACTGATCCAGCAGGTCCGTCACTGGGTCTGCATACTGGTGGAGGCCAGGGGGAGGTGGGGAGTGGGTGAGGGGAGAGCAGGTTGGACTAATGAAGCACTTTCTACCAATGGTGGATATTTAATAGAACAGCAAATAGCTATGAAACAGCATCACACATCCAAAATATCTACTTGTCTGGATTGGGTTGCACCAGCTATTTATAATCCCACTAATAGATTCGTGTTGTCATCCCTGAGTTCTTAGTAACTATCAAGTAGTCAAACTCGTGATTCCTAAACCGGGTTGCACCAATAAAACTTAAGAAAGTCACTGTGGCAGCACAAACTGTAATAGAACTGCCAAACAGAACAGTTTTATGGGACTTAACTTTGTTTAACGAATGCATACATGAGAATTATATGTGTTTTTTTTAGAGTTAGCAATATTCATGAAGTATAGAATTATGGAAGATACACGATTATGCTAACTTCAGCTGCACTGTTTAGTCACTTGGTCAGATATGTCGACCATACAATGATATCTCTTTATCTTCAAACCAAACGATCACATGTTAGCAAGCTACCTAAATCTGCAATGATTAGTCAAATAGTCGATTGCCAGAGAATTACTGGCAACATTCTGATCATTGAATAATCGCTTTAGTCATTTTTTAAAGCCAAGTATCTGCTGGTTTCATGCATCTTAAATGTGAAATTTTGATGCTTCTCTTTGTCATACATAATTCTAAGACTGTTGGTCTGATGAAATAACCATCAGAAGATGTTGCCTTGGGCTCTGGAAAATTACACAGACATTTTTCACAATTTTCTGACATTTTAATTGAGAAAATAAATAGCAGATTAATCAAAATTTAAAATAACTCACTATTTTTATGTCTAAATATTTAGAACTATCTTGTGTACGTGATGCATCCCATTTTATTGTATTTAAACATCTACACTTACATTATCACAAGGCTAAGTTTGAGCTTACAAAGAGTTGATGCAAGCGGCTACGGATGAGCACAGAAACAAACCATAGCTTCAAACATGAGCATGGTGTCTACTTAGAGCATGTTACGCAGCTGCTATCACAGTAAAAGCAGAACTAAAGAGGCAGGAGAAAGCAGAACAACCTCTGATAGATCAGACAGGACAGCAAACATCAAACACACACACACACAAAAAACTTGCTGAATAAGATATCTATTTTAGGATCTGCTTTAGTATCTGATGTGAAAAGTACCTTAGCAAGACTGGCTGTAAACAGCACACATTCAAACAACTCTCCCATTCTCTGCAGGAACTCATCCACATACGGCCTCTTCAGCACATACACCTGTGAAACAAACAGACTGTCAGTTAACAGTCCCACCAGTTTTACTCTCATTTAAATGTCTTTACATTTGAACCATCAACTTATTGTTTCCATCCGTTGGCTGCTAATGGCCAGTTCCTGAAACAAGTAATCAAGAATAGGCCGTGCCAGTGTTAACCAGCCTATCCTGGATTACTTGAACCAGGCAGAGGCCCACAGAGGGTTGCTTACCAGCACATGGGGTCCCAGGGATCACATTTCTGAGTTAATTACATTTCCACATGTCCAATAGTGAGAAGTTGGGCAAATGAAGTTGGGCTAATGGTCCAATACAGTGTGCTAGTTGAGCATTTTTTCAGCATCTTCACAGCGGCAGTTAAATGTACTGCATCACTTATTAATGAAATTTTAAATGAACTGGGCTGAAATGACTCATTTTCCTGCTGATGCATCCACTTGCGACTCCCTGTTCAACAGCTGGCCAGTAGAGGGCTCCGTGCACCCATCAGAGCAAAAACCTGGCTGATCAGTTACAAGACCCATCCCTTTTTTTAGCTCAGCAACCGCTGCAAACACATCAACATACATACACAAACACAGCCCCCTCCCCTCCACAGCAAACACACTCACACACAGTAGTTCACCTGGTGTGTGGTCCCCTCTATCTCCACAGGCACGATGAAGTCCGCATTACTAATAGGCTGGAGGGAGAACACAGAAGGAGATGGTTGGCATGCTCATTCACATGAGCCGCGCTGTGTACATTCACATGGCATTACATAACAAGTGAACACTTAGAACTAGACTCCACACCGCTGCCATAAATCACAGCGAAGAGCCTACACAAACAGAACATAATTCACTTGATGTTCCTCGAGCACGTGATGGTTTTAGTGAAGAAATTCTGATAGAAATTAATAAACAACCAGACCGATGCACCGCTGTCACAAGATGCCATTATGTGTAACATTTACTCGATGTTTGTTAAAATGAGGCATCAACCTCAAGAAAAATAAGCTTATGTGGTGTTACAGTGAAGGATTTCTTTGCTTTGGTACCTTGAATGAGCTATGCACCAGTGTCTCATCCAGGTCTATGACCACACATATCTTCCCTTGGTCCTGGGCCTCCACCTCGGGCAGGAGGCTCGGTTCAGACTGCTAAGGAGACACACAAAGGATTGTTTAATGGCACCGTCCCACATACACCTGTATAATTTCTCTTGTGTTATGTTTATACCTAAGAAGCATGATTAGTCCTGATAGTGCAGTGATTTATATGAAAATCCGACCACTGCTGTTTAATTTTACCTCTGGGAAATTAGATAAGACTCAGTTTTGGAGCTTCATGTATGTGTGGAAGGATGAAGGAGTGGGCTTCATTATGTCCTGTAACAGCTTCTATGTTGCATATATTTAAGATTAGCATATTTATGTCTTTGGTTATATCTCCCAAAAGCATCTCTGCAGGCATTATCTGCAGGGAGAACACATTAGCTTGACATGATCTCATTTTTAGATATCCAGTTTTCCCCCTTTGTTATTTCGGTTTCACTTTGGGCTTCCTGTGAGCACAGTCAATCTGAAATTAATTATTAATATATTACATAACGTAAATACGTTATCCGTAAGAAAGGCAAAAACTCTGAGAATAAATACTAAACATGGGCAACAACAACAACATTATTTCCCCAACTAAACAACATGATGCAACATAACCCCACCGGCGCCAACGTTTAATTTGGTTTGATTTCAGTGCCATACAATAACCAGGCCCTACAGATGCTTCTTCCTGTTTGCTCCTGATGCTGGAGGACACTCCTCAATGTGAACAAACATGGCAACTCATTAAAATGCCCCTTACATGGTACTGAAACTCTAATCAGGCTGACAGCGTTCACCAGCGTGGCCAGCCGTGTGCAGCAGGCGCTCAAGGCTTTATTTTTTTCTCCACCTCAGCAATTACCAGGCACACAATACACCATTCTCTGCTCGCTGTCTGCCTAAAGGATTGATAGTCGCTCTGTCGTTCTTATCTCCCTTGGAGGATCAAGTACGAACATCAAAGTGATTCCATATCCGCAGACAGTTGCGGTTAGCTTTCAAGATGTTCAGAGCAGGTGCAATAGTGGCTTTAGTGCGCAGTTGTAAAGAAAATAGTGCTTGAAGACAATAATAAGCTCATTTTTACAACAGCATGTTTAGTTTATTCCTACAGATGGCCAAACTATTCAAACACCTCCTCTTTTATGGTGAGCAGAGTGTGTGTGTGTGTGTGTGGGTGCGACAAGGAAGTGAAATGTTAAATAAACAAAAATAAAGGCAGAGCTGAACTGAGGTCTTCAAATTGTTTTCAGTGGTGTGAAACATTGCTGGAATAAGAATAGTGTTACCTTGACAACCGTCCCATTTTCCTGTGACTCCAGCAAGGGCTGCTGGGAAGGTGGTGGTGTTGGTGGTGGTGGTTTGGGGCCATCCTGAGCTTGGAGGCAACAGAAGAGCGCTTTGAAGATGTTACAACTCCGAGGCTGTTTCAGGGCAGACCGGCTCACCTGGCCTGTTTAGCACAGAGAAAGACACACTTTCATGAGCAAACCAAGTAAAACTGCAGGTAGTCAACATGGAAATGTTAAGTGGGGCCTTGAATCACACGTCAGATACACGTAATCTAATGTTTTTTCCTCCCACACACACCAAACAAATCTTGTTACATGAAACTAGATGGAAATTTGATCAAAATCAATCACTTCAATTCAGCATAATTTGTCATGAGCTACTTGTAAAGTGTAAAAAGAGCTTCCCCCTTTCCTAAAGGCACCATCCATCTGTCTACAGGGATGGCACAGCCTGCACATGAAATCTGTTTTTAATGCGCCTGTCTCTGCTGCTGTTGCTGCTGCTGGAAATGGCTGGTACATGTTATATAATCACAGAGGGCGGGAAAACCCACACTTTTCAGCACTACCTTCAACAGAAAACACAGACAGAAAACATTCCAACCATTTTAAACTCCAAGACCTTACGGGGCTGCCTGAAGCTAGCCAGAACAGACGGACAGGCAGGCAGGCAGTGAGTCGGACAAGCAGTCACACCTCAGTGCTCTGTGGAGGTCTTTGATCAGTCACCGTAACCCTGACTGTCCCAGCCCCATACAAGACTTGTGGTGAAAGAAAGGGAGAAAAGCATTCCTGCAAGTCCCCTCTAGTGTGTTTCATGTGAGGACTTGCAAACTGAATTTATACCCATCAATACAGAGGCATCATAGTAAACACCCACAGCCTTTACTGGAAAGAGGAACTGTTGATAACAGCAAAAGTGGAGAGAAAAAGAAAGAGATTTTTTGTACTAATAATCCAGTTTCCATGCTGACCCTCACTGCTCTGAAGACATAATGCAGACACACCAATGACCATGTTACACAACACCATGTTTAAGAGACAAAGGAGCTTGATTTGGTAATTCCTCAGATGTCCACTCTTTCATTAGTCCTGCACACTTCTCTTTTCCTGAAAATATCATAATATCCCTTCAATATAATCCACATGATTAATGTGAATCCTGACAGCCAATCAGTGTAAACCAGCCTATTGATTTCCCACAGGAAGGCAGTATTGGTCATGTATGACATAACACATTTATTATATCCCCTCTGCATGTAAAAGGACGGACAGAGAACAGCAGATTAATCCTACAGTGATCTACTGGTGACAGGATGCGATATATTACTTTACCCCCACTCAATCTTACAAAACATGCACAGCAAAAAAATAAATAATTTTCCAAACCCGCACATTTAAACGTTACCTGCAGTCATGCAATGTGCACGATATCAGCAGCCATGTAGTGAGCCAGAATCAATGAGCAAAGCCTCTTTCAAGCCTGAGGAAAGCGTGCAAACAACGAAATCTTTGAAACGGCGCTACAATGGGCGTGTGCAGAGGGGTGTGTTTGTGCATTCCGCTGTCAACACCGCGGCACCTGGTATTTCTATACAGTCCCCCTGTTAATCAGCAGCCACTCCAGAGCCCCTTTTACACCCACCAGCCTGTGATATGTTTTATGATTTAATACAGAAACTGTGCTGTTTGTCTGTCTGGTAAAATCCAAGCAAACGTGGGAACAGTGCAGCAGTCTTTCTAATGCTACTGCCGCGCACTGATCTGTGACCACCACCTCCCCTATCTAAAATATGAACAAAACACCACATCATAGTTTATAAATGAACCAAACAGCTTGGTTTACACTGTACTGTTGTGCTGCCTGTGGTGACAGACGAGCTCCTCGCGCTGTACCTGGTAGTAGTAGGATATGGGATGGTGCCAAACAAGCTGGAACCTGATCGACATAAATACACGGCAGCTTGGTTTTTTTTTTTTTGGGGGGGGGGGGGGGGGGCTTGCCATGATCACCAGCAGCACCACCAGCACTGATGAGAACTCAGCCATAATCACAACACCACATGTTAAGAAGCAGCACAAAAAAAGAGATAAAAACAGGATCAACAATGGCTAAGCTCTGGATGGCAAACCCAGTGCGTAATGGAGACTGTGAACTTATACTTGACCTTCTATTCAATAGTGTAGGAGCATTTTAGCTGTGGCAAAGCGACATGATCATCTCATCTCACTCCTGGTGGGTGTTGTTTTATTTTTGTTCTAGGAGTTGTTGCTCTTTGTGGTCTGCAGGTGAGGAAAAACAGCCTCTGGGTGCAACAGCATTAAGCACATTATGCCTATGTCACATTGTGTTTGTGATTAGATGTAAATATGAAGATATTTTTGGGTGAATGTGAAACAGAAAGGGGGCAATGCGCCTCTTTGACCGCGCGTCCGCAGCGCTCAACTGTCAAATGGGGGCACTACAGGCTTTCTCAATACACCAATCATTATTCAGAAAATACTCAAATAAAACCACACCACATGAAGCGGATATACCACTGCTTTAAAAGCACATATACACACACACATTTAACACAGGCCCATCTCACCTGTTTTCGGTGACACTTGAACGTCTTCTTTCTGCACTTGGGTGATAACAGAACTTTCCATCTGACAATCACGGAGCCCTCAAAATCCTCAAATCCTGTCCCCGAGCACTGATGGGCATCCCTCATTGGGTTTTATTGGCAAGTCGACTCAATTATTCGCCGAGGTAACTTGTCACATCCGCCTCAGTAACAATCCCCGATGAGAGTAGGGTTTATCTTGTTCCTGGGTTTCTTTATTCCCCCGCCGCTTCTTCTTCTTCTTCTCTCGGAGGTCCGCCGCCTGGGGAGGGGACAAGGCACTTGGATATGTTTTTTTGGAGGCTATTTGAGCCTCTGTCAGCTCCGTCGTCTCGGGTTTACCACTACTATTACGGGTAATGTCGCCGAGCAGCCCCCCTCTACCCGTCGCTGCGAAGTCTTCACTCTTGCACCAACAACATGGAGAATCCAGGCGAGAGAAGGAAAACAACCGAGGAAATGGGGCAAGGGAGGGCGGTTTCAAGCCCCCCCTTACTACAGATAAACAACATCGCCCGAAAGGCCTCAAACAGCGACGGAAAACACCGAGAGTCGACCTCTACCGCCGGCTTCAGTGCGATAAAACGGATTTCCGTGATCGGTAAGATGTAAAATATGAGTTTTGTTGTTATCCGGGGCTTTGTTTTTCTACGGTTGGGACTCCGCGGGCGCCTTGAAACCGTCCCCGCGCTCTGATTGGACGCCCGGGAGGAGGAGGGGCGTGGCCAAGGCATTCCTCCCCGTCCTGCACGCGCCGCGCCGAACACATTCCAGCGCTGCTCGTACAAATGAGATCACATTGTTTGTAAATTATTTAAAAAATAATGTTAATTTCTGCGACTGCATTAACATAACAAAGACGGCAGGCAGCGTATGTACCCGTTATTACAAATTAATTTATTTGTTTATTACGTTTATTTTATTTATTATTTATTTGTATTTATTTTCTACAAATATATGTATTTATTGTTTGTAGTCCGCTTTTTTTTTTACTGTTATTCAACGTTAATAAATGTATCAGAGGAGTCTAAAATATTATTAATTATAAGCCAACAATAGTGCAATTATCTCAAAACAAAAGCACTTTACATTATCGGTGCATTAAATGTTTAAGAGCCCACGCTTCACGTGTTACCTTTTAGTTTCCAAGCATACAATTCGCGGTTTTAACGTGTAAAAACGCGATATCATAACCTCTGATTATCAGGAAACAAACATCAAAGCCGAGCCTGTTAAATAACATGCTAAAAAGTATATATTCAGTCAACAACACTAAACAAACAATATGCATGATGTATGTAACAACCTATAGATAATCTTATAGACCACCTCAGTTTACATTGAATATGTCTATCCTGCATCAGAGTGGTGTTGTTGGTAACTTCATGCAGAGCTACACGTAACTGTCCCTCAGTACTACTTTTTTGCAGGGCAGGCCTTTTGGGTAACAGAGGGCAGAGTGAAACCGATGACCCAGGCTCCTTTCATTTTCTCTCCACTCTTGCTTCCCTTTACTGACACAATCATAAAATGAAACTTTAACTTGTTCTCTGCCTGAAAACTGCTGGGGGACTTTTCTCTTTTGGCAAACCACGAACATTTGTGCAACAACAGGCTCTGATGCAGTTATTTTGCTGCTGATTATAAACTTTAAAAGGTTGGTTGCATTGTTTAAAAATACAGACAAGTATGAAGTTTAATCAACTCTGTTCAGAGTTTGTCATTATTTAGGTCTTAATCCAGTCAGTAATTAGACAACAAATGCACAAACAGCTACCTGTTTTTAATTTAAACAACTTAAACTCAGCTGCAGATAAATCCTGTGTATTTTATAATAATTTTTCACCATATAGAGTGTAGTGATCTACTGAGTACCTAGACCTGAAACACATTTGTTTTACCCTGTTCAAATAAATAGAAGAGGGTTTGACATCATGTTAGGCAACGTGGTCACCCAGTGGGACCCCAGATATTTATATTTACAGCATGGAGGTTCTGCAACACCTCCTCAGAGTAAATCACAGTCATCCCCTTGCTGTAATGCACATTGAGCAACTGAGATGTGGAGTTAAGTGACAGCAGATACTTGCTATATTTAGGCACGTCAACACACATGAGATTGATGTAAAGGACACAGACTGCATGCATCCATAAGATGAGGAAAACAATAAAATAAACTTGTTAATAAAAGGAATAACTGCACAGTTGAAATAGTCACCCGGCCCATTCCAAACCCATGTGGGCCCATTACACCACGAGCTCAGCCAGTGCCCACAGTGGCCACAATGCAAGACATAAACAAGAATGGCCCCGCTGTTTGCATTCCTGGTGTCGGACATTTTAGGGCAGCACTGACAGATCTGTGTAAAAATATATACAAAATAAGTACGGACCGCACAGCTGGAAAATGTCATGCGGTTTACAGCTGATGCCACTGTTTACTAAATCAACTTGAAATTCATTATCTGTGCCTGATCGCTGCTGCGTCTTGCCCTCTTCTCCTTCTTCATCTGTTGCATTCCTCTTAACAGAAGACACAGAAAGAGTAAAGAGGGTCAGCTGGTGTTTGAGGCCCTGTGCTGAGTGTTAAGGGTGCCGCAGTTGTACCCCTGGAAAGATCTGCCCAAAACATGTGACTTCAAACATCAGGTACAAGTTAAAGCCACATCCATCTTCCATCAGTCAACAGGACTAATGTGCAAGCACGTAAAAAAACAGCGTGAGGCGGAAGGAGAAATAAATCACAAGTGTAGAATTCATCAGAGGGAAAAGGGAAAAGAAATGCAAACAAATGTGATTATCTTTAAATGATCCTGACATACAAGTCCTGTGTTTCCATGCTGTGGTTTATTGTGTTTGTTCAGTGCCACTGTTTGTTTACAATTCAATAACGCATTGAATGATTTTTATAATTGCAGTTCATTAAATCAGTCAGTCCTGGAAAACCGCAGTAATAAAACAACACTGGGTTTTCTGCTGTAGTAAATGCATCAAAGACGTCTTTTGGCAAAAATAAATCAACTTAAGTCACATTACGTTAAAGCAAATACACAAATACAACACTGTTAAAATATCTTATCAAAAAATCTGTTAATATATCACCCAGGCCACACACAAGGATTAAAAGATATTCTGTACAAAACTGTTCATCAAGTTACTGCGCAGCCAAAATCAGTGGTGATGTTGACATAAATGGCAAAAAATAAAAATCACATTAACCTCTTGCACACATACACACACACACACACACACACACACACACACACACACACACACACACACACACAAATATAAACTCCATCCATCAGGCGTTGTGGTTCTATTTCTACATTTCACACCTGGGAATCCACAGCGTCTACTTACAGCCCCATGCACTCTGCCATGCATTAACTACATCCAATCATGTTGATGACAAACTAGCTGTTGAAATGTGCTTGCAGCATCTGAGCCTCATGTAGGGCTGGGACTGTAGGGTCTACAATCATGTGATTTGCTGGAAGAGCCCACCCTCCCTCTCCCTCCCCCCTTACACCCTCCTCTCCTCCCCTACCCTCCCAGCTCGCAGGCCTGCCCCTGAGTGGCCTCTGCTAGGCTATGTTTCCAGGAAAGGGGCCTACTGGACAGGCTGTGAGGCCTAGGCAGGGAGACATTGGCTCATTGAGAAAAACAAAAACAGAGAGGGGCGGTGGGAAGACTCTCCCCTCTTACATAACTCTGCCTCCATGACAGGAAAAAAAAAGTTCCCCGCCACAATGCAAAGAAAAACCTGTCCGTCCGCCTCTCCTCGGCTTGCAAATGCTGAAGCACTTCAGGACAGGAATTCAGGCAACACTGAAACCAGCAGTGCTTGCTTACTGTTACACAATAGTTGCAACTCTTCAGTCATACCACCACCACAGGCATGTCACACACACATCTGAACGCACAGGAACATTAGCGTCAATGCACTGCAGCTCATTTAGTTTGTTTTGTTTGACACTATAATGCTGTTCCTGTGCAGCCTGAACAACACATAAACTGTGATGTAACACACTGTGTCATTTAATGTGTTGTGTTATGTTGTTCAGCTCTGGTGGTGAGACATTTACTGTATCTGAGGAGCCTCTCTGGTGGCCTGTACTGCCTCCCCGTGGCCAAAAGAGGAACTGCACTGAGTCTGAAAAATGAATTCAGTTTCCTCAAAGGACAAAAAAAATAACAGTCCTCAGAGGGTTTAAAGATATACTATGCAGGATTGTTGGTCACTGCTTGTAAACACACTCGCAGAGACAGTGAAACTAAAAACCAAACCCTAATTATTTTTGCTCACCTGAGTGCTGTGTGGATACATGCCCATACATCCCTGAAAAAGAATAAATTAAGAAAATACAGGCAGAGGGCAGAGTCTCTGCAGGAAAATGCACCGCCACACACTGAGAGTGGGACGTAAGTGATAATTGAGAGTGATTATTTCTTTATGAGTCCATAGGGTGCACTGAGGATGAGGTTTTCTGCAGGCTGACGAGCAAGTTAGTATCACCTTGGTTTCCTCGTCAAAAAGCCAATGGGATTTCACACTGGATTTTGGATTATTGCAGAAAATAAGCACTGTGGCAAGCAAGATCATCTACACGAATGAACACCACTTTTATGATTTTTGATGTGTAAATGCAATTGCCAGAAGTATAAAGCCAACATTAGGCTATAAACGAGCTACACCACTGTCACATGGCTTCATCATAGCCACCACAACGAGATTGTAAAAGATGTGTTCACAGTAATGGCGATCTGTAGTCTCATTTAGCCACATGTTAGCAATCACCTTTTTTAAGACACATAAAAGCTTCAAAATTCACGAGTGGGGTATTTACTGATGTGTTTTATGTCATAGAACAAATGTGAAAGTCTCTGAAGCTTGTATTAACCACAGACCTTATTTTAGACATCTAACAGAAAACCCTTCGACCTTTAGACGAGGGAACCTGACGTGAAAGATGCCAACTCATCTCTGTGTTTTAGGACTCATTCCTGCACCACTCTATACATTGTATAGAAATTGTTTTTGGGGGAAAATCCAGCAAAGTATACCTTTAAAAAACTCTTATTTAAATTAGTAAAAGTCTTAAATATTCTCTTGCAGGCGTCCGGGAGATGTTCACCTATAAACTAAAAGTGGAATTGAGGGTGTTGCATGAGTTTGTTGTGCTTTTTAATGATTATCTGGTTACAGGTCCCATTCATTATAGCATTAGGAATTATAGTTACATACAGCTGGAAAAGTACTGGAGAAAAAAAAGGTGATACAATAACGAATAATTGTAGGCCACATTGTCCCTATGGTTTTCTATTATACTTTCTTTGGCTGATTTGATCACAAAACAGATATTTAATTTAATTCTATGTGGCGTTAAAAAGGTTTTACTTAACTTGGTGAACCTGCAGAAATCATGAGATAGTTTTGTATCATGTTGTAGGGTGAGATTTATTGTTATGGATTACCTTATTTTACAGTAATCCACAAAATGTTTATTGTGAAAATTTCCATAATTTAATAAGTGGTAAATCTATACATATATGTGTATTATATCTTGTTCTTTGATTTAGACAGGGCACTACAATAACATGGTGCACATTGGCTGTTATATTAATAATGGCAGAGTGATGCAATGTGAGACAGTGAGGTGATAAATCATGTTTCCTGTCAGTGTTCATTTGTCCTACTGTTAATGCTGACATTAAAGGGGACCTAGTGACTATGGGTTTTTTAAAGGTTCAGTGTGTCGGATTAAGGGGCATCTTTTGGCAGAACTATGTTTTCATTAGTTTATAATCACCTGAAACTAAGAATTGTTTTGTTTTCTTTACCTTAACATGAGCCGCTTATATCCACATACGGAGTGGGTCCTCTTCCAGGCACATGGAAAAAGTTTCAGTTCTGCAATTTCACTGCTAGACGCCACTAAATCCTACACACTGGACCTTTAATAGTTATAGTCATTGAACTTATAAAACCCTCATTCACACCTGTAAACCAAGCGTCAACCTCCGGGGCTGAAAAATGAAGCAAACGCAAAGTGATAAAAACTGCAATTCTTCTGATGACCACTTGAGGCTGGCTCCAGATAAGATACCTATTAAGATACCCAGCTTTACAGCAGAAATAAACATGTTTACAGCCTGGCACAAATAACGGTTGGTCTCTATATCTGATTTCATCATCCATGACAACTGTGCAGTGGGTGAATTTTTATATAACTCACCTGTTTACATTTTATAAAGGCTTAACGTTATGCATTTTTAAGGGTGGGGCCACATGAGTGACAGGCTGTCTGCAAGGCGCTGATATAGTCTTTAAGTCCAGATCCAACCCTCACTCCTCCACAGCTCCACCCTTTTGTACAAATATAGTCACCTCTGGCTCCAAAAAGCCAAGATGGCAACAGCCGAAATACCAAGCTTGAGGCTTCAAAATGGCCGT
Organism: Epinephelus lanceolatus; assembly: GCF_041903045.1. Taxonomy (NCBI): domain Eukaryota; kingdom Metazoa; phylum Chordata; class Actinopteri; order Perciformes; family Serranidae; genus Epinephelus; species Epinephelus lanceolatus. The sequence goes on along the minus strand of NC_135741.1, from coordinate 6,534,465 downwards.
CCACAAACCAGTGGGTGCCATCCATAATATTTTACGGTCCATGCTGTTTGGCAAAAATCATCTGAATTGTTTTACATTATCAGTTATTGAGGAGTGACTATAGATACAGACAATACAAACAGCAGCTTCTTCATTACTAAATAAAATAATCTGTTCCATTTATAAAAAAAATTCATTAGATCTACTATAAATAAACCTAGGAAGCACTTAGGAAGACTAAATGTGCTGGAGAAAGTAAAAGGTCAGTCAGGCTGCTCACAGCTGCACCTTTGAAATAAACGTCCACATTTGATTCAGGAGTCAAACTCTGGCTGCCGCTCTATCAGGATGGTCGTGTCGTTCCCTCTCTTGTTGGCTGGATCCAGGCAGGAAACTCCCAGAGCGATCAGACACAACCACGCCTGCAGCACAGACACAGACAGAGAGATTACAAATCAACTGATTCATCAGACCAAGATCACATATTTAATAAGGTAAAGCTTCAAATGGTGAACTATGCTGCTGTGTGATGTGACGATACATTATTTTTCTTTATAACTGTATTTATTAATTTATTTAGTTACTTTTTTAAAGTTAAATCCAAAAGATGTTTCCCAACATTCACAAACAGGCTACAAAAATACATTACAATGTAAAATAGAAAACAAAAGGAATTCTAATATAAATAGGAAACAACTACTCATACACATAAAAGGAACATATTCATACAACTCAATCACACCATCTTGGGTACCTGCACTTAAGGGGCGTTATTAGCCACTCTAATTTAGGGCTGCAACTAACGATTGTTTTAATGTTCGACTAATCAGCTGTTTTTTTTTTTCTTGATGAATCTTTTGTTCTGTAAAATATCAGAAAATAGTGAAACATTTTGGTTTTCCAGAGCTGTTTTGTAGCAAAGAGAATTCCTGCACACTGTCCTGTTACTTGCAACAAACTTCATTAAGCAAACAACGTTTCAGTCGTCAGACCTTCATCAGGTGGTACTACTTCACCTGATGAACATTTGTCATCTATGGACAGTTTTTCCTCCTACGCACCTGTCCACAACTTTTTGAAGGCGTGCATGAGCCTCCACATTCAGGTTTTCAGAGCTGATTTGTGCAAACAATAAGAGGGTGCTGACATTTGAGAAGCTGAAAGAATTTTTTTGGGGCATTTTTGCTTTAGTTAAATACATTTAAATGATTACTTGATTATTAAAATTGTTGCAAATTCATTTACTGTTGTTTTGTTGATTAATCGTTGCAGCCATGGGCGATTATGAGACAATGGGCCCCTGGAAACAGACATACTGAAGGCCCCACCACCTCTCCTTCATAGGATCACGACACAGGAATTTTATAGTATTTTTTAGCCTCTTTTTGTGGTTGTTTTGCAACACTTTGTAACCGTTACGCATCTCTCTGTGGTTTTGTTATGTGTGAATATTTTTTTGTGTCAGTAGTTCTTTTTCCCCTATATGTGTTGTTATGCCTTTGTTTGTAGTCACATTGGGTGTGTTTGTAGTCCTTTAGCATCTGTTTGTAGTCATTTAGCATCTGTTTGTAGTCATTTTGCTTGTTGTAGTCATTCTGGGTGTGTTTGTAGTTGCTGTAGTTCTCTTTGTGGTGATTGTGTGTTTCTTTATAGTCATTTTAAATCTCTTTGTAGTTGCTTTCCATCTCTTGGGGGTCATTTTGTGTCTCTTTGTGGTTGTTTGTAGTCCTTTTTGGTGTGTTTGTAGTCATTGTGGGTGTGGTTGTCGTCATTTTGCATCTATTTTTAGTCATTTTGCGTCTATCTGTAGTCATTTGGGGTGTGTTTGCCGTCATTTTGCATCTTTTTGTAGTCATTTTGCGTCTATCTGTAGTCATTTGGGGTGTGTTTGTCGTCATTTTGTATCTTTTTGTAGTCATTTTGGGTGTGTTTGTCGTCATTTTGTATCTTTTTGTAGTCATTTTGCGTCTATCTGTAGTCATTTGGGGTGTGTTTGTCGTCATTTTGTATCTTTTTGTAGTCATTTTGGGTGTGTTTGTCATCATTTTGCAACTGTTTTTAGTCATTTTGCATCAATTTGAAGTCATTTTGGGTGTGTTTGTCATCATTTTGTGTCTTTTTGTAGTTATTTTGGGTGTGTTTGTAGTCATTTTGCATCTATTTGTAGTTCTTTTTGTCTATTTCTTTTTGTAGTCATTTTGGGTGTGTCTGTTATCATTTAGCATCTGTTTGTAGTCATTTTGGGTAAATCTGTAGTTGCTTTCCCTCTCTTTGTCATCATTTTGTGTCTTTTTGTAGTCATTTTGGGTGTGTTTGCCGTCATTTTGTGTCTTTTTGTAGTCATTTTGGGTGTGTTTGTCGTCATTTTGTGTCTTTTTGTAGTCATTTTGGGTGTGTTTGTCGTCATTTTGTGTCTTTTTGTAGTTCTGTTTGTCTGTTTCTTTTTGTAGTCATTTTGGGTGTGTTTGTCGTCATTTTGTGTCTTTTTGTAGTCATTTGGGGTGTGTTTGTCGTCATTTTGTGTCTTTTTGTAGTTCTGTTTGTCTGTTTCTTTTTGTAGTCATTTTGGGTGTGTCTGTTATCATTTAGCGTCTGTTTGTAGTCATTTTGGGTAAATGTGTAGTTGCTTTCCCTCTCTTTGTAGTCATTTTAAGTTTCTTTGTAGTTGCTTTCCATCTCTTGGGTAATTTTGAGTCTCTTTGTGGTTGTTTAGCCCTTTTCTTAGTTGTTGTGGTAAGCGTCTTTCTGTCCCTTTGCTGCTGTGACCTTGTGTTGATACTTTGTGTCTGTACTGCCTGTGTAGTTGAAGACTGAGTTGCTGGAACCAGTTTTAGGTTTCACAGTGCAACAATTTAGATCTGCCATCCCCTAAAGTTACCTACCAAATATCCCACAAATGTCAGGTATGCTATGGAGAGGAACGCTGCCAGCACATACAGCCACACACTGTTGAGGTCAGTCACATAGACCACCACAAAGTACATGTTGATGGCACACACAATCAGGATCACGATGCCGCCTCCAATCTTAAACACTCTGCAGGAGAAAGAGAACAAGTGTGTTTAAAGGAGAAACAATAATAATTTGTGTCTGTGTCCTTATGATGCAGATCAACTTACAATCCGTTGGCAAACTCGTTCATGAGAGATGGCAAACTGGTGAAAGTGAGGATGGGAATGAGGGCAAATGGCAACTGTGAAAGAGGAATGAATGTGTGTCATTATAAACCATTTAATGGGAAAGAAACGAAGCTGTCATTCCTACAAAGACAGGCTGAAAAGACTACTTAACGCTTTGGATATATGAGCTGAATGCTGCAGTATATCCAGACCTCAATGATGATGACGTAAATTCTCAAATAGTGCCCTTAATTTCTGATTTCCACAAACTCAAACCTGCCTCCATGTTTGTATTGATAAATTCACTATGTCCATTTCTATCCACGTCACTGATTCCATCAGTACAACACGAGTCCTTTCAGGTGCTCCACTTTGCTTTTTTTCCCCCAGAGAAGCTCTACACTTCCTCTAGAATTTTCACATTTAAATCTTGCAGCCTTGCCTTTATTGGTAGGCCTTTAATGTGAAAAAACATCAGGATGAATTGTTAACACTGACATGAGATTAACATCAAACAGAAAAACCACAAACAAGAAACAACTGGAGTTAATAGTTAAGTATGAATCAATTAAAACAGAAATTTAGAGCAGCAGAGTGGAGGATGAAACTTGACTCTATTAATGATATAATATGTAACTTTTCCACATTATATTCATTACAGTTATTAATCTTACATGGCCACAGATAGACACATTACCTCATCGCTATACATCCCGAAAACAGCTATGATTAAAGCCTCTAATGAGAGGTGAAACGTCTTCAAGAAACTCAAGTAAGTCCAGTTGCCTACGATATAGCACTACGATTACCATGACCTGGATGATCACCAACATAACACAGAAGATAGTGTTAAAAATAAGTTGTGCCTTTCCTTCACCCTCTTCCAAAGTCAAATGCACGTGCTACCCAGATTAAAATCTTTTCCACATGGAGCAGTGTCGCTCATGGGAAATGCAGTTGTCATTCCAGGAAACACTACTGCTTTTGTCACCAAAATCAACGTGACATTAAAGTTCCTTGTAGTTACTTTAATGTACTGATGGAATAAGTGCTGTGGAAATGTATGTTATACTTAATTTACAATGTGAGCTGTAGTAGTCATGTTTTTTTACCCAGCCTTTATTTGTTTGCTGGTTCCAAAGTGGAGCCAGTTTTTGTAACACAATCCAACTTGCTTGTTTATTTTAAAGGTCCAGTGTGTATGATTTAGAGGGATATATTGGCAGAAATAGAATAAAAAACAATGAGTATGTTTTCCTTAGTTTATAATCACCTGAAAAACAGAGTTATTGTGTTTTCTTTAACTTAAAATTAGCTGTTTATATCTACACAGGGAGCGGATATTCACATTTTTGCATCAACCACCACAGTTAGTAGCCCCTCTGCTCCGAGCAGTGTTGGAAAAACACAGATTTTTAAATGAGAAACTGCTTTATTAGTGTTTTTTTCCATATTAAATCGCTGGGTCTGATTTGTTAAGGGAGACACCTCTTGTCCTCAGCTCCTGGTAAAAACCTACTGAATGTCTGGATCTTAGGTTAGCAGAGAAAAAAAGGTGAGCACCTTTTAGCAGGTGCGAGACTAACAGTCCAGGAAGACACCTCTGCAGGGAGTTTCGCTCCTGCTAGAAGCCTCCTGAACATCTAGTTCAGAAATAAGGTGAGTGGAAATTAAGTTTTCTTAGAGAAAAAAAGGTGAGCACTGAGCACACATTAGCAGGTGCTCGGCTCGCAGCCTGTTTGCAACGTGCCAAAATAGGATAGAAGGACAGCTGATTTGTAATGTGAAACTGCTTTATTTAGTGTTTTGCCTGGTTTTAATCTCCAGGTTTGTTTGTTTTGGAGGGGAAGAGACTTCTGTGGATAATTTGCATCCCGCTAAACACTTCCTGAACAATGAAAACTGAAGGAATTTTAACCCGAAGTTTTAGCAGCTGCAATCTGCATTCCTCACCACTAGATGCCACTAACTCTCCCCGCATCTTATACACTTGACCCTTAATTATATTAACGTCCTTTGTTTTCTACTACAGGTTGTGAGAATGAACTGAAACACAGATAAAGTGTGATGAGATGTAAAAGGTGGAGAGGTGTTGGTGAAGCTGCCAGAGAACCAGTTTCCACTCCTGCCTGACCTGCATGCTCTGCAGCACGTTGAGGAAGTCGTTCATGCCCGTCAGATGCTGCACATCCTGGAAGATGGCCACCAGCAGGGTGGGAGTGATGGCGATGGAGCGGGTCAACAATACCCGAGCGAAACGCGACCAGCGCAGATTCAAGAAACCCTGAGGTCACAAAAAAAGAAAACTGTACTTTTTGTGACAACAGAGCGAACACACACGGTGAAGTCTCTGATGTAAAGCTACCAACACTAGGCCACAACTGGGGCAACCATTCAGTAAAACAACTGCCTGATGTGTAATCGTGATAAAAGTAAAGGATAGCACAGACATTTCATCTGTTTGTGTGTTTTTGTGCAGGGCTGATTCCTCCCTCCTCCACTGACCTCCATGACAAACTGGCCGGAGTACGTTCCAGTCATGGTGGAGCTCTGACCAGCTGCAAGGATCCCCACGGCCCAGATGTAGAGTGCTGCAGGGCCAAAGAAACAGCCCAGCACTACTCCCTGTGTAAACAGACATGTAAACAGAGAGGACGGTCAACAAAACTTCAGCAGCGTTACATTCACCAGAAAACAAGTTAAGTCCCACAGTGTCTCAGTAAAAACAGGGGAGAAATGAGATGAGTAATGTGAAAGGGGTCACACATTATGAAAAACCCACAAAGAATCATCACTTTCACCTCAAATTAACAGAGAATTTAGCATCTTTCAGCTCTTCGTTTCGCTGCTCAACAACAAACAGCAGACAGACACAGTTAGAGACTTGCTAGTGAACACAATGGAGCATTTAGCAGCTAAAGAGACAGATATTTTCTTCAGGAGTTGGTGGAGAGTCTAAAATGAAGTCTTTTCTTGTAATATTTTTATATTCTTAAATCTTAGAGCACAACTTCTGACAGTCAGCCTTTGTTACAAACTGGGACGCTTTATGGGAAGTGTAGAGTTTTTGGAGACAAATAAGTGCTAAGATCTTTTACTTAAAGCTCGACTGCAGGACTTTTACACATAAATCAACGTCTGACACATTCAAGCCTTTGCCAAATGAGTTCACACAATGCTGATGAAGCCTGTCAAAGCCAGAGAAAGCTCTCCGTATTTTGCAGTATAATGGAGTTTTGGTGTTGGGTGTCTGTGGCGATTTTACGGCTCTGGTGCACCGGAAATGCTGCATTTTTAGCCAGAGCTAAAGTGGAGACAAACCATAGCGACACAGCAGCAGAGTGAAAACTCCAAAGAGGCATTCAAGAAAAGTTTAGTAAAGAAATGAATTCAGCGCTCAGAGGAAGGTTTAAATCCAGAAAAAAGAAAGTCACTGACGTTGAGGACAAAAACAGATCACCATCGGTGTAATCTTTATGAGCAGACATCTGCATATGCATGCTGAATCTGTAGGCAACAGGATTTTGGTATTTGTTTGTAGTCCAAGTAGTACGGTCCATTCACATTTTAACATTGAGATAATTGGCCAAAATGCAATTTCGGAGCTAATTGGCTATAGTCTGAAGACGATCTTTTGATCTATCTTAATCTAAATCTGCAAAGTAACTTAGGTTGTCAAGTGAAAGTAGTGGAGTAAGAAGTTCAATATTTCCTTCTGAATAGTAGAGGAGTAGAAATATAAAGTGGCAGAAAATGGAAATAGTCAAGAAAAGTACTTCAAAACTGTACTTAAGTACTTTTGTGAACGTACTTAATAACTTCATACTAGAGACTTATGCCGTGTCTCAATTCAGATACTTTCATTAGTATACTTCCATGTAGTACACTGTGTACACTATGTACTTACTTGCATAGTGTATGAATGTTGACAGGGTAGTGTTGTTTCAAATGAAACACAACTGTTGTGAAATGATGATCGCCACATTTGACCACTTCTTGTTATTTTTAAAGGCCAACTGTATCCAGACGGAGCATTACCATCAACATTGACCATAACATCCATCAAAATACCTGCAGGCTGGTTTGCTTGTTCACCGGAGCAATGGCAATAGCTACAGTCTCTACGGCCGCCATTTTCACAAGTCTGGGGGTCCCTCATCTTCCCCTACGTGGCCAAGATGGTAACCACTGAGTGAGAAATGTCCAGTGTTGCACACTCAACTTTTTGACCTTTATGAGTACACCATGGGGGTACTGCATTTGGCTATACTTGTCAGTGTAAACGCACTTGAAATAACATGTCTGAGTACAGTGGAATGTGAACTAGGACACAGCATTAAATCAATGTTATCTCCATTTCTGTGACCCCAATCAACAAAACTTCCTCAAGTGCCCACATTAACTAGCTGAACAATAACAACATCTCCATAGTAATATTGGCACAGTGACACCTTTAAACTTACCCCTTTGTAGAGGTTCACCTCCAAAGTTTCATTGTTCAGAGGGAAAATATCTAAATGAGGACTTCCTGTTTGATTGCAGACACTGTACTGGAATAAAAAACAAACACACACACATCTGTAGCACAGCAGCCAGAGAAAACACATATTATTTAACTTCCAAATGATGGTTTGAAGTTTCACTCTTGTTATATCATAAGAGCGTCTACAGAGACACTCACCACCTCTTCGTTTGTGCGTCCATAGAAAGCCTCAGCAAAAACAGCCACCACAAACACGTTGATGAGGAAGGAGACAAACAGCGCGATGGTCGACTCGATGAAGAAATATTTGTTGGCCTCTTTCACTTCTTTTTTGTTCGATCGATCCACTTCTCGAGACTGAGAGGACAATTGAACAGTTAGTGATTCGTTGACACAAGTTTTATACAGCAGATAAAAAAGGGGAGCGCTATAAATATCAAGTCGTGGATCGCACCTTGACGAGAGCAGAGTGGAGGTAAATGTTGTGAGGCATGATGACGGCTCCCACAATCCCGACGGCCTGACCCAGCTGGACCGGCCCGCAGCCCTCGCAGTATGGCATGAACATCCCCTTCAGCAGCTGGCCTTGGTCTGGTCTCACCGTCACATACTGCCAGAGAGGAAGCAGTGCATCAGTAGATGTTTATGAAATAAAAAGGAATCAATGATTTCATTACACAGTGTATTTAAACAGACGGCTCAGAAAAGGAACTCTTAACGTGAAAAGCCTGTTTTCAACAATCAAACAGGATTAAACTGTGTCACAGAGTCATCTTAGATCTGATGTGAGCAGTCAAACTAAATTTAAAAGCATAACCCAGGACATCAACAGAGATGTCATCAATGCACAGATAACAGATACTGCAAGAATAAAGGTAAATGCTCGCCCTTCTAACTCCATAACTCTACCTCGCCTTTTTAATTTATTCATAGAACCTTTGGCCCAAGCAATGCATCAGAATTAAAGGGTATAACTATAGGGAGAGTGGAGTATAAAGTAAGCCTGTATGCAGATGATGTATTGATTAAAATCATGGACCCTGGCTCAGGCCTACCTTTACCTATGAAAATGCTGGAAACCTTGGGCTATACACAGGTACTGTATGCCCTTAACATACACACAACTTTTGACATTTAATTACACTCCAACACAAGTTAAGTATTACACCAAAAACAAACTAAATCACTGCAATCAAAGAAGCTTAATGGAAGTTTTGGCAGCATGTTGTAGGTCAGCTGTGAGCTCAGACCTTGACAGAAGTAGAGACGACTATGAAATTAAAAAAACAAAACAATAATTAGCACTTACAAAGGACAGAAGTTTTCTCAGCTAATGTTAATTGTTTCCCCTTCTTTTATTTTTACTCGAGAAATTTCAGAGTGCTTGTTTTATCGGCCGCACATCAGTGTCAGCTGATATTCGCCTTGTTGACTGCCATCGGCCTATCGACAAATAAGATGATATTCACCAAAGGCAGTGGCCAACGTTTTTCCATTGTGCCCCATTATTTTCTGCAAGCTAAAAAGCAGGGCTCGAGACTAACGGATTGGGATCCTGTCATCCGGAGACAATCAAAAACATGTTTGAGATGAATGGAGATCTTCCCTGAGATGCTGTCAGGATGAAAGGAAACAGTTAACTCAATATGAACACAGAGGACGCATCCTATTGTTTCCTCGATAATGCTACACTGTGAACAACCAATCAGAGTTGAAATCAGCGAGAGGCGAGCTAGTTACCGTTAGCTGTTAGCAGCTGGATTTATGTATAAATAAATAAGAATTGTAAATGGTAAGTTAGTAAATTAAAGCACCAGACATACAAAATTTAACTACATGGAGCAAAAACCTCACTCTTGTAAAATGTCTTTTTTTAGTGAGCAACTTCAATAAACAGTAGTTTGAAGAAAAATTCATTTATGTTTTCACAGCAATATAAAGTAGATATTAGAGAGGGATGTATTATATGTAGTGAAAATATGCTTTTGAAGCAGTAATTAAAAAATGTTTTTCATGTGAGAGAAGGTTATGTTAGAGGTCATTTTATAAATGCATATGATTAAATTTAAGGTAGTGTAATGAAGGACTGAATGACTTTAAAACAGGTCAGTTAATTCTTATCTTTACTATATAATGATGAAAACTCTGTCTGTGTGTCTGTTCCATGTTTTTCTCCTCACTGACTTGGTCAATCCATGTGAAATTTGGCACAGTGGTAGAGGGTCATGGGAGGATGTGAATGAAGCAATATTACATCAATTGGCCAAAGGGGGGCGCTATAACAACCGATTGAAATTGCAAACTTTGAATGGGCATATCTCATGCCCCGTATGTCGCAGAGACATGAAACTTTGCACAGAGATGCCTCTCCTCATGCGGAACAAATTTTTTGAACCCATAACTTCCGCTTATAGAGATTTTCCACCATTTTGAATTTTTTGAAAAACACTTCAAATGGATCTCTTCCTAGGAAGTTTGAGCGATCTGCATGAAACTGGGTGAACATAATCTAGGGACCAATATCTAAAGTTCCCTCTTGGCAAAAGTTGGAAAACTTACTAAAACTGAGCTTCTATAAGGCAATGAATATTGCGGAGGGCGTGGCTCATCACATAAAGGTGTATAACATCTCAAGGGTTTCACCCATCACCACGCAACTTTGTAGGCATATGACCACACATAATCTGAGGGGACCCCTCCATTATTGACCCCATCAAACAAAATGGGGGCGCTAGAGAGCTCATTTCTTATCTAGGCCTAAGTGCCATATGGATTTTTACTAAACTTGGTAGATATGTAGAACAGGACGCCTCAAGGTGACTGGAGAAATTTAACTCTAATTGGCAACTGGGTGGCGCTATAACAACAGAAAAATGCTTCAAAATGGCTAAAATGCGACCGATCGCTGTGGCTACCCCTGTGGACCAATGTTGGTGTTTTTTCTAATTTTTGGTATGACTAAGTCATGGTATGGTATGCTGTTCATAATCACGGTAACTGTCAGTGTGTCATTCTGTCAGTCAGTCATTCTGTCTGTCCCACGTTTTTCTACTCACTGACGTGATCAATCTATGTGAAACTGCACATAGGCATTGAGGGTTGGCATAGGTAGAAGGTGACAAAGCTATCAATGGGTATGGACTAGTTTATAGTATTTCTTTGTTTTCCTGATGCAAAAGGAGAAATAAATAACAACAACAAATTTAAAACAAAACAAAACAAAAAACCCTATGCATCGGCTACCTGCCAAATTCTTATTTTAAACATCGGTATCGGCCCAGAATCTCACAACTGGTGCATGCCTGATATGTAAGTGACATTTAAAGAGTGTAAATCATGAAAATGTTTCTTACTATGAGGCCACGGGTTAAAGTTGCTGCTGTTTAACCTCTTGCAGGGTTATTTTCTTGTTTCGGTTTGTTTGTCTGTCAGCAGGATAACAGAACAACTACTGGCCCTATTTTCATGAAACTTAGTGGAAGGGTGAAGCATGGAAGAAGGAAGAACCAATGACATTTTGGAGCAGATCCGCCTGATGGGACGGATACACAGATTATTTTTCTCTTTATTGTGAGACAGAGCATTTGGCCATGATGCATAAACTGCCATACATCCTAAACACCAGCAGATGGTATTAAAGTTCAACAGTGACAAAACACAGCTAACTAGATATATGATGACTCCATCACAAACCACATTCACAAGACCAGGAATCCTCTGAGGTGACTTGACATTTGCTCAACCTTCATACAGAGAGCAGGCGTTACGTAGCACTCTGAGACAGTGGTGTCATGGGACAACCAGTTTACTGTAACGCTCACTATTTAATAACAACTCTTTTTCTCTTGAAGTAAGGTGTGGCTGTAGAAACACAGTAAACACATATCATGCAACTAATTATATTCTTACTCACACCCCAGTGTGTGTGTGTGTGTGTGTGTGTGTGTGTGTGTGTGTGTGATTGTGTGTCTGCAATAAACTCCACCAGAAATATTAATTTAAATTTGACTCAAGTAAAACACAGTTTTTCATTTTCAGCTGTTCATGATGTTACTTCACTCAAAGCATTTGATAATTGTACATATGTACATAAAGTGTTTTTGGTTTTCACAAATGTATGTCAAGTATCTGAAATATATCCAGTTCAGAAGTAGATAATAAATGCACAGCTGTGATGATGAGGCTTCAGATAGGCACAACCACATTATAACATAATTCTGACAGTTTTGGAGATATACACAGACACATACAGTGGTTGCAATTGCAGATCTACATATCATAGAAGACTGGACTGCTGGCTTTAGTGTATGTCTGTGCTCACTGTGTGTCCCTCTAGTTTTTATTGCATTTAAAAGCACACACAGTACGTTGCTAAAGGCAGTGGTTCTCAACTGGTCCAGCCTCAGGGTCCAGATTTCTTCTCAGTCATTAGTTCAAGGTCCACACAGTTTAACACATTCAGTGTCATACCTGTGTTTGGTCATGTTGTTGGACTAGTTTGTTGTCTCTGTAATGCAGCTGTCCATTAGTCACTCACTCTACAGTAGGAAACGGTGCTTCAAAATAAAAGCTTTTCTTTAAATTTACTGTACTTAAAAATAAAGTTTGTTTTTTTTTACAAACTTGACATGTTCATGAGTCACTTGCAGTCCATTCAGAGTGGACCAGGACCTACCAGCTGGGAACCACTGGCTTTAAGTACATATGTAGATTTTAAGTGTGCAATAAATGTACATAAGGTGTCAAACCCACTGTGTTTGGCAGATTAACTGTAACTGTTATGTACTCCACTTATTTAGGGTAACAACTATTAATGTGTAAACAGACAAACAGGCAGCATACCAGTTCCTACACATAACACTGGAGGGCACAACGGTATCTCTGAAGGGACAAACAATACATAACAATAAAATTGGTTAAAATCAAGATGTAGCTAAACCTGAAAACCAGCCTGACGACCTGTTTCATGATAAGATTTTATTTTAGTCCAGCCTTGTGTGGCCTCGTTGGGCAGATCTGTTGTGATGGTAGACTAACAACATTTTCTGTTTTCTTTACTTCAGTTTTTATTGTTTGTGGCATTTCTGTATCCCACCTTGCTGAGGACAAATTCATAGCCACAAGCCTGGAGAGTGACTGGGATCAAATGTATTTGCTGCTGATTTTATGTGTAAAATTTAGGTGCCCTGACCTACAACTTATTACCTGGTTGTTATTTTCTCTGCCAGATTTATCAGATTATTTCAATATATAATTAGCCAACAGTACAAACAGGACCTTTTTACTTTTATCAAACAACTGAAGCTCCTACAAAAGTGCCGATGGCTGTATTTAAATTTTGATAATATTTCGATTAACTGTGCAGCCTTACTTGTGTCACATTCAACACTGGTGACCGGCTCAGGACTGTGAGGTTACATGTTATAAAGGAGAGGAAACGTCAGGTAAACAAGTTTCACTCAGTCATATCTGCAGATATGTGAATGTTTGTACCTCAAATCCAAATGTGATGGCCATGATGGTGATGAGCAAACCGAAGAAGGCTTCCAGCTTCCTGAGACCTGCAGAGACAGAAATGAGGGTGCGTTATTCACTGTTGCTATAGTGACGTATTTTACTGTAACCAGTCCAAACACAACGTACCGTATTTATCTAGGAAGAGGAAGACAAACGTGTCGATGATGGTGATGAGGACGCCGCCCCACAAAGGGATCCTGTGGGTGAACAGTATTTTTACAGTGTGCTATTAGGACTTTAACTTAACCAAAGGATCTGAATTCTTCCTCCTCCACCTCTGCCCAGCAGCCATTAAATGTATATTTTGTCTATTTACATCACCTGCCCGAGGAGAGAAGGTTGAAAGCGATGGCGCAGCCGATGACCTCCTGCATGTCTGAGCCGATGATGGCGAGCTCCACCATCAACCACAGGATGATACGAGGCACCTGGACAGGTGACACATGTGATATTAATGTTTAGTATTAATAAAGTGTCCCAGCTGACAACAGATAATCCCAGAGAAAAAGATCAAAAAGATCAAAGGTGATGAAAAAAACTGATAGTTGCAGTCCTGGTATTTCCTGAATATGATGCTGTTCATGACACAGTTCCTTTTTGGAGCAGCAGCAGCTCAGTCATAGGGACTTGGGCTGGGAACTGGAGGGTCTCTGGTTCAAGTCCCCATACAGACCAAGTGTGGAGCATGGACTGGCAGCTGGAGAGGTGCCAGCTCACCACTGCCGAGGTACCCTCAAGTAATGCACTGAACACCAACTGCTCGCAGCACCTGCCCAAGGCAACCCCTCGCCCTGACACCTCTCTATTTAATGCAAGTGCAGGTCCTGTTTGTGCATGTGTGTGTATTTCGGGCCTGTGTGTATATGACAATAGAGTTTAAAAAAGGTGATAATGATAATCAACTGAGCCTGACTGAAGCCGAGCTGACACAGTTCGTCAGTCACATGATCAAAAACAGAAAAGTTCGGGTTAGTGACTGGAAACTGAAAACTTAAAATTACCTTCTGGAAATTTCAGAGAGGGAAATTTAAACCATATAATTTCAGATTCAGATGGTTTCCAGTATTTAATATTCCAGTGCAATCATCAGTGGTATTTAGTGTAAATTTCAACATTCAGCAGTGATTACATTCAACAATTGTTATCTTGCTTGTAAAATTCAAATGATTATGGTCTGTCTTAGTTTGCAGAGCAATTAAAAAGCACGCACATCCACAAACAAAATCGTGCAGGCGCTGAGCCAAAAATGTCTGAAACTGAAAAAGTGAAACTGAGATTTATTTCACCTAGTAGTGACAACGTTTTGAGCCACCACTCTTCAGATCATATAGGCAATACAAGACGCCATCTTAAAGTGGTAACATGATACAAAACAGCTGATTCCACTTACCCAGTAATCAATCTTAGTATAAAATACTATGTTAAATATTAACAATTGACTATACAAAAATATATACCCTGTATCAAGTGTTAAATGTGAATACCACACAATACACAATAAGTATAAGCACATGAAAAACACACTTAAAGTAGTTTGAATACAGGTAATGAGGTCAGACTGTCATGAAGTATCAAACATACTAAAAGAGGTAGAGATGATACCACTTTTTCCTTCCTGATACCGATTCCGATCCCTGAACCTTAGGTATCTGCCGATACCAAGTACCGATCCGATACCAGCAAGTAAAATAAAAATGGATGGGATATGAATTGCTGGATGTCTCAACTCCTAAATCTCTATGTAAGATATTAAGAAATAAATACATAATAGTAGAATGAATGCCATAAATCTTTTTTTTAATTATTATAATCCAGTGTTGACACAGATCAAGACACAGGTTAAAGTGCAGCCACACAATTTGGTAAAAAAGACATTTTAAAGGCTACAGTAGAATGCTTTTTAAACTCCGCTCTGTTTCCGTTTCGTTTGCCTGTAGCGTGCGTATGCGTAATGATGTGAGGCATTACGTGGTATCGGATTGGTCATAGGCTGTACTCGCTGATACCCGATACCGCATTTTAGGAAGTATCGGAGGCATTTCCGATACTGGTATCGGTATCGGTACAACTCTAAAAAGAGGCGCCTCTTACAGTTCAGAAAGGCGAAACAAAAAACAGCCAGGGAACAGCAATATAAATATCTGTATATATGCACTCTTAAGTACACCTAGGAACGCAGAGACCGAACAGTTTAGACAAAAGGCCTAATGTCACATTCTTCATTAAGACCTCTAGGTGACAAAGTGTCCAAGGTATAAGTCCAAAACAATTCATGCTGCAAAAGCAGATTGTCTCCTCTTCTCTGTGGAAGTTGAACATGCTCAATACTCACATAATTAAGAGAAGCAACAGGGTGGTTCATTAGGTTAAAGTGACAGGCTACTGGACTTTTGTTATCATGATTTCTGATGGTACTTCTGTGATCTGAGACTCTATTTTTCAGAGGTCTGGAAGTCTTACCAATATAAGCCAGGCCGCAGGGGCATTTAAGCATGTAAATGGCATTACTGGTTTTATAAGAGATGACACCTTTGACCTTAAAAACCTTTCCAGTGTGTGGGTGATAGAAAGTCCTGGTTTTACAGGTATTAAATTTGTTGAGTGAGGACAGAGGCCCAATCTAGGTTCAAATTATCAATGCTGATATTAAATATTACTCGTAAAGATATTGCAGTCCACACAGCAGGGCTTGTCTGAGTCCCTGGATTCAGTATCTATTTCATTCTCATTGAAATATTTGCAGCTTTAAACCTGACCCAAGAAGGTAAAACAGTTTATGCACATAAAAACTGACTGGACCGGTCCGGCAGTCCCAAAGACAAACATCTGAATTCTTCAGCTGTGCCTCATCGGGTCCTTTAAACACATCGCACAGTGTCAGAAAAGCTGTTCAGATGCAAACTTGAGAAGGGAGTAGGCTCCAGAGAACAAAAGAGCTGCTCACATGACTTTTAAAGCACGTGGTTAACAATAGTTCCACTTCAGGTCTTCAGGAAGCAGAAGCGTTGTTATTCAATAATTCATAAGTCACTCTGGATTTAACTTTAAACACATTTTCTCACAGTTTTAATAACTATCTTAGGCGCATATTTGGTTTTAACTGAATGCTTTAATCATATAATCCAGCAATTACAGCGACTGTAACAACAGAGCTCAGTCCTGGTTATACAGTGAGGCAGTTACAGTAAACAACAACTACTTATGCTTTCAGCCTCTCTGCATGCTGCTGCTGCTGAGACCCTACAGGCACACTGTATTTAGGAAGCAAGAACCAAACACCATTAAGAAAACAGTGAACGCACTGAGTGTTTGCAGGCACTGTAGATACTTCATGCAAACACCTGAGAGTACTGATATCTCACCGTTTGGTACTGGCGGTTGCAGACTTCGGCCAGGTGCATCCCGGTGACGACGCCAAGCCGTGCCGCCAGCCGCTGCAGCAGCAGGCCGATGATGGTGGCAGACAGGAGCACCCAGAGGAGCTGACAGGACGAGAACAGAAGCATCATCTGTTAATGAAGTTCACAAATAACTCCAATGTTTGTCGTCATAAATTCTCCTTTATAAATCTCTGAAAAACTTGTTTGTGAATGTAGTTTACAAATTTTATTAATGCATTTATTCCAGAAATAGTATCAATAGACCTTTTTCATGCAGACATTTGACTCGAACACAGTGAAATATATTTTGTGGATCAGTTTCATCAGCTGTCCCAGTAAGCCATGACAGTGAGCCAGTATACACACGTCAGTATCAGGAACCTGAAACTGGGTGCTTTTCCTGCAGTGACAAGCCATCTGGTGTGAATAACGTCTAAACTGAGGTTACTCTGACAGTGAGGTCAACCAGTAACCAGAAGACTGCATGTGATTTTGAATCTATACCCAGGTGTTCACAGGAGCACGTCTCTTTTCTCTGTGCATCCACACTGATCTTGTTAAATCTGAAAGTTGTAAATGCATCTTCTCCCCCGTTTCAGCCTCTCTCCAGACTAAATCTGTGTTTTATTCACCCCATAATGAAGCATTTCTAAATCAAAATCAGAGGTGTTTTAAATCTGCCTGCTGCAGCTTGGTGTCTCAGTGTGTACACAGAGCTTAATCAAAGTTTCTCAGCGAGGGTCTGTGTTTGTGTGGCAGTAAAGCTAAGAAGAACAACCTGTCGCCTCAAACCTTCTCTGTGATTTCTCATTTCAAAAGTCAATATAAACAAATACACAGAAGAGCGTTGCGCCTGATCTGTTTAAACATTTTTGAAGATTTTCCAGTCATTAAACTCTCTTTTTTTCTTATATTTCCTATTATCGGTCTCTTGACTTCTGCACTGTGTTTATTGTTATGCACAAAACAACAAATTCTTTATATGTGTAAACCTACTTGGCAATAAAAGCAAAGCACCCCAGACATCCCTCTCCACAGCAATGCTTCCCAGCTCCTCCTGGAGGACCCCGAGGCGTTCCCAGGCCAGATGAGATATGTAATCCCTCCAGCGTGTTCTGGGTCAGCCCTGGGGCCTCCTACCAGTGGGACGTGCCTGAAACACCTCTAACAGGAGGCGCCCAGAAGGATCCTGATCAGATGAACAAACCACCTCAACTGACCCCTTTCAACATGAAGGAGCAGCGGTTCTACTCCGAGCTCCCTCCAGATGTCCAACTTCAGTGATCCTAAAACCTCAGTGATCACAGGCAGTAAGAGGAGAGTGAAATGAAGACAACTCTCTGTCATCTCTAACCCTCTCTGTGACTTTACCACTGATATCGCTGATGCAGTTTTGTTGTCTGCCAACTGAGAAGAAGAAGAATGTTGTTCAGGTGTTTCTCTGTGGACTGAAGTCGCAACAAAAACTACATGGAAACATTAATGTGGACCTAAATTGCTCTCACACAAAAACAGTGATATAAAAATTAAAATGGCTTAATGGAGGCGTAGTGAAAGTCTATTGTTATTTGTGTACACCAACTTGAATTTCTCACACAGAGATTTTTCACAGGATTAAAAACGGTGATTTATAATTTCAGATGTGGGATTTATTTGTGATCAGCATTTTACAAAGTCTTTCAGGTCCTGGATTGATGCCACGACATCTATACCTGTTTCCTTTTGTGCAGCATTCATCATAGTCTGTTTTATGGTAAATATGAAAATAATAAAAGGAAGTGTATTTTTATTCTTTTTTTTTTTCTTTATTTTGATCTTACATAGGTTTTTCTTTCAACATTGTGGGGGTCAGATATTAAATGGGAGGTTAGGGGGTGCTCCACCAGGACATTTTGAACATCAAACAATGAATTTTTATGCACCAATTTTTCCCTTTTCTGCATCAAATTATGATGTAAATGTCTGTAATTTTGTCAAAATAAAAGTCCTCTGCTACGTTTATGGTTTTATTTTCTGTGCAGTTGAGGGGCTGGGGGTAAATGCACATATCTTTATCATTGCGGGGGACGTGTCTCTTGCGTTTCCCATGAAATCTACACCTATGCTTACATTATGCTGTCAGAGAAGATATACTCTCACATGTGTTTGTTTGTTAAATGATAGAGCTGCACAGCACAATACAGTGTTTTTTTTATCGTTACTGCGATGTCAACTTGCAAGAGGACGCAAAACACCGTGATACTGCACTCAGGGCTGTTTTGAGTTAGAGAGTATCAGTAGAAAACTGCACTTTGGGGTGTCGGTGGCTTAGTGGTAGAGCAGGCGCCCCATGTACAAGGCTGTTGCCGCAGCGGCCCGGGTTCGACTCCAGTCTGTGGCCCTTTGCTGCATGTCTCTCCCTGTGACAGTCAGTCTTTTTCTATTGGTGCTTTTTTCAAATCAGTTTAATGTTCAATTTGTTCAGTAAGAGAATGTTGGAAATAATCTCCTTTTCATTTTTAATTCAACAAGCAAACAATTGTATTTCAGCCGTACACTGAGAGAAGCAGAAAGGCAGAACTCAGTACACATTATTATCTTTTTATTTAACGTGAGTAATACGGTTATCGCATATTTTCCTTATATTGTCCAGATCTACAGGATGATACAACAATATAATAGGTAGGTATACGTTGATACAAGATCACATATTGTCTGGTAAAGTTTTTTTTTTAGATCATTTTTTTGGCTTTTGCCTTTATTTAATAGGACATTAAGTATCTTAAAAACACAAATAGGTGATGTTTTCTGGTGAATATTTTGCAGCTTTATGTGACTTGAAACTTGAGAAGAGTTACACAACATTAGATCCACACTCAGGTTTAACTCTGACATCTCGGTCACTCTCTGTGAATATTCACTCCCCCTCTCATTCACTTTATCTGAAGCTCTTCAGACTAATGAATTCATGAACATGTGTCCGGTTTTAAAGGACAAAGTTCACCTTTGTTAAACTTTGACCCGCAGTATCGTGAGAATCTCTAACGCCGAGCCAAGTCGAGAGAGAATAGAAGTGACCTGTTCTTCAGGAAGTGTCACTGTTAGTATTGTTATAGCTGAAACAATACAAACAGCAGGGTGAGAGGGAAGCTGCGTGTCCAGCAGTTATTAAAACACAGATAATGGGAGTGTTTGCTCAGACTGTGGATCATATTTCAGCTTGCTGAATGCTATTGTTTTCCTACCAGTCAAGTTATTTCCAGCAGCCTATACTTACAAATAGGGTTGTAATGATCCACTGATCTGGATCGATATATTGATTCAACAATCAATTATCAATGTCATCGAAAACATCGATTCATATCATCATCTTTAGGTTACGCCTGCATTTTGAAATTCTGTGTCACCGCCAAACAGCGGCAGGCAGACGGCAAGCAGCCAAGAGAAAGACAATGAGGATAAAGTTATCTACTCAGAAATAAAGCACAAGGACACAAGGACAAAGCATGTGCCGAATGTCACATCACAACCTGCTCGGCCAGGCATCTCACTCTGCTAACTTCTCACTGCAGCAACATTAGCTGCTGTTTCAACAATGTCAGGCTGAAAAAACAAGCATGCAGACTGAAATTCAACCGAGCTGTTCTGTGGGAAGATGCAGTGACTTAAACCAACGGTGAGTGAGGAAAATAATAAGGTTACATGTAACTTATTAAGCTGTAAGTAGAGGAAAAAGTCTGCTAGCTGCGAGGCTAATTTACGCAATGTAAACATGCATAAGCTAATAATGTGTGACTGGCAAAAACAGTTGTTTGTCTCTGAACCTTGACAGTTATTAAAACCTCCCTTGTTAAAAACATGCCTACAACATATAAGCTCATTTTGGCCTCATCAGTTCAGGTGTGACAGAGCCTTAAAATTAGGTCATGTAACTTTTGAAAGAATAAATGAGATAATTTTTGTCTTACAGATGAAAGACAGAGACAAGTTCAAGTCCTATGCAACAAATCACACCTTCCCTCTTTACTGTAAAATCAGTTTTGCTACATGTTTAATTAATGGAGTAATAATTAAGTAATGAATTACTGTAATAAATTATGTGTTTGTGTGTGATACATTCTGCCATGTAGCATAACTGATATTTCAATAGAATCACTCACTGACTTTCAGTGAAATCATTTTTTACTGTCCAAATTACTTATTCTGAGCAATTAAAATAATTTATTCTAGTAACTAATATTTCCCTAAGTGGCTTTGTGCGAAATTCAGAGCATACAAGTTGTCTGCATACGGTTCTCATCATAGAAGTATGTAAGCCGGCGGCTAGCAGCTAACAGTGCTAGCTCCATAAACAAAGGCAACAGTGCTGACAGAGCTAACAGTGTTAATCATAGAGCTTAGATTCTCTGCCCAAGCCCCAACCCGACCCGGACCCGACCCAGCCGTGATTTCCTGCCATTATCCTCAGGTTTGGACGGGTTGGGCGACGGTGACAGCATGTATGTCGGCTTCGTCGGGTGTACCAAGTGCAGCATGATGCTGGTATATGACAGCAAAAAGACGGGGACCGTCCTCGACACTTAAGAGGCACATGACGAAGACTAATATTAGCCAATATTAGGTTTTGCAGTTTCTGTCTTACACATAAAGAGTCTGGTCTCATCTAATACGAAACAGTGGGACACAGCTTGAGTCACAGTTTGATTATGATGTACATTTACCATATATGGTTATATCGATATCAAAAAAATATCCAGATTAATATTCGTACTTATTATTTCAAGCACGTCAGGCCATTCATAAAAGTGTTTAGTTAACACAGCAGTCAGTGACAATAATTGCATTAGTTACCTTGAAGCCAGCTTTAGCACCAGACTGCAGGTCAGACTCGATGTTACCTGGATCCAGGTAGGCAATGCTCATCAGAAACCCCGGCCCAGTGAAGGCCCACAGCTTACTGAAACTGAAGCACCTCTACAGGAGACACAAATACAGACTGTAAAATTGCTTCAAACTTTACTGTGCTGCACGTTGATGGGCATTAATCTAACACGGACTCATGCATTACCTCGCTGTTGTCCTCAGGAACAGGGACCCTCTGATCAAAGTACGTCCCAGAAACAGGTTCATCGTTCTGTTTCTGGAGGAAGACCGAAGGGGCGGACACTTTGTGAGTGTGTGTCGTCTGGATCACTGCGTTCTCTCCCTCCACATCACCAGCTGAAATATGAAATAACACTTCATAAATCACTATACACTGCAGTAAACACACACAACTCCACAGTTCAACACTCACAACATGTTTACAAATTTAATGACAGCACTGTGAAGAGGAAGTTACTGTTCATTAGCAGAGCAGAGTCATGAGTGTAAACACTTTTTACACTCCGATTCACAAATATACTGATAACATGATGTGTCTCAGTCCCCAGTCTGAGATATCTGAATGATTTTTCCTGCTACCCTGTAGAGACAGCTAGCTAGATGGATAGATGAGAAATAAAACTGCATAGATGTAAGTGTGCGGAAATCTTTTCTGCCCAATAAAACGAAGTGTTAAGGTGTTCTTGACATGTGGCGTTAATGAGAATGAGACAGATGCATGGTCACACTGACCTTGACCTCTGACCACCGAAATCCAATCAGTTCATTGTTACGTCCAAGTAAACGTTTGTGCCAAACTTAAAGTAATTGCCTCAAGGTGTTCTTGAGATATCATGTTCACAGGAATGACACAGAGAGGGCCACAGTGACCTTTGATCATTAAAATCTAATCAGTTCATGGTCGAGTCCAAGTGACCGTTTGTGCCAAATTTGAAGAGATTCCTTCAAGCTGTTCTCAAGATACTGCATTCACGAGAGTGGAGATAGATGCAAGGTCACAGTGGCCTTGACCTTTGACCCTTGACCACCAAAATCTAGTAAGTTCATCCTCAAGTCCAAGTGAATGTTTGTGCCAAATTTGAAGAAATTCCCTCAAGGTGTTCTTGACATATCGCGTTCATGAGAATGAGACTGACAAGGTCGTAGTGATCTTGACCTCTGACCACCAAAAACTGATCAGTTCATCGTTGAGTCCAAGTGGACATTTGTGCCAAATTTGAAGAAATTCCCTTGAGGTATTCTTGAGATATCGCCTTTACAAGGATGGGATGGCTGGATGGACAAACCAAAAACATAATGCTTATGGTCACAGCTGTCACCGGCGTGGAGGCATAAAAATGAGCTGCTGGTGGCACTACAGGAAAAGTTGGGGTCACTGAAGCCATCGCGATTCCTCCTCTGGTCCCCGTTAGTTCTCTTTGCAAAATTTCATGAAAATCCATCAGTTAATTGTTTTGATATTTCAGCCTGATTCAAAATGGTGAACCAGCCGACCAACACTGCCATCCCTCGAGCCTCGCTGCTAACATGGTTTAAAACAAGGATCATACTCTGAACACACACAGTGACAGTGACAGGTGAGTGAAAGCAGACAGATGAAGTGCAGAGATTCAGTAGTAAAATAATGAGCATCAACAGTTTGCCCTGGATTAAAAGAGAAAGCAGACAATGATCTTTCAGTGTCAGAGGAGACGTCTCTCCCGACACACAACAAAAACAAAAAGTGTCTACAAAACAAACGTCCTCACCTTGTCCTCCAGTTTGTTCTGTCTCGTGGTCTGTGGGAACACTGGGAGGCAGACAGGAGATGTGGATGTTCTCAGGCGGAGGTTCTCTGCCTGCAAGCAAACAGGTTATTATACTGAGATTATAACTCACTGTACGTGATCACAGCGCACACAAAACTAAATCCTCCACACA
The DNA here is from genome assembly GCF_041903045.1 of Epinephelus lanceolatus. Lineage (NCBI taxonomy): Eukaryota > Metazoa > Chordata > Actinopteri > Perciformes > Serranidae > Epinephelus > Epinephelus lanceolatus. Next base: position 6,511,204 of record NC_135741.1, on the reverse strand, counting down.
CACAGAGCCATGAGAAAAAAGTGCAAATGTATTGCAAATTAACGAAGTGTTGCTGGGTCCCCAATGAAGCCTCATTCATCCATTAATTAATCAGGATAATAAAAAGCGTTAGTTGCATGTTATCATGTCAGTATGTTTCATGGTATTTTTGGTTTCTTTTAAGTGGTCACATGCAGGGGTGCATATGGGATTTACATACATACATACATACATATATATATATATATATATATATATATATATATGTGAGAATGAGACATTCTGAGACATGTGTGTATATATATATATATATACACAGTACAGGCCAAAAGTTTGGACACACCTTCTCATTCAATGCGTTTTCTTTATTTTCATGACTATTTACATTGTAGATTCTCACTGAAGGCATCAAAACTATGAATGAACACATGTGGAGTTATGTACTTAACAAAAAAAGGTGAAATAACTGAAAACATGTTTTATATTCTAGTTTCTTCAAAATAGCCACCCTTTGCTCTGATTACTGCTTTGCACACTCTTGGCATTCTCTCCATGAGCTTCAAGAGGTAGTCACCTGAAATGGTTTCCACTTCACAGGTGTGCCTTATCAGGGTTAATTAGTGGAATTTCTTGCTTTATCAATGGGGTTGGGACCATCAGTTGTGTTGTGCAGAAGTCAGGTTAATACACAGCCGACAGCCCTATTGGACAACTGTTAAAATTCATATTATGGCAAGAACCAATCAGCTAACTAAAGAAAAACCAGTGGCCATCATTACTTTAAGAAATGAAGGTCAGTCAGTCCGGAAAATTGCAAAAACTTTAAATGTGTCCCCAAGTGGAGTCGCAAAAACCATCAAGCGCTACAACAAAACTGGCACACATGAGGACCGACCCAGGAAAGGAAGACCAAGAGTCACCTCTGCTTCTGAGGATAAGTTCATCCGAGTCACCAGCCTCAGAAATCGCAAGTTAACAGCAGCTCAGATCAGAGACCAGATGAATGTCACACAGAGTTCTAGCAGCAGACCCATCTCTAGAACAACTGTTAAGAGGAGACTGCGCCAATCAGGCCTTCATGGTCAAATAGCTGCTAGGAAACCACTGCTAAGGAGAGGCAACAAGCAGAAGAGATTTGTTTGGGCCAAGAAACACAAGGAATGGACATTAGACCAGTGGAAATCTGTGCTTTGGTCTGATGAGTCCAAATTTGAGATCTTTGGTTCCAACCGCCGTGTCTTTGTGAGACGCAGAAAAGGTGAACGGATGGATTCCACATGCCTGGTTCCCACTGTGAAGCATGGAGGAGGAGGTGTGATGGTGTGGGGGTGTTTTGCTGGTGACACTGTTGGGGATTTATTCAAAACTGAAGGCACACTGAACCAGCATGGCTACCACAGCATCCTGCAGCGACATGCCATCCCATCCGGTTTGCGTTTAGTTGGACGATCATTTATTTTTCAACAGGACAATGACCCCAAACACACCTCCAGGCTGTGTAAGGGCTATTTGACCAAGAACGAGAGTGATGGAGTGCTGCGGCAGATGACCTGGCCTCCACAGTCACCGGACCTGAACCCAGTCGAGATGGTTTGGGGTGAGCTGGACCGCAGAGTGAAGGCAAAGGGGCCAACAAGTGCTAAACACCTCTGGGAACTCCTTCAAGACTGTTGGAAAACCATTTCAGGTGACTACCTCTTGAAGCTCATGGAGAGAATGCCAAGAGTGTGCAAAGCAGTAATCAGAGCAAAGGGTGGCTATTTTGAAGAAACTAGAATATAAAACATGTTTTCAGTTATTTCACCTTTTTTTTGTTAAGTACATAACTCCACATGTGTTCATTCATAGTTTTGATGCCTTCAGTGAGAATCTACAATGTAAATAGTCATGAAAATAAAGAAAACACATTGAATGAGAAGGTGTGTCCAAACTTTTGGCCTGTACTGTATATATATATATATATATATATATATATATATATATATATATATATATATATATATATATATATATATATATATATATATATATATACACTGAAGCTGCAATAAACATTAGAATCTACACTAGCCATACATGATCAAACTGTTGCTGCTTACTAAAATAACATTATACATAGAAATAACAACATTAAAGATATTCACCTACAGCCTAGAATGCTGTTATTTTACATTTAGCCTACTTCAGTCCAAATGCCTTCTTATTATTGTCAGACTAGTTACTCAACATTACAAAACAAATATTTGCCACATCTGGGAAAGTCAACAGGCAACAGGCATAGGATATTTACATTTTTTGGTTCTTGTTCTTGTGATTATTTTTCTTTCTTCTCTGGCTTCATGTGGCAGAAAAATCACCAGCTCAGCCTCAGTCATTAGACAGTTGTATATGATCACTTTGTTTACCGCTACAGGAACAGGCACAGCTACCAGCTCCTCTTAGGACCCCGGGGTCGAGAATCGTGCCTTATGGTGCGTTATATTTACACTGGAAGTCGGAACTTGGAGCTCTGAACAACGTAACCTCCGAACTGAGCGCTTCCCAGTTTAAAAACTGGGACATGGAACATGGAATTCGAAAAAAATGGACAGTTAATGAAATGAAATGAAAACCCCAACGTTTGTGCTTGTAGATGCTAGATTTCAACGCTTTTCCAACTTCAAAACTCCGACTTACGAGTACAACTGAACGCACCATTAGTCGTAGCACAAACACCGGGCTATCAATGGATCAGCTTTGCAGTGTTATTAACCGAGAATTACGTGGAAAATTGAACACCTTGCTTTCCCAACTCAGCAAGGATCTGCTCCGAACATTGATCCTCTTTTTTACCTATGTGTGGGGGGGACAGATCGGGGTCACTCTAAATCTGGGGGGGACGTGTCCCCCCCCCAGTCCCCAGTGTCATCTGCGCGCATGGTCACATGTATGCATGACAGTAGTGGAAAGTAACTAAGTACATTAACTCAAGTAATATACATAAGTACAATTTTAATGTACTTCTCCACAAGTATTTGAATTTTATGTCACTTTCTGCTCCTGCTCCACCACATTTTGTGAGCCAGTGTTGTACTTTTTACCCCATTACATGTATTTAACAACATAAATTACTGTGGAGATTCAGATTATCAATGCAAAATATAAATAAACTAATAAACTATGATTATCACACGTTAAACTACCCAGCAGTATAGAAAGCAAAGAAAATTAGCTCCACCTTTACCAGCTGCAACATTAATGTGATGAACATATCCTCCTGAGACCCTGTGTCCTCATATGAGGACATCACATTTTGGGTTTACTTGACTTTACACTTCATTCTGCTTAACTTAGACCTCACACTTCACTGTCCTGTCAATTAAAGGCAAAAAATGCCCTAAAAATATCTTTAAAAAAAAGAAAAAAAGTGGACAAGATCCAAAACCTGATCACATTTTATGGCTGGCTGGATTAATAACGTTTGTGGTTTGTTATGGCAACAAATGTGACCAATTTTAGCAACAGTAATGGTAACAGTAACATTGGGACTTAATTATAGTTGACAGTGTTTAGTCTTTTATACTAATCAGATCCTGCTAATCCCAAATAGCTAGGATAAATTAAAAATGCATACCAAATTAAAGTTCAGGTGTCAGGAGGATGTTAATTCATCAGTAATTATAATCCAGTAATAATAATATCATAAACAGTATTCTGCAATGGGCCATTCTGCATACTGAATAGTTTTGTACTTTAATTTAATGGCAATACATTTGCACTTTCCCGAAGTAAGAGTTTTTTTAACGCAGTACTTTCACTTGTAACTGAGTATTTCTACACTGTAGTATTGCTACTTATACTCAAGTAAAACATGTGCGAACTTCTCCCATCACTGGTATACGACAAAACGAACACATTTTATGTTTGGTAGATAAATTGATTAGTTGATCGACACTTTTTAACCGACATTTTTTAAGCAAAAACTTCAATCATTCTCTAGTTGTGAGGATTTTATCTTTTTTTCCCCTTCTGTTTTATTTCATTAAAAACTGAATATCTTCGGATTTGGGCATCTGAAGCCGTCACCTTGGACTTTTCTTTCTGTCTTGAAATCTTTGACGCTCAGTGGCCACTTTATTAGGTACGCCAGTAAAACCGAATGCAATCCAATAAAACTCAGCCATAAATTCTACTTTTACAAAGATAATAATGTTCAGTTTTGACTGATACCCCAGAAAGGTATTAATGTAACTACATATTAATTTATTATTATTATTATTATTTGCAGTATGGCCGTCTCTGCCTCTAGCTGATGTATTATAATTACTTCTTACTGTTACAATACTGCACATACACTTAATTGTACCATATAAGCATTCACATACCCATACACATTTATATACATAAATATGTCTACAATTGTTAAATGGCCTCGCCCCCTCTGACATCATAGAGCTCCTCTCCCCATATCACACTGTGAAAGAACTGAGATCGTCTGACCAAAGACTTCTGTCTGTCCTGAGATCCAGGACTAAGTGTTATGGAGACAGAGCTTTCTCTATTGCCCCAACTCTGGAATTTGCTTCCTCCCACCGTCCGATTCTCCTCCACCACTGAGGTCATCTTTCACTCACCAGCCTTTAACTGTACATAATGTGATTGTCTTCGTTGCTGTTACTACTACTACAGATTTGTATTTCTGTTCTTACTTCTGTGTTTGCTTTTCTCTGTGTGTGCTGCGAGAACACTTTAGATCAACTCTGTGTTTAAAGTGCTGTAGAAGTTGACTTAACTTGACTTGTATTTATTCTACTGTCTCTATGCTGTATATATCTGACATAAATTATATACACTGTACTCATATCACCTCCAGCTGTTTGTTCTGTTTGTGTTATCTCACTATTGCCATTATTATACCTGCACTATATTTCATGGCTTTTCATACTGTATATTTATCGTAACATATTCGTACCCTCACTGTTTATTCTACAGTACATCACTCCAGTCCTGACGTATTTACACTGGCTTCCTGTCTGTAAAAGAACTGTTTTCAAAATGCTGCAGTTGATTTATAAAGCGGTAAAAGGTTTTAGGGCCCAAACACATTTCTGATCTTTTCCTACACTATGAACCGTCGAAACCTCTCAGGTCATCTGGTTTTGTGTCCTCAGAGTCAAAACTAAACATGGAGAGGCAGCGTTCAGATTTCATGCACCAAATATCTGGAACAAACTCACAGAAAACTTCAGGTCTGCTGCAACTCTAAGTTCTTTTAAATCAAGGCTGAAGACTTTTCTGTTTGCCCCTGCCTTTAATTAAATCAAATATTTATTCATTTCTCACACTGCACTGTAACTTTTTTATGACTGATTTAATTGTATTTAAATGTCTTTTTATAATGTGTTTCTTTTGCACTTCGTCTCAGTGGTTTTATGTCTTACTATATACAGAGGACTTTGAATTTTCTTGTTGCTAAAATGTGCTATTTAAATAAACCTGTCCTGCCTTAAATTCTAGATTTATTCAATGTATTACAATTTATCGGTGGCTCAGAGGCAGGGCAGGTCGTCCACTAATCAGAAGCTTGGTGGCTCAATCCCCAGCTCCTCCAGTCCAAATGTCGAAGTATCCTTGGGCAGGCTACTGAACCCCAAATTGCTCCTGATGGCTGTGAGTGCCTGTGAATCATTACTGAGTAGCAGGCGGCACCATGTATGGCAGCCTCGGCCACCAGTGTGTGAATGTGATGTAGTGTAAAAGCACTTTGAGTGGTCAAAGGACTTGTAAAAGGTGCTTTACAAGTGCAGTAAATGTACACACGTGTGTATTAGTTTGAACTGATTTTGTTGTCTCAGTGCACTGACAATCAGGTTGACTCTAATCTAATCTAATTTTAGAGGTTGTAGTTTGCAGTAGGGTTGAACTGGAGTGCATTACACTGAGATATAAACATGAGGTGGGAAGAATATCAGAAACACAAATCCAGGGGCATTGGTGGCTTAGTGGATAGAGCAGGGGCCCCATGTACAAGGCTTTTAGACGTGTCCCTAATTAATGGGGCACTAAATGTAGACCAAATGATTAATCAGTTAAATAAACTACAATCATTACAGTCTGAAAACTTGATATTGACACAGAGACTTTCTACAAGACACAAGATCAGGTAACAAAGGGCCTGTCTGTTGAAATTTTCTTTAATGGTGCAAATTCCTAAATGAAGTTGCAATTAACCAAGGGTGTCTACAGGTATCAGACGCTTTTTAAGACTCGTTCAAGACACATTTTAACCAAATTTAGGCCAGATTTTTGGACAAATCATGTTTTACTTATTTAAGCATCGCAGGTAAGTAGTATCTATGTGGTCTTGTGAAATTAGATAAAATGTTTGTAGTCGTTAAGACCTCACAAATTCAAATTTAAGACTATTTAATGACTTTTAAGGCCTTATTGTTGTGGCACTGAATTTAAGACATTTAAAGAAGGACCTGCAGACACCCTGCAATCAAACTGCAACCAGCTGATATGAAGCGAATCTGGTGCCTCTGGAAAACAACATCACAGCAAAACTTCCTGTGAGAACTTCATGGGGGATGTTACATTATCCCATCGGAAATGATAAATGTCATTAAACATTACAACATGATGAGGTCAGTATGAACTTTGTCACATAATAAATCACTTTTTAAATGAGCTCACGTAGTGTTTGATCATTAGAGTATAAAGAAGTGGTAGAAGACAACTGTTTGTTAATGTAGGTGCACCCTGCTCTACTGTAATAAGGGACATTATATATAGATGTATGTGTAGGATATCTGAGTCTGTAAACAGTAACTTTACCAACCCTGAACTGAGCTCCATCAGGTTCTCATCTAAAATGTGTAACTATGTGTGTTTGAAAATGTACTGTCACTGTGGGATGTCTTTTGTGGACTTACTTTATTAATCTTTGTTTTGTTTTATTTTATTATTGTATTGTAATTCTCCACACTATTGACCCTTTTGAGCTGTGTCCATATGAAGTCTGACTTCAACTGAATTTCAAGATCTCTTACTCGAGTAAAAGTACCAATACAACAATGTAAAATTACTCTGTTACAAGTAAAAGTCCTGCATTTAAAATCCAGAAGGTTTAGCTGTAAGATGTACTTAAAGGGCAACTTTGGCATTTTTCAATCTGGACCCCATTTTCACATGTTTTTGTGTCCAAGTGACAAAAGGTGACAATAGTTCTTGAAAATGGTCCAAGTTTTAGTGAGACTGTTGCAGCTGGCGGCAGCGAAACAGGCTTCAGTGTTACCACTTGGGGCAAATGTGCATCGTCCATTTACATCCACTAAAGCCCCGTTTCCACCAAACACTTTCAGTACAATACCAACAGTAACCCTTCAGACATGGTACCTAGACACTAGGGTTGTCAAAAGTATCGATACTCAAACGCTGTATCCGGATACAATACAAATTTGCAAAAGTATTGATACTAACAGTGCGCGCCACCTCAGCGCCTGTCGGGTGCGCGCGACGGGTCCCACGGACACGTGCTGTGCAGGCAGCGTCTGGCAGGCACAGAGCCCTCACTGCAACCCGGCTTGTTGTAGTCGCTGTGCATGCATGCACACATTTCTGTTGCTGTAATATGGCCAGCGTGGCTGCAGGAGGATCAGAGCAGCCAGTTTTGGTCAAAAATGATAAAGGAAAAAGCGCTCTTTGGAAATATTTAGTGAAGTGAACACAGCACGCTGCAGACGGCAGGTACACTTCAAGTCCGCAGTGCGGTTCACTTAACCTGTCACTTGTGAACACAAAGTGCTCCAGGTTCACTTTGCTCTTTGCTGTTGTATTTAGTCCTCTAGATCACATGCTGTTGACCTGGGACACTTGAAAAAACAGACGAAACCACTTTGGCCTGCAACGCTTGCAAGGACGCAGAACGAGGAGTAGTTTGGTCCACAGAAGATACCACATGTCTCCAGATGCGGAATGTAGAATACATCAAATGTCAACAGTCTGCAGCACAGAAACACTAATGTTTGCTCCAATTTTAAGTTCTTCTGAAAGCAAAGGGCTTCATAACCACACTGCAGTGTCACGGCAAAGTAAAGAAATAAACTGTGTTAACATATATATTATATATAGGCTGTAGTGTGAACAGAAAGAGGACTGAGGCCTCATCAGAGCTGAGAGTCCTTTTTCAAATGAACTGACAATGTGAACACAAAAAGAACCGAGTCCCTTTTCTGTTGGTCCACTTTTTGGTGCACTTTAAGAGGACTGAGTTTGGTTTGTTTAAAAAGGACTACATGTGAAAACACCCTTAGAGGACACACACTGAGGGTGCACAATTGCCCCGAGTGTTTACGCTGCAGCCTTCTCAATAGATACTGGACCAGTTTCAAACATATTGGTTCCCACCAGTCACGTAAACACAAACAGCTGTAAAAACAGGGAGCAGGTTGAAAACTACCTTTTAATTTAAAGTGTCAAATGAAAAAGTAGACTTTATGCTGTAAAATAAAATTTTATTACATGTGATGTTGTTAGATTGGTAATACTGATGCATTAAGACACAAAGTTCTGAAACTATTTCTTTTTTTTAATCTAACATATAACTTTTTGGTAAACGTTGGGCTTAAAACAGAAATTTAAATAAAACTTTTTCGTTTTTCACGTTCAGTGTTACTATGAATTAGTAATACATTAATTTCAAGGTGCAAAGTACAGCAGTTCCCTCTGAGCTGTGGTGCAGCAGAAGTAGAAAGTGCCATAAAATGGAACAAGCAGTATTTTAAATGTGTATTTAACTACACCACCTGAGTAAATGTACTCAGTTACATTCCACCACAGCTGTCTTTACAAACAATCTGAGATATTAATTAAAGTTGACTCACCTGAGCGCAGGAAGGCAAACATCTTCCTCTTGTGAGACATTTCTCTTCAGTTACTCTCTTCAAACTCTGAGGAAACAAAAACCTCCAAACGAAACTACATTCCGGGAACTTGATTCATTTTGTTTTCCTGCCGCTTCCCGGTTGTTTCCAGTTTATGGAGAGCAGGAACATCCGGCAGGTTGGACATCGTCCCTCCGACTGAAGGTGTGGACTCACCGGACAGGTAGAAGAGGAGGACAAAAGTCCACAAACACACACCTGCAGGGTTTCACAAGAACCCGATGTCGTGTTTCTGTCACGTGGCCCGGTTTATACAGTGAACAGTCTGAGCTGATCCTGGATCAGCAGGAAACCAGACTCACTGGCAGATTACCAAAATAAAACTCATGTTAAAAAGGTTTTTTGTTAGTAAAAGTAGAATATTCGAACATGTAAGTAGCAAATAAAGAAAATAATCATACAGTAGTAAACAGATATAAAAAAAAACAGGTTACTAAAGGAAGCATGAATACTGAAAACAACACATAATGATTTGAGTTACACGTCCAAAAAGGAGTGAGAGGAAGAACAAACTTATTTATTACCACCCTTTCTTCATAAATTAATAATAGTCAGCTGTGTAGCTCCCCATCAGTATTAAGTTTTACAATAATTAAATCTCCTAGACTTATTCTAATATATTAAATTAATCACCAATTATATTTATCTTACAGCGAGATATAAAATGATTACAAAAAAACTTGGAAAATAAAAATTCTTATATATATAAACCTTCTTTAAAAAATGATCTCATCTTTATATTCTTATCAAATCATGACAGATTGTTTTGCTTTGTCAAACTATGTATATACACAAACTAACATATGCACACATATACACACAACTGATGGCAACAAATAAATGAATAAATAGTAAACATCTGCTGATAGTCAATCACCGTCCTCAGTCTTGAACCTTGTACCAAATCTTGTGCCAGCATTTAAACACTTTTTATTTTATTTTAATTTATATGTGCTGTGTAAATATAAAGGTTTTTGTTGTTGTTTCCTTTCAGAATAAAAGTCTCAGACTATAAAACAAGGATTGTTTCCGGCTACAAGTTTGAAAATAAACCCAATATTGAGCTACGGAAAAGTAAATAGTTTGACCAATTTACAGTTTGCACTGAAGCAAGGCCATTTCTACTCAAAGATATCAAATTATGTTTTTGAAGAATTTGAAAATGTGTGCCATTTAATTGTTTTCTGATCTGTTATCTTTAATATTTGTTTGTATAATAACATTATAGGCTTGATTATTTATCAGGAGACCTGAAAGCATGCTTTAAACTTAGCAGTAAGGGAATATATTTCCATTTGTGACACAGGATTAGCTGCTTAGAAAATACATTGTTCTAAGTGACCTAATTGCCATTTTTCTTGTTTATATTTTTTGATTTTTAATTTTTGGCTGGCCGAAAAGTTGTCAAAATGTAAAATAGTGAGTCTTAAAGGTCTAGTGTGACGCTTTTACTGACATCTAGTGGTGAAGTTGTAAATTGCAACATACTGAAAGATGTCCCATGTGCCAAGCGTGGAAGAAAACTAATGGCCCTATGTAAAGCCAGCGTTGGTGTTCTGGGCTACTATAATGAACACTTAACAGCAAAGAAAAGTAGCTTTGAATATTATATTCAATTTCTGCCAATATATTCCCTTAAATCACACACTGGTCCTTTAAAATACTAAAATCAGCTTATAACTGTGTGTTCCTTTGTTAAATTATTGCATTTAACTGCTTTTAAAAAACCCAGCTTTCCAGTAACAACAACAGAGGACATGACTTCAACAGTACAATGGCTTTGACCTTACCTCTATCCCAAGTGTTTATATTTGAAGCTAAAATACAGCTATATTTGCTTTAATGCAAAATCTAGATGATTGTTTGATAAAACACACTATGTGGTCTCAAAGGAGAGACAATACAGACGATAATTATGCAAAATATATATAAAGAAAGATTCAAAAACTTACCAGCCATGTTATGATATTCACCTACATAAGCTGCACTATTACTTTATATGATGTACAATAAAACTTTTCAATATCTTGTTCAATATTTTCTCAACATCATGTGCACTTTTACTTTTCAATATCAATATCAATATCAAAATCATGTGCAATACTACTTCTAATTGTTTTATCATATACAATATAACATTTATTATCGGGGCAGAGTGGTTTTTCCACCATTTTAGTTCATTTTTGGTAACTCTTGTTCTTATCGTACTTCTGTTGTTCCTCTGTTAGACACTGGTTTTGCTTTTGCTCCTTGAGAACACTTCTATCTTGTATATTTGTATATTTTGCCGGATATTTAAAACTATTGTTTCTAAAACTGGACCCAGTGAGTGACCCTGACCTGGTTGTTCTGGTAGTGAACATTAAATTGTGGCAACTGTACTTGGTGTTATTGTAATTTAAAGCATTCTCTGGCACAAGAATTGCCTTAAGGATAAAGGTCCCCTGAACTGAATTGAATTGAATTGAATTGAATTGAACTGAGTGATGTCCTGCTGCCTCTGGCTGCAGGTGTTATACCGCCCTCTAGCGGCAGAAAAGAACATGGTCTGATTTAGTCTTGTAGTGGGTGATCGGAGCAGGAGCAGCCACCAGGTGGAGACAAACACTGACTGATTCACACCTCAGTTTGGAACAAACGCTACAAACCAAATGCAGGACAGTGTTCCTCCTCTAACCCTGACCTGACCTGGATTTATAGGCCTTCATCACAGCAGACATTTTGACTCAGTGGGAAAATCAGGTGTTACTAATAACATCAGTGATGGCTCTGTTCTGTTGAAGTGATACTGACAGTGAGACACTGAGCCAAAATCTCCTGGTCCACCGCTTCACTCCAGACTGAAAATATCTCAACAACTGTTGGACAGATTGCCATTAAATTTTGTACAGATATTCACAGTCCCCAGAGGATGAAGCTCACTAACTCTGATGATCTGTAGAGACACCAGCAGGTCAAAGTTTCCACTTATCCCATGAATCATCTCAACATCTGTCTGTGGATGTATCAGCGTTAACTGTACAAACATTTATGGTTGCAGAAGATGAATCTGACTCGACAGATTAGCTCCACCATGAAGCTGACATTTCACTGAAATGTCTCATCATGTTGCCACCAATACCTTACTACAATAACTGAAAGCACTGCTGTCCTTTATAAAGGAGAGTGAATTGCTCTTGTTGGATCACTTTGTATTATAAAGGTTTAATTAATGAATCACTGTGATATTGTTTGGGGGCGGTTGTGCATCAAGAGATAACTGCATTACAGTAATCACTTCGGCTATTAACTGTTGCTTGTAAATTGCTTGTAATATTTCTATTATATTCTTACAGTAAGTCATAATGAATCAGTGGCGCTCAGCATTTGTGATCTTATTGTAATTAATGGGGTCTTTTTTATTACGATAATGTTCACATTATTGCAGCCACTGATTTACAGTATTATTTTTGTTGTTTGCATAATAATGTAATAAAAGAATGCTTTAAAGTTCCAGATGGCTTTAAAAATAAATAAATAAATAAATAAATTCTTTACTTATTTACAAAAAAAAAAAAAGTTTTTGTAAATACTGCGTATCTTCAAGGTTCTGGGAAACACAGCAAAACAAAAGAAAAAAGTTTAGGATAAAATGGTGCTAAAACTGATGTTCTGCAGAACCTACAGGCCTGACATAATTATGTTATTTCAAAGTTTAGTGACAATATGCAATCAAAATGACAATAGTTGTACTCACTGATGTTAATTTGTTGTTACTGTGTAATTAAAGAGTTACAATAGTCCTGTAGTATTTTAAATGTTCTTCAGTAAGTCAGTGTAGCTGCTACCTTGGACAGGTCTGTCTTGTCCTGAAAAAATTTTGATCTCATTTGGACTTGCTGACAATTAAATTAAATTAAATTAAATTAAATTAAATTAAATTAAATAACCCCTTCATCTGAGTTTGGAGATTTTCCCAAAACCTCTTTTGTCACCTCACTGTACCCATGCAGTTTAATCATAACTCTGAAATACCTTCATTACCTTACAGGTTCAGCAGAATATCATGTAAGTGTTATAAGTGTTATAAGTGTTTTTCCCCCCTAACAGTGTTGTGCAATAGCACCATGTAGGTTCCCAGGATACATACAAAAATACTGGAGTATAATTCATTTATTCTTTTCTCTTAATTGCCCAATTGTAACTCCTGACAGTCTTGTTTTCTTCCACTGTAAATCAAGTAGAAATCAATATTTTATTGGTACCTTATTTTAACAAATTTATCTTGAACAACACAGGCTGTATTTTAAAGCGATACTTAATGTTCCTTCATTATAGTCAGTAGATTTATTTATTTAGATTTTACTTTGTGATATCTGTATCACTTTACACTATAAGTTATCACAGAAAAATTACATTTCTTTTGTGTGAAGGAATCTGAAACTATTCTGTCCAAATTGTAAATATTATTCTGTATTATTAGAGGTCTGATCAGTTACATCTAAGCTCGACTGATTATATTTTGGAGCCTCAATGTTCATGTGAAGTTTTCATCTTGAATTTTGGTGTGTAATTTAACCAATACAGATTCAGAAACCTGAGTTTATTCATTTATTTATTTAAGCTGACTTGAATTTGTAGATCTCGAAATGACCAATGAAACTTGACCAACTTGAATAGAGTATTTTTTTGTACATTGTCATTATTGATTAATCTGTCCAGTAGTTTACCAATTAATCAATTGATTGTTCAGTTTTTAAAATGTCAGAAAAAAGGTGAGAAATGTCCACCACAGTTTCCCAGAGCCCGAAATGACATCAACACCTTGTTTTGTCTGATCAAAGGTCTTAAAACCCCAAATATTCGGTTTACAATTACATAAAGCAGATAAAAGTGTCCAATCATCACATTAGAGAAGCTGCTGAAAAAGGACGACAACAATTACCTGACTTTAAACTGGAAATTTCAAAACCCGCCCACATTAAAGAATACTGTTTGCAGTGGAAACACTAGGGTCTAGGTACCATGTCTGAAGGGTTACTGTTATGAAAGTGTTTGGTGGAAACGGGGCTTAAGAGCATCAGCGTAAATTCTCTGCAGTTATTATCCCCAGTGGTGGAAATGATGGACGGTAGAACAATGGAAGTAACCGTGGAAAACAAAATGCAGTGTGTCCTGTGTTGCTGGTCGTTGTCTGAGGAAAACAGAAAGCAAACCGGTTGTCTTCGTGACAGAGGCACCAATAATACCACTTAGAAACCCTGAGCGAAGGGTTTCCACTTTAATAAATGAAGAAAAAAAACTATTGAAAATAAAAGCAGCAACATTTCAATCCCACTTTTACACCAGCAAACAGCGACACACTGGACCATGCATGCTTTCAGCTACAGGTGAGAGTAAAGAAGAGACAGAGTGAGACGGAGTAGTAAGAGATCGTCTGATCCCCATTTTTAATCCAATAGTTTACTTATTATCAAATCTGAATCAGCACACAGCAGCAACAATCTGTATTTTAGCTGAAATAGCTGTAACACACTGCCATTTGTCATGTTGACAAAAAGTTGGTGCAATGAAATCAGATGTTTCTAAAGTGTTTATTTTGGCAAGCACCATTCGAAATAGAGCAAATTTGTCATGTGCTTATGTTATGTGATGAAGAATAAAATTATATACCCATGCAAAATTCCCTGTGAAATGTACATACGTATCTTTATTGCAGAAAGGTTAAGTGTCACTGAAATCTTACTGATTTCTTTTTTTGTTCTTTTTTTTTTATTATTTTCTCTTTTTTTTACTTTGTATGACTTATTGTTCACCTCTGTGTTTCTCCCTCGTGTTGGTTTGTTTGTTTCAGTTTTCGGTCTATTTACCAGCATCAGTTATCTTGTAGAAATTTTAAGATCATTATACATAGCTGTCTGGAAATGCTTGGCATGTATGGAGTTACATGATTTCTTCTAAAATCAAACATCCGTACAAAATCAAAGTGAGTAAAAAACAAACAGAAAAAGAATAGATACAAATCAAACCAAGAGGATCAAATCAAAGAAAAATGTCTCTGTGCATCCTGATATTGAACTGGAAAAAACGTCTTGTCATCTTGGATTAGGTTATAAAGCCTGTTTACACTGTTTTTTCCTCCACACGTTTCATTTTATGTCTCTTAATGCATCTTTATTTTTCATCAGTTCTTTAATTATTGAAAAGGAGCATCTGGCTTCCTTTTGTTGTACGAAACAAGAGGAGAAATCCTCAAGTGTCTGTTGATGTGGCGTCACTTGGCTCCTCGCAGGGTTCCTGTCGCCTACATGAGTCTGTTTAAAGTTAGGTCTGTGAGTCCGTCCTCTCATTTACATCTGGACACAAAGACGAGGTCCACCCCCTCACTCATACGGTGGTGACCCTCATCACCACCTCCCGGTTGGCGGCGGCGCTGATCCGGGGGTCGTTGGGCCGCAGTTGGCTCAGGATGTGCAAGATGGTGTATCCACAGTGGTGGTTCAGAATAGTTCTTAACCTCCTGCTCTGTCGACCCCCGCTGCTGCTGGCCAGACCGTGAGGGTTGCCGCGAGAGCCGCGAGCCCCCGTCTTGCTGCTCGAACTCAGCGGGTCGCCCAAGTCCTTTGATTTCTCATAGTTCAGAACTTTCCACTGCTGATTGACAGCCTGCCATCGTTTGAAGATTCGATACACTGATGATCCCTCATGGATGATGAGGCCTGGGGAGGAAGACGAAGAGAGAAGGACAGTGCATCAATGAATTCACACTTTCTTTACACCAAATTTTAAAGGAGACCTATTATGCTTTCATATATGTAATTATACAATGTCGAATATTCAGATTAAGAGTGGCCAAAGTTTCTAATAATGAGGTAAACATATATGAAAGTGATCTCTGTGGGCAAACACCTTCAGAAGGCTTCAGACTGTTCTCAATATGTTTCCTTTGGCTACAAGCTGACGTCAGATGGCGACAGATTTCTTTATATGGTCATCTGCTGCAGACACACCACTGCAAGTGTTTACATTACATACACTGCTACATGTAGCTACATGCTAACAGTGAAATATGTAATCTTGGTTGCCGATTTTGTTCATTTCTCCCTGATTTCAGATCATATTCCTGCTAAAACTTGTCAGCTTGTGTTTAGATGCTTTTATTGGTGATTCTTCATGGTAGAAAGTGCTACAATATCCCACTGCAGTCATTCTACAGCTGCGATAACATTGCAAAGACAAGACATGTATGTCTGCAGCCACTGCTGATGTGTGGATCAGGCTTTTTAAAACCTGCACCAACCCAGCCTGTTATGAGAGCCGATCTGCTCTGTCTGACCCCGTGCATATTTAACGGAGTCAGTGTGGACAGAGAGATACTTGCTTGCTGTCAGGATGTGGTGTTAGGTCTATACATATTTTCTTTTTCTCCATTAGGAAAGGAGAGATTTGAATATGTCGGACTTCGACCCACAGGTTAACCAGCAAGGACTCACAGGTTGTATGTTGACCCACACGTCACTAGCAGCCACATTTAGTTCAGAATTAACATGACACACTCCTACACACCGCGCCCACCACCAGTACAGGACAAACCCACCAACACAATGGTTATTTGAAACCTGCTACGAAACGACATTGTAGTGAATAAATATGAGGCCAAACGTAGCAATAATCCACTTTATAATTAATTTTATATAAAGACGTGATTCACCTAACAAGTTATGAGATATAACTCTTACCCTAACCCAGTACTTCTGCCCAAGGATTTTGTGATAACCACACATTATTATTGCAATATTAAACTGGGCCTGCGCAAAAAGTTCTGAATGAATTTTTATCAGTATGTTGTGAGCACCACTTTCCTTATAAATAGGCACTCTAGCTAAAAATAGTAATTTAATTTAATATAATTCAATTTAAAAAACCTTCACAAGGAACCCATTTGTCGTCATTGGCGCGTGGGAATCATAAGTGTGTGACACATCAAAAGCTTTGATTGGCAGCCAGTGTGAGGGATGATAATATTTAAAAAGAGAGAGCTGTGAGTGGGACAGTGGATCGCTTTATTGTACGGAGCAAATTACAACAAAGCACCGGTTATGACGACCTACCATTGAAAGAAAATTGAACAAAAAAAACTGTCTGTAGACAGTATCATGAAAGCTTCCTGTCTTATTTTTTCATTTTTATTGTATTGTATTTTGATACGAGTGATAACACATGTTACATATATGTGCACAGCTATAAATACAGGTGTGCCTTAAGATTTTGGCTTGGGCACAAAAAGTTTGAAAACCACACCCTAACCTTAACCGCCTCTGTTTTAACACTTCATAGCTAACTAAATGCTAAGTTCGTGTTTTGTCCAGGGCCTCCGCCTCCAGACTAAGGCCCAATCCCAATACCCCTCCTTGTCCACTACCCCTTAGCCCTTGTGCACTAGCCCTTGCCCACTAGGCCTACCCCTTGGCCCTCGAAATGAAGCAACGAGGGGTAGGGGTTGAAATCTTTCCCTAGGAATTGGGACACCACTGACTACGTCACCGCATCGGTTACATTCACGCATACGTAACTGTTGTAAACAGGAAGCTGCGAGCCTTCTACATTTCCAACCGGCATCTACAACGTAACGGTAACGTTAGCTACTATTATGCTTGCTACTAACATACTATTAGAGTAATAAGATATGTGCGACAGGGGACTTCTGCTAGCTAGCTAACCAGCTAACATTAGAGGCAGCATAGTTATACTAGCTGGCGCGTTATCATAATGTGAAAAATCCAACAATTTTGCAGAACAGGGCAGATGACAGACACCAGATACTGCGAGCTAGCTAACAAGCAACTTGATGACGGTAACGTTAGCTAGCTGGCTAGCTTTCTGTCAGCTCCAATCTAGACATCGTGAATAGCAATAAAAACTTTTTTCCCCGTCTCTTGCTCGGTGGTAGCCATGGCGACGTCTACCCCTCGCTGGCAAGTCAGCATCTGAAATCCTTTGCTCCGAAGGGCTAGTTTCATACCCACTACCCCTCGTTATGCCCCCTACCCCTACACGCAAAAAAGAATTGGGACACCCCTACCCCCAAATCTAGGGGTAGGGCCAAGGGGTAGGGCTAAGGGGGGGTATTGGGACGGGCCCTAAGGGGCGAAGGTGGCTGATGGTGTAGGTATGGTGAGCAAGTCATGTAACTGGTGGGTGGGTCTACTTAGTTACTCCAGCTGCAGCTTTAATCGGCAGAGACGCCGAAATGCAGAAGACTTGGAAACACTAACCAATCAGAGCAGACTGGGCTTTTCAGAGGTGAGGCTTAAAGAGACAGGCGATAAATCAGAGCCTTCTCAGACAGAGGGTTAATACAGGTAGGCCTGTATTCCGATATGAGAAAAACAGTGTTTTTTGGACCATTAAAACATGTAAACATGTTCTAGTAGAAACCAAAATACAAGCATGAACCTGAAAATGAGCAAAATATGTCCCCTTTAAAAATCTGCAATCAGCATCATAGGTAGTAACTTTCCATCTCGCCTGTGGATGAGAATAGACAGTTGGCAATAATCACAGTGCAGATATCTGATGCCATCTGTTCTCAGTGTTGTCTTACACGGGCAACTCACAGTTACACAAGAACAGTCAACCAGGTTGCTCCTAGAAAACAGAATCTCTTGTTCTCTGCGACATCATCAAAATTTTCTTATTTTTGTGTGTGTGTTTGTCATCTCCTACCTTTGCACCATCTGCTTATTTAGTTTTGTTTCTGTGTAATTTTGTGTGACCTTAACAACCAACAGAATGTGAACTGAATACATGTTTTTTAGTTTGTCCTTGCATAATGCGACCTATGTTTATTAATATATTTTTGTGTTGCTGCAGAGCTTCTTGTTGCATAATGCATCCCTCCGTGCTCTGTAACATAAACCTTGTACTACGCCCATCTTTTCATGTGATATTCTTATATGATTTGTATTCCTCTGCTGCTGCTGGGTCATTCTGTGTCAAATCAGATACAGGTTTCTGTTTACATTTTAGGTTTTGTTCAAACTTTATGTAGATTATATTTGAGAAAACTTGTATAGCTTTTTTGCCACTGGGAATGTTGTCACTTTCATTTTGCCCCTTGAAAACCGCCTTAGACATTTTTAGGGTTCAGTATCTTCAGACATACAGTTCCTAGAGCCATGACTTTTGGTGGGAGCACAGACAAAATGGCGTACAACAGAGCCAAACATGGGCATAGATTTTGGGGTGGACGAAACTCAGACATGTCCCCCTCAATATTTAGACCCCCCAATAAAACATGAAAGTAGCAGCTGACTGTTATTTTTGAGAAAAGTAAAGATATTTACAACACATATTGATGCACAAACGGCACAAATCAGTGCATGAAAACTGTGTTTACTGCTCAATATTTTCTAGGGGAGGACCCCCAAACCCCCTGCTTCATTTGTGTACCTCCCAATGTTGAAACCAAACCTACGCCCTTGAATCAAAGCGATTGCACGCACAAGCAGATGTCATGTCTTTAATTACTGTCCCTTGAAAATGAGGGGAAAATAACATGCAAAATGGGTTGTTTTGGTGCCCCATGCAGTCCCCAAAGTACATACATATGGACGTTTCTATACTTCCTGCCAAAAATATAGCATTTGATTGATGTTATACCAAATTTCAGAGGCTCTAACATAAACAGAATCTAATATAAGGCCTGTATGACAAGCCAAGGTTGCAATTTTTTGCCTTTTGAGATGCCAAAATAGTGACGTAGACTGATTCCTAGGACCATACAAATTTGCGTTAAAGGGGTTTATATGTGAGGATTTTGTGTGAAAAGTTTCCTTCAGTGTTCTCTTCAGGTTTACATTTAAAGACATATGAGGCTTACTATACATGAAGGGGTTCAGTATCTTCAGACGTATAAAATCTAAAATGGAAACAAAAACATCTGTCTGATGGACCCTGCTGCTGAAGCTTGTTAATACTGACATGTGACTTTATGGTGTCATATTTTGGTGCCCTTTACCTATGCAGACGATATCCATGAAGCCGTACATGCCGTAGCAGATTTGGAAGAGCAGGTCCTGACGTTGCCACTTGGCCGACGGGCTGAGGGAGGACCAGATGAGCCAGGAGATGCTGGCGATGAGGAAAAGGGAACCCAGAATAATGGCTGCAATCTGCACCTTCTCTATCACTGTCAGGGAGATGGCCTGCCACTGGAAGAGGAGAAAAGGGTCAGCAGTGGAAGAAGTACTCAGATTACTCAAGTGAGGATGGTGGAGACGACTAGAACTGGGAGGTATTTGCTGGAAACACAAAGGGACCATAGCATGAAGCCTCATCTAGTCCAGTTAGTAACAATTTTACAGAAAATGTTTTTCTGAGGTTTTGTCCAGGCGCTTTAAAAAAAAAAGAGGGTAAAATGTACTGAATGTGTGATTATGAGTGGAAAAAGCGATTTGTTTCTAATCTATGTACATTTATAGAAGTCTATAATGACAGTAAGGGGTTAAAAACTCCTCTGGAGGTGAGGAGTGTCATTAGGCTCGTTCAAGATGAATTGCGCCTCGCCTGGAAAGTAGACGAGAGCAGGCGGCCGCAGCGGGGGGCGGTGACAAAAAGCTGCGGTGAAGTCGGACAGTTTCCCGACAGTTTCCAGCAGCCTTCAGTCCGTACAGGAAGTCACAGACACACTTACATCCTGTCTGGAATTATGTCAATTCATTAAAAAAGTGATGCACAAAGGTGTGCTATACATAATATGCTATACTGTGTTTTGTATTGTGTATATTGTGTTTATACAGTATGTTTATACAGTATATAAATACTGTATATATATATATATATATATATATATATATGTATGTATATATATATATCCCACTCTGGGGTTGAGGTGAATAAAATAACTGTGTTGTGACCTAAATAACATGCTGTTGCTATCTGCAGAAAGTATTAAAGCATGAAATCCCGCATTTTTAATGTACGAAAGCATCCTGTATCATAACTACATGTGTGCCGTTTGTAACAAACCAAACCTCGTGAAAATCAGTTGAAAATTCAGTGAGTTATTCTATTTTTCTTGTGCACACAGCTCCTTCCTCAGTAGAAGTGAATGCACTGTGGAGGCGAAGCGAGACCCATCCAAGATGGCGGCCGGCGAGGACGCGCTCAGGCAGTCGATGCGGCATCTATGTATATATGTCTGTGGTTTAGTGGCTGTTTTGGTAAGGAACCGGAACCAGGGCGAGAGAGACAGGATCCGGAATTTGATGGATGCGCCTTTCCGTCAAAATAAAAGCACCAAGCTCATAAAAAGGCAGTGAAACTTTTTAATTTAAAGAATATAATTTACAAGAAAAGCCACAAGCCATTAAGTTAACCTTTTTCTTTTATTGTAAATCAATGGTGCGCCAGAATTTAAAGTTTTACTTTGGTGAACACTTTACACTTTGGTGAATTTGGTGAATTCCGGATCCGCTCTCTAGACCGGAACCAGAATCCAGACAAAATTCAGAGTGAATGGAAACCAGGCTCTTCCCCGTACGTGAAGAGCCTGGTGACGCGAGGCTAACGTCTTCTAATGTCCTTCCTTGTATTCACTTTGGTCTGTGTAAGTTGAACTTTTTATGTCTAATTATTTCAGATGTTTATCCTCTCTCAGCAAACTATTTAAAACATTTATCTGGTACTTTTGTCTGATTATTTCGACCCCTCCGTCAGCTTGCTCACTAGGTCTCATGTAATTGTACTACATGGTATTAAAAGTGTTAAATGTGACTCACGTCGGTGGGAGGTATTTACTGTGCCGCCCAGCTGGTGGCTTACTGGTTAGGTATTGTGACAATGAAATTACTAAAGATCATTTGTTTTGTTTAGTTTTATTTGTCCTCCTACTCACAAATCTTTGGATACATTTTGTTTTTAGAACAAGATCAGTTGAGCTACTTCAAAACATTTACACATACCCACAAACAAGTAGAGAAATACAGAGGGGTCATAAGCCAAACAAAGATGAGAACAAAAAACAACCTGTTTAATCTATAATTAACTGTAATCAGTAAACATACTACGTGTTTTTTAACGTAAAATCTTGATCTGTAAAGTAACTATGAATGTTAAATAAATGTGGTGTAGCAACAAGTACAATATCTTTGTCTGAAATGTGTAGTAGAAGTGTAACGTAGCATAATCTGGCAACACCCGATTTATGTAAAGTACAAGCACGTCAAAGTTGTACATTAGTAAACGTACAGTTTCTTTCCACCAAAGAGAGAAATCACCATGCATGAGTCCATGATGAATACACACGTTAACTAATATGTCAAACACACACACACACACACACACACACACACACACACACACATATAGTATAAATGGCATCTTCTCAATAGGTTTTCGAGCCATCAGCTGCCTCTGAAGAGGAGTGCAGAAGGACGGTGACGCAGAGGGAAAATGTGTCAGCACAATATGGCAAACAGTCCTCACACCACAGCGACGGCCCGAGATTTGTTCTAGCAAAGAGTGTTTGGGTCTGATGCAGTTTCTATGTTGTATTTGTTGTTATGAAACGTCTCTGTCAGATTCACCTGGACAAGCTCAGTAACCGTAGCTTTAGTAACCTTATCTGTAATGATAGCACAGTGTATAAATACTGCTTTCAAGTAAATAAATACTGTTACAAGTAAAAGTCATGCCTTTAAAATTTTTTAACTTATCCATCGCAAGGATGGAAACAGAGGGCTAAGCGGGATGTAGCACCTGCAGTGAGTAGGATTTAGTGGGATATATTGGCAGAAATGCAATATAATGTAATATAATGAGTATGTTTTCTTTGGTGTATAATCACCTGAAAATAAGAATTGTTTTGTTTTCGTTATCTTAGAATGAGTCGTTTCTGTCTACAGTTGCAGAACGGACAAACCAAACACTGGCTTTCGATAGGACCATTAGCGTTTTCATTAAAATCACCAAGACTGTTTGTCTTTAAGAGGAGGAGACCTCTGGTGATAATTTAAAAATTCAGGATGTAAAAACATCCAGATATTACTTAACACGTCCACATACAACGAAAAAGATACCCTGGGTACGTTGGTTTTTGACGTTCTGGGACGCTGTGTCAAGTTCTTCCTGTTACATGCATTGTCTTCTTTCAAAATACATTTTTCCTCGTTAAAGGGTTTTTTTTTGGGGAGTTTTTCCTTATCCGCTGTGAGGGTCCAAAGGACAGAGGGATGTTATATGCTGTAAAGCCCCATGAGGCAAATTGTGATTTGTGATATTGGGCTTTATAAATAAAATTGATTGATTGATTGACATAATAATAATTTTCAAAATAAAAGCACTACGTCAGTGCAACAACCCGAATTGACTTTTTTTCCTACAGCAGCTAACGGGTTGAGGCAACAAAAGCACGTGGTTAGGTTCAGGAAAAAAGAACAGGGTTTGGCTTTAGAATCTTATGGGACACAAACACTGCCCTCCCAGGTGAAAGTCGTGTTAGTTGGACCCATCCACCGCCACTCCCACCCACCCTACTCGGACTTTCACCACCTTAACTTTCGCTGTTATCCCACCACATTTCCCCCTGATGCTACAGAGTGCTGTTTAACTATAATGGCAACCGGCCGTGTATCATGCCGACATAAAAGGACAGCTTTTTTCATCAGTGTCTAACACTGCAAGTCACTGCCCAAGTGCCAGAGTTCGACGACTTCGGAGTGAGACTGGCTTGTCTATGGACAATGTGACTCCTTGTAAGAACCTCCTAAATGTCTGCACACGTTTGCAGATGCCGGGCAAGCAGGCCGTCTGCGATGTGCTGAACAGTGTCGGAGAAATACAGTTTTTTGTGTTTTTACCAGGTTTTAATCACTATGTGTACGCACACAACGAGACCTAAAAGAGGCGTACATTGTGATCTATTAAAACAGACTTGATGGAAGAAACTTTGACCCACGTTTACAAACATTTTGGAGACGGGAAATTGGTGACGCAGATGGTGAGAAGGAGGACTGACTGGAGAAATTGTCAAATATTTTTGGGTGCACGCCATTTTTGGCATTTGTTCGTAAGTGCATTTTTAGTACAGATCCTACGCACTGTTTTGAAAATGGGACCCCAGGTACGTTTGTTTTGGAGAGAAAGTTTGCGGATATTTTGGCTCCTGGTAAAAACCTCCTGAACACTCAAGGAATTCTAATCGGGAGAAGTTGTGCAATCTGCAGTCCTCACCGTTAGCTGCCAAGAAATCCCCCTGAATCTTACACACAGTTCCTTTGAAGGACCAAAAGACTACTTAAAATGCAGACTGGCCCATTTCATAATAATATATGTTACTGCACTGGATTATAATTACTGATGCATTAATGTGTTCATCACTTTAAGGATGCAGCTGGTAAAGGTGGAGCTAATTTTAATTACTTTATATATATATTGCTGGGTGGCCTGTGAATCCTCCCCCAGGGATCAATACAGTTGTATCTTGACCTATAATAATACATAATTTATTTGTTTATATTTTGTATTATTTATCTGAATTTCTCACTAATTATGCCAAATAAATGTGGAGCAGAAGCATGAAGAAGCATTAAATGGAAAGTTAAGTACAAGTACATTTCAGGCTACTTAAGGGGTGTACCTCCAGGAGGGGAGTGTGCAGTCTGGTTTTGTTTTCTCTGTGTTAAAATCTATATCTCCACAGATTAAAACTGCTGTGTGTTTGTGCTGCAGATTCCCTTCATGTTACCTGCAGAGGGTTCTTGGTGCTGATGGCCAGGACCTGGTACTTGAAGTAGCAAAGCTCGCAGCTCCAGGATCCCCTCTCGCTGATCCAGCGGATGAGGCAGGGCTGATGGGTGCAGCGCACTGAGCCGTCACAGCGGCAGGGGCTCAACAGCTCACCCTGCAGGACAGAGGAGGAAACACAGCATAATGAGTTCAGGGCAAAACAAATTGTATTAAGATATTTTAATCTAATTTCTGCCAGTAAAATCTATGGATCATCTTAATTTAGAGAAAAATAGTGAGGTTATCCTTTCTTTAAATATGTGGCTATGAGATTTTGTTGTCTTAAGAGACTGTATGAAAATTATTGGAGAGCAGAGACATGCTGAACCTTAACAGCAATAGTCAATTTCACACTTCAGTTACTGAACAGATTAAACAAGCAAGATATGGAGAGCTGTCAGACAGAGCCAGACTATCTGTTTGTGTTCTTTATGCAAAGCTAGTAGGGATGCACGATGTTGGATTTTTTTGCCAATATCCGATATGCCAATGTATAACAATTCATTTGGCTGATAACTGATACTGATACTGATATATCCACTCTTTTCCCTACCTAATTTTAGTGATCATCAAGTCTCTGCTGTAGTGGAATTAACATCATATTATGCATGCATACTCTTATCATGACGGCCCACCAACAGATGGAGACATGAAATACAATACTTTTCAATGTATATTATATTCATTCATTGTGCAAAATAGGAAAAATCATGTTGGCCGATTCTGACACCGAAAATCAGCCGATACCACTGACATGCCGTTCAATTATCGACTCTCTGCAAATAAGCATTCCCAAAATATGGAACTAATCGTTTAAAGACACATTCTCACTCCGACTTCGTCATGTTTCAACATTTTGGGTTTGGCTTCATAACCTTATGGGATGCAAGCACCACTCTCCCAGGTGAAGGTTGGTGTTTATTGGACCTATCTACCATCCCTCCCGCCCGCGCTTCTAGGACTTTTGCCACCCTAACTTTCGTTCTTGTCCCACTGCATTTCCCTCTGATGCCACTGAGCGTCACGACTGGCTGGTTGCCTTTAACCATTATTAAGAAAATAGAAATAATTCCAGATGATGTACCTTGATTTAAACATTCAATATCTTACTAGTCCACACCCATTGAGTACAGCATACCATACCATGACTTAGTCATACCAAAAATTAGGAAAAAAAACCCAAACATTGGTCCACAGAGGGCGCCACAGCGATCAGTCGCGTTTTAGCCATTTTTAAGCATTTTTCTGTTGTTATAGCGCCACCCAGTTGCCAATTAGAGTTAAATTTCTCCAGTCACCTTGAGGCGTCTTGTTCTACATATCTACCAAGTTTAGTGAAAATCGATATGACGATTAGGCCTAGATAAGAAATTAGCTCTCTAGCACCCCCATTTTGTTTGATGGGGTCAATAATGGAGGGGTCCCCTCAGATTATGTGTGGTCATATGCCTACAAAGTTGCGCGGTGATGGGTGAAACCCTTGAGATGTTATACACCTTTATGTGATGAGCCACGCCCTCCACAATATTCATTGCCTTATAGAAGCTCAGTTTTAGTAAGTTTTCCAACTTTTGCCAAGAGGGAACTTTAGATATTGGTCCCTAGATTATGTTCACCCAGTTTCATGCAGATCGCTCAAACTTCATAGGAAGAGATCCATTTGAAGTGTTTTTCAAAAAATTCAAAATGGCGGAAAATCTATATAACCGGAAGTTATGGGTTCTTGAGGCAAATTTGTTCCTCATGAGGAGAGGCATCTCTGTGCAAAGTTTTATGTCTCTATGACATACGGGGCATGAGATATGCCCATTCAAAGTTTGCAATTTCCATCAGTTGCTATAGCGCCCCCCTTTGGCCAATTGATGTAATATTGCTTCATTGGCATCCTCCCATGACCCTCTACCACTGTGCCAAATTTCACATGGATTGACCAAGTCAGTGAGGAGAAAAACGTGGAACAGACACACAGACACACACAGACAGAGTTTTCGTCATTATATAGTAAGATAAGATGATGCTGCTTACTATGCTAACAGTACATTAACTTCTTGGTTCATGCTTAAGTAAAGTTGGTTTAATATGAAAAGGGATACATATAAACAAAGCTACGAATGTCTTGGTTACAGTTCAGTTAACTGTGGGAAAATGGATGATTAAGTTTGTGAGTTCAAATCATCCTGTGAACTAAAAAGGCAGGAAATGATCATGTTAGTGACACTGCAAACAATCATCATGCTTCATCTCTCTACACTGAACAAATGTGTGCTGCTGAACCTGTATTACTGACTAACGTCATAGGATACATTTAATTTAACTGCAGGAGATCAGATCAATCACTAATAAGATCCATGTGTATTGTGTTTCTCAAAACAGCCGTATTAGTTCCTCTGCTTATGGAAAATGCTCTTTTATCACAGGTGGCACATGAACGCCAATCTATTGATTTTGATCTATTTTTAATGTAACAAATCTCACAAGAGACGGCTGAGTTAAAAAATAAAGACTGGGTACGAATAAAAAATATGAGACTCCAAAAAAAAACAGACTACTCTCCCTTGAGCAAAAATTAAAATTGCATTGCTCCTCCTCCTCCTAATAATTTTCATACAGTCCCTGAGAGACTGGTTAGTGTCTCTTCAGCACTACACCAGAACCTGAAGCCTGTTGGCACATTCGCCACATTAAGGATGACCACATTCAGGCTGTCATCACCAGTCAGCATCAAACATTCATTTTGTCATGAGGCTTAAAATTTGATGGCATGTTTTGCATCAGCAAATTTCTCATTTCTGTTTATGAAAAGCAAGAAAAAAAAAACAAAATCCTGCATGTCCAAAATCATGTGTCAGAATTTCACGGAAGCTTTCACAACAAGTGTTGTCCGGTATCTGAGTGTGGATCGTTGGTAAACCACAGATTGACGCAGGGGCCCAGGTGGCTGAGGGGCACGTTAGTACAATAGCAGCAGGAAGCGATGGGGCTTCAAGGGCAGGCAGGTGAAGGAGAGAAGAGCTGCTGAAGCCTGAGGACAATTCACACAAACTCTGCATGAACTCAGCCAACCTCATAACAAACTTACATCTCTCAGACATCAAACATACATAGTGGCTGTCAGGTAGGCGAAGAGTTCACTTCGGGTGGGTTGAACTCAAGGTTGTGGTTTTTAAAAGCATTAACCGTTTGTTAACTGGACTATAAGGCATGGACCAAATATCTTGATGGAAATGTAGATTTAAAGTGATAGCTGGATATTTGGGAGGTTCGCTTATCTGCTTTTCCTGATGAGAAATGTGATGAGAATGTCGCTATCATTCTCCTGTCTGTAAATATGAAACAGTTAGCTTAGCACAGAGACTGACAGCAGGAGCAAAACAGGAAGCATACCTCTGTCCAAAGGGCTGCAACGATTAGTCAACTAATCGATGACTAATCGACTATTAAAATAATCAGTAGTCGACTAATCGGTTTGAGTCATTTTTCATAGAAAGGTACAATAAAAGTACCCCAAAATACTCTTATTGCAGCTTCTTTCGTTCAAATATTGGCAGCTTTACACTCTCTTCCATGACGGTGAACTGAAACCCTTTGGCGTGAGTATGAAACAAGACATTAGATGACAGGATTTTGGGGTTTGGGAGAGACAGACCAAAATTTTTCAACATTTTAACACATTTTTCAATAAAATGATTAGACGACTAATCGAAGAAACAATCGACAGATTAGTCGACAATGAAAATAATCGTTAGTTGCAGCCCTAGTCCAAAAGACAACAAAACCTGCCCAACAGCACCTCTAAAGCTCACCAATTAACACCAAGCGCCAACCTCTGAGGTCGAGTAATGAAGCCGATGCAGAAGTGCCAAAAACTGCAGTTCATCTAATGGCCACTTGAGGCTGGCTCCAAAACGGAGTCAGTCCCCATAGACCCTCATGTTAAAATGCTCAACTTTACAGCAGAGATAAACAGGTTTACAGCCTGGTGCAAAAATGGTTTTGGTCCCTGTAGCTAATTTCCCCGTTCATGACAACTGTACAGGGGTGAATTTTTATATGACTCTCCCATTTACATTTTATTAAGGCCCCAGTTATGCATATATACAGGTAGGGCTGCTTGAGCGACAGGCTGTCCACGAGGCTTCAACACCAAATATGGTCACTTCTGGCTCCAAAAAACCAAGATGGCACTGGCTGAAATGCCAAACTTGAGACGTCAAAACAGCAGTCCAGAAAAAAGTGGGTGACATCACTGTAGCTACGTCTATTATTTATACAGTCTATGACTCACACGTTACTACACGTCTCATTTCGTTGACAAAACACCAGTAAGTCACTGAGTTCAGTCAAGAAACACTCCAACACATAACACCCTGTAAAACCACATACTGTTTTTACCATTAAAGTTTTGTACAAATTAAACAGACAAGACATCACGTATTAATAATGAGCTTCACATATCAACCTTCCATAAACTCCCGGTGAGACTGACCTTCAAATGTCAAAGTAATGGAACGAATATTCACTGTAATCTAATTAATGAATTTCAGATTAAGATCCCTTACACTACTGTTCCTGAAAAAGTAATCACATTACTGTAATTTATTCACTCAATAATACCTTACTGCCCAGCACTGCATACGAATAATAGTAGTAGTATTATTTCTTCTATTTGGCATGTCACACAGTTTATCACAGTTTTTTGGGTCTATAAAACAGAGTGACTGATTTTCTCTGGAGAAGGGAAAATAATTTTTGTCGTAATGAACACCATTAAAGTAACAACGGAGCGGGACCGGCCTGAATTGATAGTATAATAAGTGGCTCTACACATAATTTACGAGCTCAAAAAAGAGAATGAATTTAGAATTGAGTTATTATTTAAATAAATATTTTGCTTTATAGTGACTGCAAAAATCAATCCTAATGAAAATGACTAAAATCAGCTGATGTCTGTTTTCTCAGTTCTCTGTGCAAATGTCAGCGCTCATCAGAATCTTTCATTTACAAATTCTGACTCAGAATACATTTAGAGTAACTTGCCAGAGAGTTACCAGTTTAAAGGGATAATTTGGATTTTTTTTAGATGAGCTCGTATGAGGTACTTATCCATAGTCAGTGTGTTACCTACAGTAGATGTCTGTCAGTATGCCCCCAGTTTGGAGAAGCAGACAGGAGTACCGACATCTAAAAAAAACATTGTCTGTTTAAGTATACTCTATATTTTTACACCTTTACCTTGCTGTCAGCCCTCTATAATGGGGGACTGAAGTTGTTGTATCCATCTATGCTTGCTTCAAAGACACCAAACTCAATCAACAAAAACAGTTATTTTAACTTGCAGAACACAGGAATTGCCGTTCTACTGCTACCTGTATCACTTAGTTTGTGTTATTGTGTGACTTTGGTGAATGTGAATTAACCTTTAAAAACACCAAAGTCACACAACAACACAAAGAAATTGATCGGGGCAGCGGTACACCAGCTGTCGAAAAGGACTGTCTAAATATAGCGCACACTTAATTTGATAGGTTTTTATAGGTGGCTAAAATATGTTTCCTGCTACCCCCGTCCACAATGATACGTTGCCTAACTTCTGTGGTGGTACTTCAGCCTGCTTCTCCAAACTGGGGGTGTGTTGACCATAAACTGTATAAATATATGGACATTGACATCACCAACTGGTTTGTGGAGTCGAGTTTGGCATTTCGGCCATCACCATCTTGAATTTTTGGAGCCAGAAATGACTATATTTAGATGAGAGGTTGGAGCTGTAGGAAAAGTCAGACTCTGGTGACACCTTGCAGACAGCCTGTCACTTAAAGAGGCCCGTCCTTAATTATGTGTAACTTTAAGCCTTAATAGAAATCTAAATGAGTGAGTTATATAAAGATTCTTCCCTCGTACAATTGTCATGAACAGGAAGATAAGCTATAAATACCAAAACCGTTTTTGTACCTGGCTAAAAACATGTTTATTACTGCTGTTAAGTTTAACATTGCGTTCTATGGGATTTGACTCGCTCTTGGAGCCAGCCTCAAGTGGCCATTAGAGGAACTGCAGTTTTTGGCACTTCTAAGCCAATCAGAGCAGAGTGAGGCGGACCATGCCTTTGCCATGGTAGGAAAAAAGAGCACAGTCTCACTCCAAAGTCATCGAAATCTGGCGCTTGGGCAGTGACTTGCGGCGTCAGAAATTAACGACAAAAGGTGTCGTTTAACGTCTGTATGATACGCGGCCAGTTGCCAATATAATTCAATGATGCCCGGCCGCATCAGGGGGAACCGTGGCAGGACAAAGATGAAAGTTAAGGTGGCAGAAGTCTGAGTGGGGCGGGCAGGAGGGGTGGTGGATGGGTCCAATAAACACTGACTTTCACCCGAGAGAGCGGCATTCATGTCCCATAAAATTAGAAAGCTACACCTTGTTCTTTTTTTCCTAAACCTGACCACGTACTTTTGTTGCCAAAACCTAATCATGTGTTTGTTGTTGAAGGAAAACAACGTCAATTTGTGTTGTTTTACCGACATAGTGTGTTTATTTTGAAAGAGACTGTATGTAAACGTAAATTTCCTGTGAAAACAGAAGGGTATCTTGAAAGAACTTGACACGGTGTCCCAGAACGTCAACAACCAACACACCCAGGCTACCTTGCACGTCGTATGTGGACGTGGAAAGTCAATGACCCAAACGTCAATATGTGATGAGGTCGGAGTGAGAATGTGTTGAAAAAAATATTGCTAGCCAGTCCTCTTCCCTAAAATCCATTTTTTAGCGCCGAATGTTGCCGCTTGTTGCCGACAACCGTGTATTGTAGGTGATACACCGTCTATGGCAAAGTACCTCATACAACCCCACCTCAGAAAAATCCGAACAATCCCTTTAATCAATACAGATTTTATGCACCACCGGACTGCGTTGACACAAATAATGCTTCATTTTTTTTCTGTCCATCTGCACTCTGTCGGTTCCCCATCTGGCTCGTTTGACCTTCCCACTTATAATAAAAGACTTCGAGTGTCCCATCGCATAAAAGATTGAGTTTGGCAGATGAGCCACATGCCACTCATAAACTTTAAAATAACTTGCCTGCTGACATTATAAAGATAACACGGAGAAGGTCAGAAGTATATGAGAAACTAAATAAAAACCATATGAAAGCAAACATTTCTAAAATGTCAAGCTGTCGTTGGAAAGTGCGTGTGTGTATATGTGTGTGTGCGTGTGTTATGAGGAAACATTTTCAGGCTCGTATGAGGACGTGAATGTCACGATCAACCAGAACAAAATAAAAACAAAGACCTTTAAAAGCTGTGATTATGATTTTAAAGCGTCGCCACAAACAGAAGCTGTTTAAACAGAAAATGTGATAATTTTGTTTAAATTTACATTTCATCTGAAGCAAGAATCAAGAGGAGCATTTTCTAGGAGCTGCTCCATTAATTATGAATGAGAGAGACCATATTTCATTTCAGATTTCAGGGATTTTCTCTCCATATGCATCCAATTATCTCTATCAAGTGATAAAATGTATTTGTATGTAAGAGCTCGTCTCATCCAAAGTCACAGTTCTTCAAAGTGTCCCCTGGATTCATCCCAAAATCAGGTTCAAGACTCAAACTCTGAGGGAGCGTTGTTTGATGTTTACAAATATCGATCCTCCTGCCGCAGATCACAGGATGTACATTTAGTTCTGAGGAAACCGAACTGCAGGTGTGAAAGATGTTTTTCGTGTACTGGACATGTAATTGCTTTCAGGCGAAAACTTGGTGTCTCCAAGACAACCTGAAGGAAATCAAACCTTTTTTTGAGCTTCACGCAGAAGGAACAGTTCTGTAAATGAGGTCAGTGCAAAGAACACTAAAAAGTAAAAAGTATTTACCAGAGTACCAGAGAAATGAGTTTGAGTAATGAGTTCTTTGTTGTTGTAATAATTCGAATAATAATCTTAAGTTTTATAGTAATACTTTCATATCAAAGGTCCTGGGGGGCCAATAATAAGCTATAAAAATGTACCAAACTGATCAAATCCAGCAGCAATTAACAAGACTAAATAAAACTGGAAGTAAAACACTCATAAATATTGTGTTATGTTTATTTTTCATTTGCACATTCTCAAATTTGAGAGTCAATCCCTGCACCTGAAGGCAATACACACAGAAAGAGAAAAGGCACCAAACGAGACATGAAAGGTCACATCTGGACTCGCAGGATGAACTGATGCTCAAATAAAACTAGAACATTTGGAGTTGTACTGTGTTGGAGCAAACTGTGAAGTCGACTGTAAAGCAACATTACACTTTACATTAACTTTTAAAGGGTAAGGCTGAAGTTTTCCAACATTTTTGTTATGACAAATCCTACCAAACGACCTAAACCAACAATGTGGCTCCTACAGAAGACTCACAAATATATAGCTTATATATTTTAAAAGTTAAATAATTTCGTAAAACAGCTGGTCACTGTAGTTTTTAGCAAACGCCACTCAAACTGCAGTTAATAGTGCATTTGTCTGGGACTATTTTCAGTGGTGGAGTAATCCACATTTGGTGCTCTGGCCTCCTGAGACCCTGTGTCCTCATATGAGGACCTCACATTTTGGGTTTACTTGACCTTACACTTCATTCTGCTTAACTCAGACCTGTTGTCCTCGTTCGTGGACACTTTTTGTGCCATCTAGCGGTAGTAAGAGCACAATACACTAATCCATGAAAAAACAAGATGGCAGCCATCTCTGCCAAGTCAGTTTGCAGCTATTCCGGCACAAATGTGGACAAGGTCCAAAAGCTGATCACATTTTATCGTTGAAACTTGTTTATTTATGATCAAAAATGTTTGTAGTTCGATATGGCAACAAATTTGACCAATTTTAGCAACAGTAAAAAGCTGAGACACTGTAAGTAAGTGCTCGTTTGAGGACATTGGGGCTTTATTGTCATTATTGTTGACAGTGTCTAGTTTTTTATACTTATCGGGTACGACTGATCCCAGATAGCTAGGAGAAATTGAAAATGCATACCAAACAAATGTTCGGGTCTCAGGAGGCTAGTGAGTTTTTGTGGCAGCAGGATGGGGTATGTGGGACTGAGTCAAAATAAACTTCAGTGTCTGTGTTCATGGTAAAGACGAGAAATGTCACCCAGTGCAACACTGTGGCTCACTGACACTGACATTTATGCCAGAGTGGCAGCGCGCAGGTGAGGTTGGGACTTCATAAAAAGGTAGCAACCACATACAGTACCAGACAGTTAGCAGCACGCATCTAAGAAAAAAGAAAGTATAGTGATGCGAAACACCAAACGGTGGGGTTGGCTTTCATTGTCACTGGCGATACTGTTTACCTTACTTTAACCCAAACCAAAATCCCATTTTTGTGAAGTTAAATCTAACCAAACCTTAAACATTGTCAGATAATAAAATATTTTTGTTGTCCTGTTGATCTTACAACACAGATGTTACATTTCTGCCTTTCATATGCAGCAGATATGTCGAAACTTTGTGTTTCTTTACGTTTCAATTTAAATTCTATGTTGTGACAACTCTGTGGTAAACGTGTGGTAAGGCAACCCAATCGCCAGAATAAACGTTAGCATTGTAAGTTTCTGCAAACCATGGATACATTACGTTTGCATGTTATTACGTAGCAGATATGTTGAAACTTTACATTTCAACAACACTGTGATTAATGTGTGGTTGGTTTAGGCACAAAAAAACATTTGGTTATCGCTAGGAAAATATCATGTTTTGGCTTAAAATCCTCAGTTTTGTGGGGCACAATCCTCTGTGAAAAAGCAGTGAAGTCTGTAAAAAAACCTGCCGCTTTTCCTGGCACTATCCCCACTGGAAAAACAGCAACATGCCAAAAGAACACCCACATTTGGTGCTTTAAAAACCACAGGAAACATAACAATGACTCACTAAAATACAACCTATTTTGCTGTTTGTTGGTCTAAAACAGTGGTGTGCAGCTTGGCAGGCTCCTCACCTAGCTGCCCCTCCATCTACCGTCCACCATCTCCTCCACCTCCTGATGACAAAGTCAGCTCATATACTACGTCACTTTAGAAACACTGATATGATGCGTATGAAATGTACAAATGTAACGTATTCACGGTTTGCAGAAACTTACATTTTCTTGTGGTGACTGCTCTGACCCAGAATATAAACATTTGCTCCACTTTGATCAGCCGCAACAATAAAGTGATGAACACATGATGCATCACTAATTACAATCAAATGATATAATACATATTTTTCTGAAATAGGCCATTGATTTTGATGCTAATACTCTTGTACTTTTACATGGTAACATTCTGATTGCAGGACATTTACCTGTAACAGAGTATTTTTACCCTGTGGTGTTAGTACTTTTACCAAGCTAAGAGATCTGAGTACTTCTTCCACCACTGTGGCATCAAATTAGACATCGCTTCTACGTGTCATTCTAGAGGGTGTATTATTTTGTTATTTAATTTACAGGACTTGTGTTCTAATTGTTTTTGGACAACAATGGAGCTTATGCACAACCAGCCCTATCCATTCAGTGATATAAGCAGTTGTTTAAGGCCCCAGCTGGTCTAGAAAAAGGCTGTTTTTAATGAACAAGAGACAATAAGAAACTTCTTAAATGAAAACTGATATTATTTCGTGCCATTTTTGTTAACAAACTGAGACAAAGCAATGAGGTCAGAGTTTGGTGAAATGAATAATTTAGGTAAGTAAGTCATTTACTGTCCCCTACACAACACAACTCACAGGACTCTGTGGTTAAAAAATGATCAGGGGATTAGGGAGTACTGAAGTCTATTTAAAGCTGGTGTTGCTGCTAATAGGTCTCACTTCAGTCTTTATATTGTACAATATGTAAAGGTCCAGTGTGTTGGATTATATATATCCTATATTGGCAGAATGGAATATAATATAATAAGTATGTTTTCTTTAGCGTAAAATCACCTGAAAATAATAATCATTGTGTTATTGTTACATTAGAATGAGCTGTTTATCTACATAGGGAGCAGGTCCTCGTCTACGGACATCGCCATGTTGCATCACCATGTTTCCACAGTAGCCCAGAATGGACAAACCAAACACTGGCTCTAGATGAGGCCATTCATGTTTTGTGTCAGCCACTGTAGTTAGAAGCCTTTCTGCAACAAGAGCGTTGGAAAAACACAGATTTTTTTAATATAAATTGATTTATTCAGTGTTTCTACAGATTAAAATCGCCTTGTTTATAAAACCTCATTGCACACATTAGCACGTGCTAAGCTAGCAGCCCGTCTGCAATGTGCCAAACTACAAAAAGTGAGACACTGATTTGTAACATGAAACTGCCTTATTCAGTGTTTTTACCAGGTTAAATCACCTGGTCTGTTTGTGTTGGAGAGGAGGAAACCTCTGCGGATGATTCGACTCCTGAACAATGAACACTGAAGGAATTCTAACCAGGAGAAGATTCAGCTGGCTGCAATCTGCAATCCTCACCACTAGATGCCACTAAATCCCCCTAAATCTTCCACGCAGCTATTTTAAACTAATATTGAAGCTACAATACACAACCCTGCTGGAGAATAACAACAAACGAAATCCTGCTTAGGGCCCCCAAAAGTCTCGGGCTGGCCCTGGCTGTATGGCACAGATAAGATGTATCAGGCTTTGGATAAACAGACAATACATGTTAATAGGATCAGTTCATTGTTGGTCTTCTCGCGGGCTTTGTTGACAATAAGAAAAACACATTCATCCTTTTTAACGACAAATAGGAACTGCTCCAACAAAAACACAGACTGCTCCGCCGCACAAATACACACACAAACACACACTGCTCTGATGATCTGGCGTGGGTTTAGCCCTCGAGGCCACTTCACAGAGCATGAAGGTGTTAATTTGGTGTGTCACTTCTATGACTAAGAAAATGGTCTTCCTCCTCAGCTGTAACCTTTAGACAAAAAAAAAAAAAAAAAATCCAGCGTGGAAGTGCCCCCCTGAGCTGCAGACTGTGTGTCACTGTGGAAACACGCTGTTGGGCACTGCAAGTGAAAAGGGCAGGCAGGGGTGATCACCACCACCTCCTCCTCCTCCACCTCCACCACCTCCCCTCCTCGCTCCAACATGCCTGCATCTCCATGCAAACCTAACACGCCCGGCCCCTCCAGCAGGCTCTGGCGCCGCTTCTGTGAATCCAGACCTACTGTACCACGACACACACTGACGCCTTTGACAGACAGTTAATAAGGATTCATACTCAATGCAGCCCACAGAGCAAGGTGATTATGTCTGTAGGTAATTGGCCCGCTGACAGCGACATGATCCCGGCCCCTGTTGTGACCTGCTTGAATAATGAAATAACAATAAAATGGCAAACGTGTGCTCCCCCCACCCCGCACCCAAGGAGGTATAAGGCACTTTGAGCGCTGTGGAGGCAAAAAAAGAGCTAATATCAGAGCTGATGTAGTAGTGTAGTCTCTGGGTTTTCCCTCAGTGCTTTGTTTGCTTGCTCTTTGTCTGTAGCTAAAAGAG
Source organism: Epinephelus lanceolatus (assembly GCF_041903045.1). Taxonomy (NCBI): domain Eukaryota; kingdom Metazoa; phylum Chordata; class Actinopteri; order Perciformes; family Serranidae; genus Epinephelus; species Epinephelus lanceolatus. The sequence goes on along the minus strand of NC_135741.1, from coordinate 6,474,020 downwards.
GCAGCTCAGAGCCATGTTGCACGATGAGTCACCTTGCCGGAGAGCCCAAAGCCCCAAACATCAACCTTTTATTAAAGGAGGATCTTTGAGTGGGCAAGACAGCAACCTGGGGTTGATCCCTGTCTGTAACATCAAATGGCTTTGTATCCAAAACAAGCCTGAACTGATTTATACTCTGTCCTGTGGCTCTCCGATTTACTATGTCTCACAATAGAAACTCTAAGGCAGATGTCATAAATTAGCACATGGGCTGTAATGACACTATACGCCTATCTTAGAGAAGTGACTAAATGGTAATATCCATCTGTGCTCCTACAGGATTTACAGTGTTTCTAATTATCTCAGGCTTCAGGACTACCTGCTGAGCCAGGCGGCACAGGTTTCTGCACATCTGGTGATATCGACATTTGGCCACAGACCAAAGAGATGCACTACTTATTGTTTTGTTTGGGGCTCTGGGAAGTAAAAAAAACAAGCACCAGAGAGAAGGAGAATAGAAATAGGACAAAAAAAAAAGGATGACAAATTCATTAAACTTGTCATTTATCGTCACAGTCAACACCATTGTCTGGCCAGGAACAGTGTTCGTCACAAGATCAATAGTTGATCATCCTGTTCTGTGACACATTCGGATGAGGGGGGACAGTTGATTTACATTTACAAAATGATTGTGACTCATGCATATTCAGTCCCTCTCACTCTATTTGTCATCCTGCAGACCTAATTGGCTAACTTTCTTTGTTGCTATGCTGGCCGGATTTCAGATGTGTGGGAACTGCTGCCTCTCCCTCACTGATTAGCCTAAGCTATGAAAACAGTGTTATTTTTTAGATAACCACATCACTGGGAAAAAGGGGCAATATTTGTCTGTGAATCGAGGGTTTGGAGACAGAGGGTGTCTGTGCTGAGCAGATTCAAAGCCCTGTGAGATCAATTTGTGATTCGGGGGTATCTAAATAGAACTGATTTGTCTAATTTTGCATGATTACAACGTTGGTTTCAGCCTTGATTGTTGTTTTTTCAAAGGAGGTATTTGAGGGGAAGGTGGGTGGGAGAGAGAAAGAGGGAGGAGAGGGAGAGATGTAGGACAGGATGGTTGTAGTAGCTCCACTGAATCAGAGACCCTTTGTGATTTGCTACAGAGGAAAAAAAAATCAAAATGGCAGATTACACTCTAGAAAAGCTAACTTCTTAAAAAAAAACCTGCATGCATGCATGTTGAAATCGCTCTCCACAGCTGCACAAAAGCCTCAGCACATTTAAAGCACATAAACAGTGTGTCTGATCCACACACAGGACGTGGCATCAGCATTAGGAAGCACTGCCTGCTGCTGCTGCTGCTGCTGCTGCTGCATGTCTACCTGCTCTGGGCCTTGGAAACAGATCCGGCACTGGGGGGTCCGCAGGCTGCTGGCGGTGCTGGCCAGAGACACGGCGTCCAGGCCCACTTGCAGCTTGGGCTCCTTGTCCTCAAACGCCAGGCTCCGGGGCCGCGGGTCGCTGCCGTAGTACTCCTCCTCGTCATCCCGGGAATGGCAGTCGACGAAAGGCGGCCAACCGCAGCCGCCCATCCCCAGACCTCGCATGGTGGTGGACCGTCTATCTGTGTCTGAGCTGGACTGTCTCGAATCGGATCGCATAAACACCAGGACTTTCAGTTCATTAAAAAACATGCGGATCCGATACTTGAACATGTTTGGCTACATAAAGAATCCGCCACTGAAATAAATGTGTTTTTATCTCCTCTCCTTCTCTTATTATTATTGTGATTATTATTATTCATACACCCGATATGTTCACTCTTATTGTAGCCTAGTATTTTCATTAACACCACCACCAGCTTATTAAGGGGAAATCCAGAGAAATAAAGGCTCTCGCCCCACTGATGGCATGTGTGTCTAAGCCAATGCGGATGAAAGATTTTCCCTTTCAGCTGGCCGACACACTCTTTCAATATTCATTACTCAAACAACTCAGCAAACGCCGTCTATAGCCTCGATGCATCGTCCACCGCACCCCAGAAAAAACACTAGAGCTTGCACAGGGTTTGATCTCCACGGTCCATTTTTGTTTTTTCCTCAAAGACACCTTTTTTCACATGCACTGGGCTTGCAGCAAAAAATAGCCTACATGTTTTGCTACCCAAAGCAGAAGACCGCGAGAGAGTGGACGAGTGGAAGAGAGAGCAACACAGAGCCAGGAAATAGAAGATGGGAGGTAAAATACAACGACCTGCCATCCATACAGTCACATCTGGGACTCTTGTCAAGAATCATAATCCAAAAGGAAAATGAAAAGATGAAATGGAAGTTGGATTTGGATGATTAGAAAATGTCTCTGTGTATATATATATATATATTTTATCTCTTATTGTCCCTCCTCACTGTAGCATCCCAAGCGTCAGATCATGGTCCATTTTTTTCTCCCCCCTCTCTTTCTCTCTCTTCTCTATTTCATCTCCTCTTTGTAAAGAAGCCTGTGGTTGATCCACGGAGAATCCGAGCCATTCACCCCGACAATCCACGTCGAGATCAAAAACACAATCCTGTTCATTTCTCAGCAGCCTCCTCGCTGGAAACACGGCAGCACAAAAACACCCGAGAGCCCCGTGTTTCCCATCTTCGCCTCGATGTCCATCAGCATTTCATTGCAAAGCACCCCCCCAAAAAAGAAACACGGTCAAAGAGAGGCAGAATAATAAAAAAAAAAAAAGGCACCCTGCGATTTTTCTAACTGGGGAGAAAGACGGGGAAGACGCGTGGAGATGTCTTCGCATCCGAGAGCAATTACACAGCAGTAATGGCATTGATTATTGGATCAGATAGATGGTGGTGATGATACTGCTGGCGCTGATTTCCCTCCTCGAAATGGTCGGCTTGGAGATTGAACCAACGCAGCAGCTACTTCCGGAATAGGAAGAAGGAGAAGAAGAAGAAGAAGAAGAAGAAGAAGAAGAAGAAGAAGAAGAAGAAGAGAAAAACAGTCATGCTGTAAACAAGTCGGGTTTTTTTCCTCTCTGGTCATCCATCCGCCTCTGATGATGGGTGATGTGCCTATCCCAGCGCTCCCAGTGCTCCCAGTGCAGGAGGAGCTGTGGCTGCTTTATCAGTGACCAGCCGCCGCTGTCCAGGGTGCTGATCTCCCTCTGCTGACGTGGACTGCTGCGGCCACATGAACCGGGAGCGCGCGAAGTACGAACCGGACCTGGACCTCTCCGTTATGATGTGTGTGTGTGTGTGTGTGTGTGTGTGTAATGTCAGAGCAGGTATGAATTATGGGCTCCATAACAGTGCTGGAGGAAGCACTCATGTTCTTCTCAAGTAGACTACCAGTATAACAAAAACACCAGTTTGCCAGTTTATTAGGTGCCCCCAGGTAAAACCAGCGGTGCTAGAAGTATTCACATCCTTTAGTTAAGTGAAAGTAAAATACCACGGTGTAAAAATATTCCATTGGCCTATAAGTAAAAGTCAAAAAAGCATTAAATATACTTACTTACAATAGTCTAAGTAGCCAACGTATATAGGCTATTATCAGCAAAGCTACTCAGGGTATCAAGTAAAAATATTTGTCTACTCAATGTGTTATAATATTAATAACACTATTACTCAGAGGAAAACTTTGCCGATTTATTAACCACCATTGTGGGTAGTATCCACCTCGTTCCCGAGGGCACTACTGTAGAAATGATTATGTACGCGACTTCCGGTGAGATAGCGGAAGTAGCAGTAAGCTAGTTAGCCCCAGTGGCTACTCTTGGTGGCTAACTGCCAACGCTGGTTCTCTTCCAAAGTAATAGAGTGTGCCAGGGCTGACGTCAAAACCCGGAAGTTTAGCATTGCGCTGGTTCCCAGAAGAGAAAGTGAATGTGATTTTTGCATTGCGTTTTGGATTATGTCAGAAAATAAGCTCTGTGGCTAACACAAGTTTATGATACTTACAGGTTTTGTTCAGTGAGATAATCTTCACATATGAACACCTTTCATACCGCATTTGAAGCTTAAATGCGATCACCAGAAGTAAAAAGCTAACGTTAGGCTTTAACGGACTACATGACTACTCCACGGTCGCATGACTCTTGACGTCACCGCCACTAAGCTTTCAACTGATTTCGGCCGCTTTATTTTAAAAACATTGTATAATGGGGAAATCGGACTGTTTAAGCTAAATAAGAAGCTGTAATGGCGGACTGCCAGCACTCTCGCCTGTTCAGGGGTGATGATGTTTAATGTCCCGACAGGGTTTGTAGTCGTATTGAGCAACTTGTTAGCAACCGCCTTTTTTACAACACGTAAAAGCTTCAAAATTCACAAGTAGGGTATTTACTGACGTGTTTTATGTCGTAGAACAAAACCTGAAACTCGCTTAAGCTTTTGTTAACCACAGACCTTATTTGAGGCATTTTACCAAAATCCCATTCAAAAAGACTTTTAGACGAGAGAACCGGAAGTGCTAAAAGCGCTAACGGAGTTCTGGGTTTACTGGCACACTCTATTTGCCTTCAGTTTAGCAAATACTAATTTATTTTTTAACAAATATTTAACTAATGTTAACTTTTCTAAAATGTCTTTGCGGAGCTCTGGTAGCTACCTGTTGCACTGTCCATATCTGTAACAACGAACAACCAGTCTAAGCTAAATTTTTGTCTTCAGCAACTCTGTGTGTTGAACATGTAACCAGAACAAAAAGGTATTGTTCCCGTTGCCATGGTTACCACTGATCTGAGAAATAAAACCACAAGAGTTTTGCGAGACATAGCGATAAAGCATTAAATCAGAATTAGCAGAAGAAAATGACACATAGACCGTCAGTACATATCCCTGTCTTTCCCCGTCTGACTTCAGTCTCAACCTACATTAGAAAATTAACTCAGCAACATACCTTGAAATATGTATTTAGTCATTAGGGCTGAGAATGTGTTACTGATTTACTGTAAAAGTTATTTCTTTTACTACTACTTTATATTACCATTACTGAAGTCTGCTGCTAAATTCGGCATCATGTTTCACTCAGAACATTTTTAAATAAATCATAAAGTTAAAAAACGTCCAAAATGCGTTGTTAACACAGACGAGCGGAGGATTAGCTTATAAACATCACATTTATTCACTTTTCATGGAGCTACAGTTAATACTGAATTATGTTAAATGTTTGCTCAATGTGTTAGTGTCTCTTAATAAGTCATCAGAAATCATCTTTAGAAGGAGCAGATGTTTACCTTAAGCTAGCTTGGGCCATGTTAAAGTTAACAAAATTTTAACAGAGCAAGGCGAGCTAATTGCTAGCGTGCTCGGTTGAAAGGTGGTGTGCTCCACGTTTTATTTCCCAGTTGCTCTTGGAAAGAAGAATAGAGTACTGTAAACAAACTGTTACCACTGGAAATCGCTGGTTTTGGTTTAACGCCGGAAGTTGCACCACTAACTTTTTAGCGCTTTAGCTAACGTTAGCTTCCATAGCAAAACAAACAAGTGTCGTATTTGTAAGATTGGCTTCCTGTGACATCATCCATCCACTGAGTGAGAGCATACGGGTCGGCCAGTCTGGTCCCGTTGGTCAGTGTTTACTTATTCAAGTAACAATGGCGGTCCCGGAGAGTGAGTGACCTGACATGGTGCGTTTGTAAATTCAGTCTGACGTTCTACACTTAAATGAGAGTCCTGTTGGTGGAAGAAACAGAGCATTATATAGACCCTGTTCCTGTTAGTAAACAATACGACATTTTTTGGTGGGCGGGGCTTAGCTGGAGGTAAAACAGTTCTCCACAGACATTAGCCAGTGCTAGCTAGCAAGTTCTTTTGGCTTGTTTTAGACAATGGAGGAAGATGATACAAGTGGTGCGTTCAGAATACTCATTCATAGAGTCGGAGCGCACTCTGGCACAAACTGGACCGTTGAGTTATTCAGAGCACTGCACTCTCAGAGTGGCAGAGCGCACTCTGAGCACTCTGTCTGGGGAGACGGAGCAGCAGAGCGCCAAGCAGAGTGAATGTGTGATTAACTTAACTGTTCCTTCATTTATATAGAAATATAACGCTCCGTTTCCTTGATCAACACAGTGTGAATGTCCCTATCTAGAGCCAGTGTTAGATTTGTCTATTCTGGGCCTCTGTAGAAACTCTATGTAGATGTAAACGGCTCATACTAAGGTAACAGATACACAACGGTTCTTATTTTCAGATGACTACACACTAAAGAAAACATACTTATTATATTCCATTTCTGCCAGTACATCCCCCTGAATCCTACACACTGGTCCTTTAATGTGTCTGAAGTAAAAGTACTCATTATGCTGACAAATGGCTCCTCAGCTTTAAGTCATTATTTAACAATTTACGCTACTTTATATTTCCATTTCACCACATTTCAAAGGGAGGTACTGTACTTTTTACTGCACTACATTTGGCAGCTTCACTTACTTTGCAGGTGTACAGAATATAAAAAAATAATTATGACAGATTACTATAGGTTCATCTATATAAAGCAGCTCCACTTTTACCAGCTGTAACATTAAAGTAATGAACACATTAATGCATCAATAACTGTAATGAATGCAGGACTGCTACTTGAGTATTACTCAAGTCGCTATGCTGAGTCTGATACTGTTCCTGTAATACACACAGCAGTACAACCAAAACCTATTTACACAATACGCAGTACTTGCACTGAAAGTTCAGCGTGCGCTCGTCACCGTGTCAGGTTTTTGAATAAACGAAGCAGAGGAGCAAACTGTGTCGGAGCACTTTATCAGGATGGTGAGACAAGGTAATTAGAGAAACATCAGAGGCACAAGACCAGAGGTCACTTTAATCTGCTGTTTGCAGAGAAGAAGCTGCCTCTCCCTCTCTCTTTCTCACACTCTGCATTCTCCTCCATAGCAACACTTCCCACCAAACCCCCTGTCACATTGATCTTGATTGATTTTTCACACTCTGCTTGTTACAGATATGGATTTATTTTAAGCATAACACTTGATTCGAGATGCAGTGCCATACCTCGGCTATCATGCCACCATTCCCTTATAAATACTGTATACACATGCTCACTGGTGGCCTGTAGCTGAGTACATTTACTCAAGTACTGCACTTAAGTATAAATTATGAGGTGTAGGCTCGTACTTTACCAGAGTATTTCCATTTTCTGCACCTGTATACCTCTACTCAGCCACATCTCAGATGTAGATACTGTACTTTTTATTCCACTACATTTGTCTGACAGCTTTAGTTACATTACAGATTACAAGGGAAACTGGGTCACGTTGCTCTTATACATACACATAGAGAAATTATAACAAAAATAGAAAAATAAGAAGCATGTAAAAATGTGCATTATGCTACAATATAGCACAGCCTAAATAAAATGCAAAGAAATGGGATCTTTAAGTGAGTTAAATATAAAGATATTGTGAATTAAATAGGACTGTCAGTTGAAATGTACTGTATAGATGCAGTATTAAAGGTCCAGTGTGAAGGATTTAGGGGGATATATTAGTAGAAAGGGAAGATAATATAATAAGAGTGTTTTCTTTAGTTTATAATCACCTGAAAATAACAGTGGTTGTATTTTTGTTAACTTAGAATGAGCTGTTTATATCTACATAGGGAGCATGTCCTCATCTGCAGAGATCACCATGTTTCTACAGTAGCCCAGGACAGACAAACCAAACACCGGCTCCAGATAGGGACAAAGCCGTTCCATGTCGGTCATGGTAGTTAGTCAACACATTCTTACTCCGACGTCGTCACACACCAATGGCCTCACATGGACCAAATTCAAAGTAGATCAACAGAGAAAATGTTTTTCTGAGGTTTTGTCCAGGTGCTTTTCTAAAAGAGGGTATAACAGTGTACCGAATGTGTGGTTATCAGTAAAAAACGAATCACTACAGACAGAACAACACATTCTCAATCAGAACTCATCTCATATTGACGTTTGGTCATGGACTTTCCAAGTCCAGATATGACATCCAAGGTACCCTGGATGTGTTGGTTATTAACGTTCTGGGATGCCGTGTCAACTTCAGCCTGTTACATGCATTGTCTGTTGTCAAAGTACACTTTTGCTTTCACAGGAAATGTACAGTTTGCATACAGTCTCTTAAAAAAGTAAATAAACGTACCATGTCTGTACAACACCCGCAAATTGGCGTTTTTTTTTTTTTTTCCTTCAACAACAATCGCACATGGTTATATTTTGCCAACACAAACGTGTTGGGTTTAGGCAACAAAAGCACATGGTTGGTTTTCGGATAAAAGAACAGGGTTTGGATTTACAGTCTTACAGGAAGCGAACATCACCCTCCATAGTGAAAGTTGCTAGATGCTGGATGCATCCACCACCACTTCCACCCTCCCTACTGGGACTTCTGCCTACTTAACTTTTATTATTGTCCCGCTGCATTTCCCCTTGACATCGATGTCTGACACCGGAGGTCACTGACGAAGCACTGGATTTCGACAACTTCAGAGAAACTCTGAAATTTGAAAAACACTGACTTATTTCAACACAAACTGCTTTATTCAGTGTTTTTAGTGATTTAAATCACTGTGTCCATTTGTTTTGAACCAGTGCAAACCTTCTGACAGTGAAAACTAAAGGCATCCTAACCGGGAGTTCAAGCTTGGCACACCTGAGAGGTTTCAGCTGGTTGTAATTGCAATCCTCACCACTAGATGCCACTAAATCCTCCTAAATCCTACTCACTGCTCCTTTAATGCCAGAGTGTTGCACATTTAAATACTACAAAGTTTTCACCATGTCCTGTGAGAACCATGTATCTTCTACTCCTTAAAGGGAAATTTCGGTTTATTTCAACCTGTCTCCTATCGTCCTAAATTTGTTTCAAGTGACTAGTGACATAAAAATAATAGTTAGCATGTTAGCCGTTAGCCTAGATGCAGCCAGGGCGCATAGTAGCGTCAGACCTGTTAAAACGTAAGTGAACGGGCATACTTCAAGTGCAAAGTTAGTCCACTAAACAAGCTTTTTTTTTTCCACATAGACCGCCTCATATCGTTAGGATAAATGTCAGAGAACATATAGAAAACGACATGTAAACATGTTGTCTTACCTTACCGGTGTGCTGCCATGTTTGTTTACCATTTAGCTCTGCTTTCCAAAGCGTGGCCGAAATATCGCAAGAACAAGCAGCAATCTCATACCGTGCCTGAAATCTGGCGAGAACAAGCAGCAACAGCTGCAAGGCAGAACCGGACAGTAGCCTGAAAAGTTCGTTCACTTATTTTATGAAAGATTTATAAAATAATGGCTGACTTTTTGCCAGACTTCGACTTTGTGGAGGAGGAATTTGATTTTGCAGAGTTTGATGGCCATCCTTATTTATTTGAGCCAGAATACACTGAGGAAGAGCTTTGTGAAATTGAAGAACGGAGGAGGAGAGAGAGAGAGAGAGGCACAACAGGTAGAGGACGAGAAGGGAGGAATGGCTGCTGCAAGGCTGCGTAGCTCTGGAGATTGGTGGTGTACCTGTGAATGCTGTGCCCCAGTGCCCACAGAAGAGGAATGTCTCTGTTGCAAGGAATGGGACCGGTTGCAGCCTGATTTTCAAGGTCTGGATGTGACCGAGGACGAGACACCTCCACCTGGAGTAGTATCCAGCTGGGCTTTATCTAGAGCTCGCAAGATATATTTCGGCCGCACTTTGGAAAGCAGAGCTAGATGGTAAACAAACATGGCAGCACACCGGTAAGGTAAGACAACACGTTTCTATATGTTCTCTGACATTTATCCTAACGATATGAGGCGGTCTTTGTGGAAAAAAAGCTTGTTTAGTGGACTAACTTTGCACTTGAAGGTTGCCCATTCACTTATGCTTTAACAGGTCTGACACTACTATGCGCCCCGGCTGTATCTAGGCTAACGGCTAACATGCTAACTATTATTTTTATGTTACTAGTCACTTGAAACAAATTTAGGACAATAGGAGACAGGTTGAAATAAACCAAAATTTCCCTTTAAGCTAAATAAACTCTTAAAGAAAACCCTCTTGGATCAGCTGGAAAATGCATCTTCAAAGCTGAAAACAGGGCTATTTTTCTGACACCATGAAAAATTTACTTCTCACAGGAGTTCTCACAGGACAGAGACACTACAAACACATGATAATCCCATACAATATGATGCATTGCTGTAGATTAAACTGCCCAACAGTATATAAAGAAGTTAAAATGAACACAACTTCAAACATCTACAGCAGTAAAATGCATCATACACATTAACGCAGCTGTAATATTGATAGAGGAGTAAAACACTGACAGGGAACATTTTACTGCACAATGAGTACTTATACGCTTTATACTGAAAGTGCATTTTGCCGTTAATTTTCACTGTGTACTGTACTGTGTGTGTGTGTGTGTGTGTGTGTGTGTGTGTATTCAGATGTTTGTAGTGATTGAACAGGGGGCAATGAGAGCTTACTCTGCTCACACTGGTCTTACGAAAAGCAATTAACGAAATGAAAAAACAAACACTGCAGCTAAATGTGTTCCTCTCTCACACATGATTCAACCAACATACATGAACATCAGCACACACCTTGGGATTAAACTGTTCTGTATGTAATGTTTGATGGTAAACTGTGTGGGAGGGTTATTTTATGATGATTCTGTGCTGGGGGAGGGTTGGTGGTGGTAAATGCTAATGAGGTGAGCATAAAAAAAAGGTCTGTCTGTGATGGTGTCTGTATCCAAAGGTGTGAACAGTCTGTGTTTTTTTTAAACATATTTATAAGATGAAGATTTCCTGTCTGCACACCAGAACAAACCTGAATCCCTCATCTCATCCTCTCCCTTTCTCTTCCTCCATTTCCTCTAATTTTAAAAGTATTTTCTACATTTTAATCATCATCTGCAGCTCTGGTTCTCTCTTTACAACAGCACTTATCAACACCAGCTGTTGTGTTTTTTATATGATCTTTTGAATTGATTAAAGCTGGATCTTATTTAACACTATTCATTTAATAAAAATGGAAAAAAATTACAATATAAAATTTTCACTACACAGTTACCGTAGCCAAAAGAGTTGACGATAACAATATTCTCCTAATAGCTATAGAAATTTTGGAAAAAGAATTGCTATCGGTCAGTTTATCTTTAACTTGGTTTATTGTGCATTTTTTAAATCTTTTTTGGAACATATCCATTCATCCATTTTCTAACTGCTTATCCTCTTGAGAGTCACAGGGGGCCTGGAGCCTATCCCAGCTGACATTGGGTGAGAGGCAGGGTTCACCCTGGACAGGTCACCAGACTATCACAGGGCTGACACATAGAGACAGACAACCATTCACACCTACGGACAATTTAGAGTCACCAATTAACCTGCATGTCTTTGGACTGTGGGAGGAAGCTGGAGTACCTGTAGAAAACCCACGCTGACACGGGGAGAACATGCAAACTCCGCACAACACAGAACATTTAGATTTAACATTTAACATTTAGATTTATATTTAGCATTTAGATTTAACATTTAGATTTAACATTTATATTTATATTTAGCATTTAGATTTAACATTTAGATTTATATTTAATATTTAGATTTAACATTTAACATTTAGGTGCCACATTTAATATTTAGATTTAACTATTTAATATATTTCTAAGTTAACAAATATTGCTGTAAATGTGGTAAAAGGTGACGTTAAAAAAATTCACAATACTTTTTTAAACATTGTTTGAAGCTAAATGTGGCAAAATGTTGATGTTATTTTCAGCGTGAGACACTTTACAAACGGCACCCCATACCGGGATCGAACCAGGAATGCTCTTGCTGTGAGGCGACAGTGCTAACCACCACACCACCGAGCTGCCCACTTTTGGAAAATATATTAAACTCAAAATACAAGTGTAGTGAGGTGAAGAGAGTCTGTCACAATAACTGTAAAAAAAAAAAAGTGAAAAGGCATCTAGATGGTGCTGGACGAGGGAGACCAAGTGAGAACAGGAAGAAACAGAAATGATTTAAGAGGTGCAGAAATATTGTGTATTATTAAGATGATCAATATTTCATTTTTGAATATCAAGGTTATTGTTGATACTTGTACATCGCAATAGCCCTACAGAAAATTGAAAACTTGTGACTTAGCGTTATATTTGTAAGAGTGTAAGATTTAGGGGGATTTAGTGGCATCTAGTGGTGATGATTGCAGATTGCAACCGGCTGAAACTTCTCCTGGTTAGAATTTCTTCAGTTTTCATCATTCAGGAGGTTTTTACCATGAGTCGGCTCATCTACAGAGGTCTCTTCAGTGATTAAAAGTGGTGAAAACACTTAATAAAGCAGTATCATGTTACAGATCAGCGTTTCTCCAACGCTGTTCCATACGACGCAGATGGACTGCTATGCTCACCTTTTATCTAATCCAGATGTTCGGGAGTCTTTTTACCAGAAGCCAAATCATCTGCAGAAGTCTCTTCCTCTCCAAAGCAAACAGACCTGGTGATTAAAACAAGTAAAACACTAAATAAAGCAGTTTCATGTAACAAATAAGTGTTTTTCTGATGCTGCTAATTGCAGATGGGCTTCTAACCCTGGTGGTCAAAGGAAAATGGCCTTACCTGGAGCAAGCGTTTGGTTTGTCTGCTCTGGGCTACTGTAGAAACATGGTGATGAACATGCTGAGCTCCAAAATAGGGACCTGCTCCCTATGTAGGTATAACGGCTCATTAAGGTAACAAAAACACAATGATTCTTATTTCCATGTAATTATACACTTAGGAAAACATACAGATTATATTATATTCCATTGCTGCCAATACATCTCCTTGGATCCTACACACTGGACCTTTAAAGTCATATTATATTGTGACCTTAGTGGCAGTTAACGGGGATCCAAAATATCACGACCCAGTTACTCAAAATAATCCACAGACCTTGGTGTGAGCAGTTTCATATAGGAACTATTTTCTTTCTACCAAACTACACCCACCAACCCAATACATGGTGAGTGGCCCATCGCTTCAAAATATGACGCACTAGACACCCCTCCTGCATCAGTTGTGGACGTTTAGGGACAGCACGTCAATTTAGGCTCATCTCTATCTTTTCCCTTTTCAAAATAAACTACCGTTTTCACAAGGCTTGTTAAATGCAGTCTTTTCTGGGGCGTCGGTGGCTTAGTGGTAGAGCAGGCGCCCCATGTACAAGGCTGTCGCCGCAGCGGCCCGGGTTCAACTCCAGCCTGTGGCCCTTTGCTGCATGTCACTCCCTCTCTCTCTCTCTCCCCCCTTCACACTCATCTGTCCTATCGATTAAAGGCTTAAAAATGCCCAAAAAAATATCTTTTAAAAAAAAATGCAGTCTTTTCAAAAGAAGGACAAGAACAGCGGTCTCCTCTGTGAAAGTCTGGAGTTTGTTTGACCACCTATCCTTTTCATGTGGACTTTATCACTCCTTCCATACAGTAGTTGCCGGAGCCATCACTTGGAATGTCTCATACCGCCACTGAAGCGTGCCTCTGTGCAGACCACTGACCAAGCGTCAGTATCTGATGAGTTGGGACTTGGGAGTGAGACCTGGTTGACCGTGCAGAAAGAGGTATGTGTCTACTGTTAGCTCACCTAGCACCACTGAGCTAGCTAATGTTACAGCTCAGCCAAGGAGGATGACATTTAGGTTACACCTGGTGCTGTCACGAGATTCCATGAATACATGTTTCCTTTTGTGCGGTGATACGGTTGTTTGGCATAGTTTGGTCAACCTAGTCTCACTCCGAAGTCATCGAAATCCAGCGCTTGGTCAGTGACTTCTGGCATCAGACGCCAACAAAAAAAAGCCATCCCCAACTGGTGGCATTAGGGGAAACGCGGCGTGACAAGATCAAAAGTTAAGGTGGCGAAAGTCTGAGTAGGGTGAGTGGGAGTGGTGGTGGATGTGTCCAGCAGCCACCGACTTTCGTCCTAGAGGCTGGTGTTTGCTTCCCGTATGATTGTAGAGCCAAACCCTGTTTGTTTTTTCCTAAACACAATCACATGTGTGTGTTTTGTCAAAACGTAACCACGTGCCTTTCCTGTTGAGGGAAAGAAAACATCAATTAATGGTGTCGTACCAATCTAGTGTGTTTATTTTGACAGAGACTGTATGCAAACTGTACAGACAGACATCTCTAAGGCTGATATCTCCAACACTCGGCACGGTGGATTTCAACCCAGATCTCCTCCTTTGAAAACATGTTAGAAAGGGATCTTTAACTGGTCTGTATAAACAGGAGGGACGATTACAGGCACTTGACTATTGTCCTAAGACAGACCTGAAAACCTGAACCTATCCTTTAACTCAGGGTAGAGGTATAAATGAAGTGCTGTTTTAAAGTGTAATACCACTTTAAGACTTGACCGCTCTGATTAACTCCCCACATCACCTGTGCTGTCCTTCCATCTGACGACTAACAACATGCATCCCTGCTCTGTTTCATTATTGATGGGCTGTATTGACCCATTTGTCTCCACTCACTGATGAGAATGATTTGCCTTCCTGTTTGTCCTCGCAGAGCTGTGAGAAGAATCTGAATCCAGATACAACCCATTGCCAGCACACTGGGTTTATCCTCAGTGATCCTGTTCCCAGTGTCACAGGAAACACCCACACTTCATGTAGATACTGTTAAAAACACATTTATATATGATTTTTAGGTACTTTTACTTAAGTATATATTAAATATTAGATAAATTAAACTACCCAGCAGTATGTAATTTGAATTAACTCCACCTTTACCAGCTGCAACATTAAGTGATACAAACATTACTGTATCAATAATTTTAATACAGTCATGTATTATATATAATTGAGAAGTGGTCTATTGTACATGATGAGTACTTTTCTTTGAGTACATTTTGCTCGTGATACTTCACTTAAAGAGGCTCTTAAATGCAGGATTTATTCATAACGGATCATTTTTACATTTATATTCTCCATTTAAGTAAAGCCATTTATCTGAACTCCTGTGTAGTTCTGCATCTCTTCTGGATGATTGCTTAAAAATCAAACTACAACAAAATGAATATGTTAATTATGCAGTAATCATCCAAATTACATTCCTAAATATCTGGAAGTTTTGTGGATCTAAATGATATATAATAATGTATTTTTTGTTTATTTAAAGGAGCAGTGTAAGATTTAGAGGATTTAGTGGAGTCTAGCGGTGAGTAATGCAGATTGCAACCAGCTGAAACTTCTCCTGGTTAGAATTCTTTCAGTGTTCATTGTTCGGGAAGTTTTTACCAGGAGCTGGATTAACCCCAGAGGTCTCTTCCTCTCCAAATAAAACAGACCCAGTGATTAAAACTAGTGAAAACATTAAATAAAGCAGTTTCACATTGCAAATCGGCTTTTCAAAATACTGTTGCAAAATTTTTGTGCACTATCTTCTATATGCCGATGTCACGATGTGTCTTAGCTGGTCACTCCCGGGACACTCTTGAAAAAGAGATTTTTAATCTCAATAGGTTCTTCTGGTTAAATAAATAAAAATAATATTAATAATGATCTGTGTTCAACCAATGCTGTTTGGCATATCAGAGACCGACTGCTAGCCCAGCTACTGCTAATGTGTGGTGACCTTTTGTGTTTGATAACTTAATGTGTGCTCATCCTATTTCTAAACCAGACATATAGGAAGAAACATAGCGATGCAACATGGTGATCTCGAGAGACAAGGACCCGCTCCCTATGTAGATATAAACGACTCATTCTGAGGTAACAAGAACACAATGATTTTTTTTTTCCACTTCATTATATACTAACGAAAACATACTTACTATATTAAAGTCCAGTTTTGCCAATAGTATATAGTATATATTATGTATATATATATATATATATATATATATATATATATATATATATATATATACATATATATATATATATATATATATATATATATATATATATATAATATTAAATCCTGCACTTGACACTTGACCTGTAGGATTTTTAAGGCCTAAAGCTGAATTTTAGACACTTGGAAGCAAATCTGAATTTAACATTTAGGTTTAAGATACACAGAATAATTTGGTATCACCAAAGAAAATCTAAGGATATGGCAACCTTTTACCAGAAGACTCTCCTCTAAATAACTCTGGACTGTACCTCAGTACAGTCCAGAGTTATTTATTGTTTGGTTAGTTTATTTTTAATCATTGTTTTGTCTATTTTTTGTCTCCCTGAGTTGCTTTAGCTGCTTATTTTATTTTTACTTTTAAAAGAAGCAAAACAAAACATACCAATATAGCTATGTGATGTGTACTACCCACGTAGCTTTTGAATGCAGGACTTAATTAAAAAAGTGGTTTTACAGTATTGGTAGTTAAGTAATAGGTCTGAATACTTCCTTCTCCACTGGAGATAGCTCTATTATAAGAAACAATGTATTGGTCCCTACTGATCTGAAGGCTGCCTATCTTGCCCCATGCTGAAAAGCTATACATAATTAGTTCTGCCTATAGGACGAGCCCTTGTAAAACCCATTCGCCATGGCGCTGTGATATAATGGACCAAATGTTTTAAGATCCTGCCTTCATGCGCTCGCAGAGCCCATGCTATATCTGTAAGAGGACAGATGGCCATCCCTGTTGGTGCAATTCTCCACAGCTTCTCCGAGCTAATACACCCGGCATATGGACATGCATCACAGGGTGGGGACTGGCACCGGGCCCTCAGGAGAGCACGCTGACAGGATAAGGGGATGCGATATGTGGTGCAGTTTTCCAAAAAAAAAAATGCTGGTCCCCAGCCACCGGCAACACTCAAGACCCAAAGCCCTTACCAGGCACATTTCACTTACATAAATGTTCCTGCGTCTCAGGAAAGTGAACCTGCAGGTGCTCCCTGGCGGGGTGCACCAACGCCAGAGATTAGGTCACGCCTTCTCGTGAAGGGGGGGCAGCGGTGATGGTGACAGTCTGCCATGGGCCATTAGGATGAGGGCAGAGGAGCAGTTTATCCTCATTTAGGACAACCTTGGTTGAAAGGTATCTGGATAATATCCTTGTGTGTTGTCTCTATTCCCCGATCAGAGTGTACTTGAGCTCTCCTTCTGCTCTGCCCCCCCTCCCCTCTACAACCCACCCCCACATTACTGGACCCGTCCCAGCTGAAGGGATTAATGGCCTTCTGAAGGAATATCACAGGGAATCAAAACCTACTGCTTGAGTAAATTAATTTTACAGCTGCCATGTTGATGCCATCCACCTTCAGCTTGGATGCAATCAATCTGTAAGATAACAGTCAGTAGAAAGAGACACCTCTGTGTATAGATTCACTGCTTGTCTGGAGGTATTTATCCATGTCAGAGCAGGGCTGAAATAACACCCAGTATGAACAGGAAGAAACGGCAGCTGCAGAGACTCTGTGCTGCCATCATGTGGTAAAACTATTCTTTAGAAGTAAAATTCCAGCATTTAAAATCGTAACAAAAAGTACAAGTGTTAGCAACAAAATATAATAATACAAATGCAAATGAATTGTATTTACTGATGCATTTGTGTGATTATAGTTGAGTTAATAGTTGATTTATATTTTGTATTAATAATATAAATTTGCAAAGTAACTAAAGCTGTCAGACAAATGTAGATATAGAGGAGTTGAATTATAAAGTAGGAAAAAAATGCAAATACTTAATTAAAGGAGACCTAAAGGAATATTTTATCCATGAAATAACCATCTGTAAATCAACTTCATGATGTGTTACCTTGAAAACTTTGTTTTTTCTCTCCTGCAGCTACAGAAAACTGCAAACATACTGATTTATTAATATATTAATATTTAAAACTGAACTGAAAGTGAAACTTATCTATGCTCTTTTCAAAGTTATACCCCAATACTAAGATTTTTTAGTGAAAGTACATGTGTTTGGGAAGTACTGCGCATACGACTGGATAAAAGAGACTTGATTTGCACTGCACCAGTTGTGTGAGAGTTTGTAAACAGATGCCGTTTGTTAAACGTGGCCCCCTGTCAGTCAATGAATCAATATATTTGCTGTTTTCTGTGGAGGCATGTTTCTTCACAAATTCAAGGTAACACAGTTTGACTAACTGATTTACAAATGGTTGTTTTGTGGGTAAAGCAGCCCTTAAATGATACAGCTGGTAAATGTGAGGCTAATTTTAATGATTTATATGCTGCTAGTAGTTTGATCTATTGATACATCATAGTTTATGAGCTGATATATAGTTTGTATCAATAATCTAAATCTGCAAAGTAACTGAAGCTTTAAAATAAATGTAGTGGAGTAAAAAGTATAAAGTAGCAGAAAATGGAAATACTAAAGTGAATACAAGTATCTCAAAACATTACTTAAGTACAGTACTGTAACAGCAACACAACAATCTACAGTAATAATTAATGTTTACATCATTTCACATGGTAAAATTCCTTTCATGCTGCAGCTGGTAAAGGTAGAGCTAATTTTAATTACTTAACATACTGCTGAGTGATTTAATCTAAACATCATAATTCATTAGTTGATCTATGTTTTGTATTAATGTCTGAATCTGCAACGTAACTTAAGCTTTAAAATAAATACTGTGGAGTAAAACTATGAAGTAGCAGAAAATGGAAATACTCAAGTGAAGTACAAGTACCTCAAAATGTTATTAAAGTACAGTACATTTAGGTGACAAACACTAAATGTACACAAATGTTTGTCACCTAAATGTTGCAGCTGGTAAAGATGGAGTTCAATTTTATTATATTATATACTGCTGGGCAGCTTAATCTATAATAATATATATC
The DNA here is from genome assembly GCF_041903045.1 of Epinephelus lanceolatus. Lineage (NCBI taxonomy): Eukaryota > Metazoa > Chordata > Actinopteri > Perciformes > Serranidae > Epinephelus > Epinephelus lanceolatus. The sequence continues at coordinate 6,455,270 of NC_135741.1, read as the reverse complement.
GAAACTAATTTATACTGTGTACTTATAAATTGAAACTGCAAAGTAGGTGATGTTATCAAATAAATGTAATGCAATTCAAACAGTTTCTCTACAGGTAGCAGACTCTTAATTCTAATGCTACTGGGCTCAGGCACAAGGGCCCAAAGTGTCAGGGGTCCCGTCTGGCCTGCACCTGCAAAATGTCACTCAAAGAGACACTTAGTGACCAGGAGGAGACTCAAAAACACTAAAAAGAGACCCAAAACAGCTGCAAAGAGACACAACGAGACTCACGACAACTATGGAAAAGGAAAAAACAACCACAAGGAGACACAAAATGGCTACAAAGAGACACAGAACGACGACAAAAAGACGCAGTAGGACTTACAAAAAGTAATAAAATAACCAGAAAAAGACAAAGAGATGCAAAGCAACTGCAAAGAGACACAAAACCGCAGAGAGATGCATCAAAAATACAAAGATATACAACAACAAAAAGGCACTAAAGAACTATAAAGTCTGTGTCTTGCTTCTGTGTGGGGGAGGTGGTGGGGCCTTCTGCATGACTGTGTCCAGGGGCCCATTGTCTCATAATCTGCCTGTGTTTAAGGAACTATTCAAGATAATTTTAACCACACTTAAGACTGCTTTTGGACAAATACTCTTTAGCTTATAGCATTGCAGGTAAGTATAAGGTTAAGGCATACAGTGCCCTCCAAAAGTATTGGAACAGTGAGGGCAATTCCTTTATTTTTGTTGTAGACTGACAATATTTAGGTTTGACATCAAAAGATGAATATGGGACAAGAGATCAACATTTCAGCTTTTATTTCCAGGTATTTACATCTGGATCTGATACACAACTTAGAAGATAGCACCTTTTGTTTGAACCCACCCATTTTTCATGAGAGCAAAAGTATTGGAACATGTGACTGACAGGTGTGTTTTGTTGCCCAGGTGTCTCCCAATTACATTGATTATTCAAACAATAAATAGCACTGAATGTCTGAGCTCAGTTTCAGATTGGGTACGATAGGTTTTGCCTGTGCAGACTGCATTTAGAGGTGGAACCAACATGAAAACCAGAGAGCTGTCTATGGGTGAAAAAGAAGCAATTGTGAATCTGAGAGAAGATGGACAATCAATCAGAGCCATTGCACAAACATTGGCCATAGCCAGTACAACCATTTGGAATGTCCTGAAGAAGAAAGAAACCACTGGTGTACTAAGCAACAGACGTCGAACAGGTAGACCAAGGAAAACATCAGCAGTTGATGACAGAAACATTGTGAGAGCTGTAAAGAAAGACCCTAAAACAACTGTTAGTGACATCAGCAACAACCTCCAGAGGGCAGGAGTAAAGGTATCACAATCTACTGTTCGCAGAAGACTTCATGAACAAAAGTACAGAGGCTACACCAGAAGATGCAAACCACTCATTAGCAAGAAGAATAGGAAGGCCAGGCTGGAATTTGCCAAAAGGTACAGAGATGAGCCTCAAAAATTCTGGGAAAAAGTTTTATGGACTGATGAGACAAAGATTAACTTTTTCCAAAGTGATGGAAAGGCAAAAGTTTGGAGAAAGAAAGGATCTGCTCATGATCCCAAACATACAAGCTCATCTGTGAAACACGGTGGAGGTAATGTCATGGCTTGGGCTTGCATGGCTTCTTCTGGGACGGGCTCTTTCATCCTCATTGATGATGTAACACATGATGGCAGCAGCAAAATGAACTCAGAAGTCTACAGAAACATTTTGTCTGCTAATTTAAAGAAAGATGCAACCAAACTGATTGGGAGATCCTTCATCATGCAGCAAGATAACGACCCAAAACACACTGCCAAAACAACAAAGGAGTTCATCAGGGGCAAGAAGTGGAAGGTTTTAGACTGGCCAAGTCAGTCTCCAGACTTAAACCCAATAGAGCATGCATTTTACCTGCTGAAGAGGAGACTGAAGGGAGTAACCCCCCAAAACAAACAACAACTGAAAGAGGCTGCGGTGAAAGCCTGGAAAAGCATCACAAAAGAATGCAAAAGTTTGGTGATGTCAATGGGTCACAGGCTTGATGCAGTTATTGAAAGCAAAGGATTTGCAACTAAATATTAAGTCTCATTCACTTTAATCTATTTTAAGTTTATATGTTCCAATACTTTTGCTCACCTAAAAAATTTGTGTTCCATTACAAATAATGCTATCTTCTAAGTTGTGTATCAGATCCAGATGTAAATACCTGGAAATAAAAGCTGAAATGTTGATCTCTTGTCTCATATTCATCTTTTGATGTCAAACCCAAATGTTTTCAGTCGACAACAAAAGTAAACGAATTGGACTCACTGTTCCAATACTTTTGGAGGGCACTGTATATGTGGTCCTGTGTAGGGGTAGATTTTATGGAGGAATGTGGGTAACTAAGTGCAATTGTAAAGTTAAAAGACTATTAGGTTCAGTGGTAGGTCTTAAGACTTGTTACTTCAGAAATGTGGACTTTAACTGACTCATTATGACAAAAAGAAATTAAATGATGGATAAATGAAAGTACTAGTGACCGAAAGAATGAGATAGTGGATCATGGAGCGTACCTAGTCTAAGGAGCTCAGCTGAGGTGGTTCAAGCATCTGATCAGGATCCTCCTGGGTGCCTCCTGTTCGAGGTGTTTCGGGCACGTCCCACTGGTAGTAGGCCCCGGGGCAGACCCAGAACACACTGGAGTGATTATATATCTCATCTGGCCTCAGGATCCCGCAGGAGGAGCTGGAAAGTGTTGCTGGGGAGACATTCAAAGACTTTTTAAGAACCTGCAGTCACCCAGTCAAAGTCTTAATTTGTCAAATAACTAACAATATTTGTCTGTGAGATGTAGAGGAGTCTAAGTATAAAGTGGCATGAGAGTAAAACAAAATACTTAAAAGTAAAACCTCTAAACTGTACTCAGTAACTCCCCCTCGCTGGTAGCCGAGCTTCAAAATGACCCATAATTACTACTGTCAGAGCAAGAACACACATCAAAAACATAATTACACCATTCAGGCTGCATATTTACTTAAACATGACTCAAGTGCGTCAGTTTCCAATCTGAGGTTTTATTATTTGGAAAATTAAGTCTCAAAAATTCAAGATACATTTGAATAACAAGTGCACACAAATTCAAAGTGAGGTTTAATATATGGCATAATGCTTAAGATCTGTCAAAATGTTTGTTTACACCAGCGATGACTCTGAATCAGCAGCAGGAAATCCATTACCAGCCAAGTCGACAGGTTCAAGTAAGACATGTAATTACAGTTTGTGTTAGTCCTTTAAGTTAAAAGCAATTCAACAATAAAACAAGAGGAGAAACACCTTAAGAGAGAGAATTAATAAGCAGTGATTTATAAACAGGAAATGTCAAACATCGAGCAAGGCATCAAAATTATATCATTAAAACTACGACATAACTTCAGCCTAGTGTGCGTCCTCAAACTTAACTTAAATAGATCCTGAAATATTTAACACATTTTTTTTTTTTACAAAGCATCTTAACACTGGTGAACAAAAAGAGCGGATGGCAACTGAGAACAAATAATCTAAATAATTGTTTCAAAATATTCAAAAAATAATTGCAACCAAGAGCACATTTACAATAAACATCATTAAAAACAAAACTGGGTTTGCGATGAGCAGTTTCGGCCAAATTTACCCAATTACTTCAAATTAACCAGCACTATTTTTTTTTTTTTTTTTGTGATTTCTTCCAGTTAGACAGGAGGTAAAATGATACGTACCTGAATCCACTTCTCTACTACCAGAGTCTACACTAAGCAACATCACTGTGCGACACAAAGGAACATATTAAATACAGGAGGGGTGTATTATTGTGGCCGTCAAAGACCTCAACTATGCAGGCAAACCTCCCAGCGAGAGGGACAACTACACGGCAAACCCATCGAGAATGATTTCTAAAAGATTATGTACAACATCAAGGTTGCAGTCCGTTGGCATCCTAATATCTCCGACTGTTAAAAGTTAGTTGGCTCAGTTACAGTTCATAAATATTTTGAACCCGAGAGACTAGCAACTACGTTACCTAACATCTACTCTTGCTTCCTAATCCTGTTTAATCCCGGCATTTGTGGCATCTGAAAAAACAAAAGAACATTTACATACAATTCGAAAACTACTTTACACCACATGTCCAGTACGTGCCGTCTTTTTTCCGCCCTCGCACAAACTCATCACACTGGACATGTTTGGGTTTACAGTTCTACACATCACCGATAGCACTGACCAGAGGAATATATTCGTCTTTTAAGTGGTGGCACTACATTAGAGACAAGAGGAAAAAATTTCAAGGTGCATACAAGTTATTTTGTTGGACACGGCACAGTCATTTGGTTGGAGTGTGGAATGAAATCAACAGAGAGGCTGTTTGTCTGTGCAGGCGTAGGACACATGCAGAGACGTCTCATCCCTTGTTACATAGTTGGAAACTAGCAGGAGATCTGGTACTCAAATCAAGGCTGGGTCGCAACACCAACAAGTCACACTTCTTGGTATTACAAGTTATCCTTTCATACATAAGTATCCAGGTCTTCCAGCTGGAGCTCTGGCATCATTTCTGGACAGGTGGGCGTAGTTTCTCAGTCTCGGGTGAAGGTGTGCGTGTGTTTCGTTTCTCAGTGTTAAGTCAGGTGCTGCGTGCGCTCGTCCATTCCGTGTCGTTGTGGTTGGTGTGGTGTTGTTCTGTGTGTCTGCCTCTAGATGTGCATGATTCTATGTGTACCAGTGTGTCTGAAACTGCATCTGCAGCGCTGAGCTGCGCACGTGGGACCGACTATAGGAAAGCACTTGGGTTTGCTCGTGGATCCTTCTGGTTCCTGTAGCGCACGGCGAGCCACACTCCCAGGATCTGTGAAAGACATGAAAGACAAAAAGATTAAAGGGGACCTATTGTGCTCATTTTCAGGTTCATGCTTGTATGTTGGGTTTTTACCTGAACATGTTCACATGCTTTAATGTTCCAAAACCCTTTCTTTTCCTCATACTGCCTGTACTGGCTAACCCCTCTGACTGAGACGCTCTGTTTTAGTGCCTGTCTCTTTAAACTGTGCCTGCATACATATGCAGAATCTGTTTATAGATTGGGACAAGATTGTGGTATCGGGCGCATTGTGGTTAAGCTTTGTAGTCCAAGTGGTATCGACCAGTAACAGTTAAGCAGCGGGTAAACAGTTAGTGTGGAGAGGCGACAGTGAGAAAAACAATAAATGATGTATAGTCAAACATTTTGATGCCCCTGATTGTGATTCAGGTCAATTGATTGAGGAGATTTTATTAAAATGAAATAATTTCTCAACAAGTTTTGACATTTTTTAATTCTGGTGTGATCTGTTTTTTTTTTAGGGGGAACAAGAAATCAAACTGCCAAACTTGTGATTACAGGATGATTTGCTCAACAAAAATCTCTGAGAAACCCTCAATTTAAACATGACAGACAATCCACCCCTCCGAAGATGCCAATTTGGGGATACGTGCACATCCATTTGCCTAAATACAGCAATCAGTTGAATGTGAATGCAACATTTAACTCAGTTCAGTGTCTCTCTCTTGTCCTACAAAGATGTATCAGACTAGTTACATGAGTGAATGGTGAGCAGATGTAGGTTTGGAGACCGGACTCTCACCTCTGTGAAGCTGAAGAAGAGTCCAACGCCCCCGAGGATCTTCAGAGCCTCTGTTGCATGATCTAGCATCTTCTCCCCGCAGGTGTAACAGCCGAGGGGTGTCTTTTTGCATGACTGGAGTGAGAGACACACAAAAGAAGAAGAGGCCTTTAGTCTTCAGCAGTATGAGTCAACGGTTCATCAGCTAAGCCAGTATTAGCTACTAAAATCTATTCTGAGGTCTATAGAAAGTGGCCTACTTTTAACTTCTCCTGGTTAAGGGAAGTGCTTACGTGATTTTATTCAGTGGGGCATATTGTGTAACTGAGAACATGTTGTGAAACTGCAGTGTCTATCTATGATGCAGTTGAACATTTTATTTGAATAACATGATATATAATGTGAATGAAACAGAAAAAATAGTTTTATTATGCAGCAAATCTGCAATAGTTCTGTTCAAGCTGGTTTTCTATTAAAGGGGACCTCTTATGTTGTGCTCACACCAGGTGTAAGTTATTCTATTCGCGCCCAGTGTGAACACAACATTATGATAATTTTCCGGTTCATACTTTTTGGTTTCTACGAGAACATGTTTACGTGTTGTAATGTTTAAAAAACACTTCATCTTCCTCATACAGTCTGTGCTGGAACACGTGTATTCACCCTCTGTCTGAGATGCTCTGTTTTAGCACCTGTCTTTTTAAGCCCTCCTCCTGAAAAAGCCCAGTCTGCTCTGATTGGTCAGCGTTTCAAAGTCTTCAGTATCTGCGCTCTTTGCATTTCTGCACCAACATTGCACCAATAAAAGCTTCTAAACCATAATCTTCCCAACTGGAATTATTCCAGAAGGAATATGATCCGAAACTGGGGAGAAATTAACAACAGTGATAACCACGATTATATGTTTCCCTGACGTTAGCATGTAGCTACAGTTAGCAGTGTATGTATTGTAAGCACTTGTGTGTACCTAAAGCAGATGACCATATAAAGAAATCAGCTTGTCTCCAGTCGAAAGAAACATTGAACACAGAGTTTTCAGAACGGTCTAGAGCCTGTCTACCTCATTATTTGAAAATAAGCCACATTTATGAACATCAGACACTCAAACACTGAAAATAATGAAAAGCATATTAGGTCCCCTTTAAGTAATAGCATTTTTCTCAATAATGTGATGAAAAACTTGATATCTAAGACTCACAGCGGGGCAGTTCTGCAGGTCCTGATCAAACTGTACCCGGCTGGCAGTGACGTTGAGCAGCCCACAGCAGTCCAGCTGGGTCTCCAGGTGAGTCTTTGTGTTGTTCACCAACATTCCCCAAGCGGAGTTCAGAAGTGCCTCCTGGAAAAGCAAAGAATATGAATAAATTGAAGCTAAGTTCTTGTTAAAATAAATAAATAAATCACAGAAGGTTAAGGAACAGTGTGGGGGATCTGATGGCATCTAGCGGTGAGGATCGCAGACTGCAACCAGTTCAAACTTCTCCCATGAGTAAAGTGTGAACTTAAAAAATATCTGTTTACGAACGCTGCTAGCCGCAGAAGGGCTGTTTACTATCTATCGCAAAAACGAGAAAACACAAATGTCCTTATCTAGAGCCAGTGTTTGGTTTGTCTGTTCTGAGCTACTGTAGAAACATGGTGGACTCCAGAGACGAGGACCCACTCTCTGTGTAGATATAAACGGCTTATTCTGAGGTAAAGAAAACACCATCATTCTGATTTTCATGTGATTATACACAATGTTTGCCACTATACCCCCCTAAATCCTACATACTGGACCATTAAAACTATTTATTTTTGCAGACATAATAGAGTTTTCTCACCTGCTGTCCACGGTTCATTGCCAAACAGGAACAGGAAACTCCAAATTGGAACAGGAATACGATAAAAAGAATGACCATGTACTGAGAGGAAGAGGTCAAAGAAACAACGGTGCAAAAACATAGTAAAGAAGACATAACTGAAGAATATAACATCGACATGACCACATTTTTAAAGTCACACTTCAGTGGAAACAGCACAATAATCATCTGTATATCAGTGCCAATGTGAGGAAAGGATACAAAGAAGAGCATGACTTGGTGGTGGTGTATTGCTCCGATGAGGCCAACGATAGCGATGAGCAGCAGGAAGACGCCCACCGCAATGACCCCTCCGATGATGTGGATGCTCGACACCAGGCCGAAGCCCTTCCCCCATGCTGCTACTCCGATCAGCAGCAGCCCGACCAGCTGCAGGGAGCAGAGGGAACGAAGTTAACCAGAGTCAGCTGAGGCAGGCTGCGTCAGATGGAAGTGAGCCATCACGTGGTCATAGTACGGAGTTTTGATCACCACTAACAACAGTTATCCTTTAAACACCAGTTAGCTCTGTGATGATTCAAGCTGAAGTGTTTGCCAATAAATAACACAAGTGAAACACAGCGAGGGTGGAAGAGAAGGAAACAGGCTGACTAAGAGTTCAGATTCTGATATTAACAATTCTTCACAAGGCCCTGGATCATGAGACTGTTGAATCATCTGAAACAAATTAGAAACACTGACTTAACTGTAATGTTTTGTCACATTTCTTTGTTCCTTTCATTGATTACTTTTAACAGAATCTCAACTATAACAGTCTTGCTTATTTCCTGTGATATTAACGGCTTAAAATACTGATCTTTACCTTTTAAGGGAGCTGACAAAACATAACAGAATTCACATTTGGTTGTCACGTCTAACTCAAACGGGTTCATCCTTTCACGAGGGAACTATTTGTCCTTCTTGCTCTTATACGTCTTCTTTCACTGCTGTCGCTGTCCTAATTCTACACAGCAACTACAGCATCACACTCGTGACAGTTACAGTGACTCAGCTCAGCTGTCAACATGATTGGTGGCATGTGAACACGTTCCAAAGTTTTCTGACTGGGTGGGATGTGTCTTAGTCTTAGTGTTTCTTTCAACAGTGAGATGACTGTGTGGCTGCTAGTGTGTCACAACAGCAGGTAAATGATCCAGTGCTACCTTTACTCCCATGTCTTTCACATAATGCATACCTGGCAGACTTAAGAAGGATAAAGACAGCAGGTAGGAGAGTGTAAGGCGAACAGTATCAAGATGTTTTTGACTCAATAGCTCAGTTATGTCTGACCCAAACTGTGGATAAATAATGGTCTATAGAATGATTAGGAAGGCATGTTTGACTCACACAGAGGGATCCACATTTCATTCAGCTTAGAAAATTACGTGGGTCAGTTAGTATGACGACAAAATTTACTTTTAATAGCCAAAACCCCTTATTTCCAATCAATGTGACAGGTATTTACTCAATTAACTGGTGTGTAAACATCGGAAAACATGGAAAATGCCCACCACAATTTACCACAGCCCTAGATGACATCTTCAAATTGATTTTTATTCTGTCTAATCTACAATTTTATACCGATGATATTAAGTTTATTATAATAAAGACAAGCAAACACAACATTTTAGAAGTGGCACTATCAAATGTTTGGTATTCTGGCTTAAAAAACTGACTTAATTTATCAATTATCAGAATAGTTATTCATTTAATCTTAATTGACTAATTTGTTATATTTTTTGCACCTTATTGCTAGTCTTTTTGTTTAGACTTTGTTTTATGTGCACTCTTTCCTACTTTGTACGGCAGCTGCTCTTCTGGGAAAAATAAAAACTTCTATCTTATCTTACTAGACTAATCTTCTCAGTTCTAGACAATAAAAATAGGCACGACAGATAAAAAGACATGACAGGTCAGTTAAACATTAATGTTCTGTTGCCCAATACACACATCAACCAACAATACTCAACACATGGCAGGGGAGGCACAAAACAACACATTACTAAGCAACAGTGACACAGTTAGAGACAAGAACAATAGAAACAGCTGTACAATGTGATGCAATGCGACAGCCCTGCAATAAATGCAACATTACTTTATAGTGGTTGATTTTTGGTGAGACTTTTCGTTTTGGTGTTAACTCAGGTGCATATTTGAGGCTTTACTACCTGTGTCATTTACACTCATATGGCCACTCTTTTTTTTAAATACTATTTAGTATTCAAAACTGTTTGCTATTCTATAGATAGATAGATGGATAAAGAGAGGGAGAGACAGAAAGACCTAGGCCGATATTATGCATTTAAATTTATTATTAGTATTGTTTATTATTACTTATGTTATATTTCATCCCTTATGTTTAGTGTAGATTCTCTTTGTTCTACTTGCGTGATCTATTTTTGATACATATTTAATAATATTGTTTGAGGGAGCCTGAGACTTATTTTCATTGCCAACGACTGCTTTTCAGTAACTGCTGTGTACATGATAAATTTAGAATATTTAACAGGAACAAGAAAATATGATCACATACAACAACTGGAACCACAGCCAAAACATGAAGTCTAACCTCCCCTCAGACATCTATTCACAATGTTAAGTTATAGAGAGGTCATACTTACTGCTATCAAAAGAAGTACCGTGAAACAGTGGTTTCCATATTTCATTTTTAATCTCAATTTAACCATCAGTTCACGGTGAGTTTACGTTAACCGAGCTGAGACAACATGTTGACTATCACTACTCACATGATTGAAACACGAACAAACACATGAGCCGATTAAATCTTTTTTTTTGTGAGTAAGAAGGACAGAGGATGTGGGAGATAAACCATTCAAGCATGTCACTTTCACGTTTTTGGGTCAGCTGGCCTCCCAGCTAACGGTAGCTTCCATACACATAATGGCGATAGCTAGCAGCTAGCTAAGTTTAGCTAAAATTACTACTTTCTACATTTATGTCTAGTTAGCTAACAAACACTACAAATGTCTAACGTTGTAATATGTAATGAACAGAAATAAACCCATACCACTGGTCGGCTGCAAAATGGAAACAGAGGAATATTAAACAATCAGTTATCTTTCTGCGCTGTAGCTAACTTGCTAGCTTACATTACGCCAGTTCATTCAGAAGCTATTGAGGCTAAGCTAACGTAGCTCGCTAAAACTTAGCATGATGATCCATTTTGAATACTCACCATATAAACCACATTCAGGGAACAAAGCGCATTTTTGGAACAGGTGAAACCGCCACAGACCATATTCGAAGAACCTCTATCGGCTTGTGAGTAAGACTTGATTAAATAAAAGGAAAAAAGCCAGTGTTGTCGGGCTCTCCGGAGCGCTAACGTCTGGACACAAATGTTTTTGGTCAGCGCTGAGGGCGTATGAGATGACGTCTGCGCCGCATGTGACGTCAGGTTGTCCTGTTACACAGAACTGACTCCAGGTTGTGTTCCTGTCAGTGTACGCTACATAGAAATAGACCTAACTGTTAAAAAGGACAACAATGCTGAACAAAGGAAATATTGACATATGACAACTATTTAAAGATATAATATCATAGATAGATAGATTTACTTATATATATTTAATTGTCATTGTTGAAGGGAACCTGAGATTTTTTTAAGTTGGATTATATAGGATATTTATCCATAGGTTGTATATTACATACAGTTGATGTCAGTCTTCATGCCCTGAGTATGAAGAAGCAGGCCAGATGGATTCTGACATGGGAGCTAAACAATGTTCTGCTGTGAACGGGGGTAACAAAATAAAACCAATTTAGCCACCTTAAAATAGTCCCACCTAAGAAATCAATATCAGTTTAAATGAATGTTATATTGAGAGACCGTTAGCAGCTTCAGTTCCCCATCTATGCTCTTGTTAAAGCCACTAAACTCCATTGACAAAAACAGTAATTATAGCTCGCCTCACACAGGAGCTGCTGGTCTAGATCTGCTTCAATCAGTTAGTTAGTTTGTGTTATTGTGTGACTTTCTGGTGAATCTGAATTAACACACTGTCACACAATAACACAAACAAAATATCTGTTCAAAGCAGCAGTAGCCCAGCAGCTCCTGTGTTCAGCGATCTTAATCATTCTTTTTCTCAATGGAGTCTGGCTTTAGAAATAGCAATATAACAGCCTCATTTTCCCATTGGAAATCTCTGAGAGTAACATAAAACAGTGAAAATATTATAAATATAGCATACACTTAAACTGATGTTGATATTGTTTAGGTGGGATTTTTTTATGTGACTAAAATCTGCTTTGTTGCTGACTCCTCCGTGTTGGACTCCAACCTGCTTCTTCTACTTCGCTGTAATTGCTGTGCATGTGACACATAAATTAAGAACTTGAAAAAAAGATGTACATCCAAAATATGGACTAATACAATGCCAAAATCAGGTTGGCTGTGTATAGATATATGTACAGTATCAGATCTGAAATTAGAGGTTAGAGTAAGAGTGCATGGTTAATAATATTCACTATCATGTTCATGATATTGCTCATTACTGCAGACAAGATAAAATAAGATAAACCTTCATTGGGCCCCAGTGGGGAAATTCAGTTACTGCAGCAGCACAACGACAGCTACAGTACAGATAATTACAGGAAGTGAAATAAATAAATAATAAGAGGTGTATAAAACTAAAATAAGAACATATTTAATACTTTTTTTTTTGCATCATCTTCAGAAAAATGTGTTCATTCAGTGCTGGGCCAAGAGGGTGAAATACACGTGACCCCTACGGCCTGATTTTGGGGTGGTATTGTGCAAAAGACCCTACCTCACTGACTGCTACTCTGTTTTTCCTCTAGTCTCCCCCTGGCATATATGTCATGGCACTTATATGTACATTTTATCCCTCCAAAAATGTACAAAGTTCTTAAATTTAAATTTAAAAAAATCTAAACAGCAGGATAAATTATTGTTTCTCACAATTTGTTATAAAAACTGCTGTCAAAAAAATAATAAATTAAAAAAGAATAGATTTAAAGAAAGTTCTGGGCTGTGCAAGAACACTTGGAAGCAAAAATTAGAAGGCGAAGTGACAGCGGTGTAATTCTTGGCAGAGTCAGTAAGTCTATGTTAACAGTGTACACTTTATCAATATATTAAGTAATGGTACTAAGTGATGGTCTGCATTAATGTTGTGTCAAAGGTTAATGATTACCTACAGACATGTGGTCGACAGTTCAACCACATATAAAAATACTCTGGTTGGAATAAATAATAATATAAGTCTGTGGTTTTTTTCCACAGGAAAAAAGGGTAAATAAGGTAAAAATTAAAAAAGGTAAATTAAAATTAATTTAATTAGATCTGCTCCTTCTCCCTCAACGAGTGTATTTATATGTGCCTTAGTACCCCAGTTTTAAGCCTCATTCTGGTTTTGGTCTTAATTTTGATATATGATGTTTACATGGAACATGATACATGTTATTCATGTACGTGTACACATGATTCTAACAGTATGCAGGGTTCTGATCATATTTGTGCAGTTGTGTCTTTGTTTCTTGCCATCTCAGCCTCTATGTTCTGAACCAAATTTGGAGAGCAGAGACTGTCTAGAACAAAGAGTGTTCAGAAATCTGGACAACATGGTGTTAACATGCCACTGTACTGTACTGTGCTTTACTATCTAGGTTTCTCAAAACTGAAATAATGGCTTATCGAGGGCTCTGAAACCAGTGTAAGATATATTTACATGCACAGCACATTTTTCCAAAAACACTATCCTAACCAGGATATTGGTGCACATGTAAACACACTAAATAAAAAATCCAGAATCTATTAATATGTAAATATGGTGCATTCTTAAAAGTTTGACTTAAAGATGTCCTTTACTTCACTGAAATGTGCACCAGAGGGTTCAAGTTTCCGCATCACACTTGTCTAAGTTGTGTCCTGCACCATGAATGGCTCTCTAGCTGTCACAAACACCTGCTTGTGTGTACACGTGTAAAACAAACATTTAAACTCAAGGAAACTTTCCCCAGCAGGTAGAGCAGCTTTCTGGTATCAAACTCTGCACACACTTCATCCTGTACAGCCAAAGTAAACAACCAAGAAGTAAACAGGCAAAACACACCTTAGAGGGGAGGGACACTTTAAGGGTTTAAACCTGTTTGTTCCTTTAGTCTCAACACAGATGAAACTATAACCAACTTTTAGTCAAATCTTTTCATATGGCATTATAATCTTTTACACAGAAAATTAAATACTCAACATGAATTGAAAATAAAATTGTTTTTTTTTTTTTTGCATTAAAGCTACAGTAGGTAACTTTAATTTAGAACAAACCGTCACTATATCCTGACAGTACTACATGAGACAGATAATCTTAGGAAGAATCATGTCCCTCTGGCTCCTCCTAGTGGTACCTATGGAATTTGCAAGAATCCACCGCACCTGAATGAAAACAACCAATCAGAGAAGACGTCGGTCTTCTTCTGCTTCTTCTGTGAAATTGGAAGTTAAGATGAGCTTTTCGTCATCTGTGTTCTCTCTTTCTTCCTTCTTTTAACTTGTCTTTGCTGTATATGATGTTGGCAGTGCAGCATGTGCACAAGCAGTGATTGACATGTATTAAGCCCTTGGCACTGCCTGTTCAAGGCGGGAATGTCACGCCATTAATCCACCTTGCAGTTCTTTATAAAAGGTACAATCGCAGCATTAGGGGACAGAGTTGTCTCGCCTTTAAGCCGGCTGCGGAGGTAGTAACAGCGCTAAATTAACGTCTGTGCAAAAGGGACAGCTGGCAGGACAGGACAGGTGTGACATTTCGACAATGTGTTGTGTGTACAACCCACCGCCATGAGATTTAAAAAGCAGCTTAAATTGTAAACAAGTTGGGGAGACAGTAAGGTCCGGGAGCTCCTTACTCTCAAGCAGAGGACGAAATCAGCTGTCATATAACAGGGACAGTAAAAAATAGCTGCTGAACCTTTAATACTGATGTAACTGGAGCTTTTTCCAGTTTAATTTATCTTTACTTAATTTAATTTATTATTCATTTATTCATTCAATTTCTTCTTGCTACCTTGAACACTCACAACCACATTGTGCGTTTGCAAAGATAAACCTGTTGTGAGTTTCACTGTGTGAGTAAAGCTGGTATTAAAATCAGTGAAAACAATAAATAGAAATGATATACGTAACATTTTAACATTGACGATTATGTAAAGGACTGGATGACAGGATTCCCAATTTGTGTGAGCACAGTGAGTATTATCAGCAGGCCCTATGTGGTGATGACAGGACACTTGTTACACAAGGATTACACAATAGGCTTGGTAATACATCAGGGAGACATCTGTGATACAGCATGACAAAGAAAAACAGAGAGATGTTCAGCTCTGTTTTACATTTGCAGACATTTATTCACTCATAAATTTGATTTTTGATCAATTGCACACAACAGCACTCGACCAAAGCCAGAGTTCAGAAAGCCAAGAGTAATCTGTAACATCCTGTGGCTGCTCTGCTCATATTGAATACCAGATTGGTGGATTGATATTGTAGACCAGAAGATTTCACATACAGCACCTTCTGACAGCTCACTGTTTTCATCTACTGTATCTGATCTGTTTTTCAGTTGAATGAACAGCTGTGCAGTTGTGGAATGTAGCTATTAGTTTTAAGTATTTCCATTTCATGCTACTTTCTGCTTCTGCTCCACTACAGTCTGGAGGCAAATATTGTACCTCTTATCCAGCTAATTATATTTTCAAGCTTTAGTTATTAATCTAATATACTGCTATCCAGCATCCATCCATCCATTTTTACCCGCTTATCCAAAGTTGGGTCTCGGGGGCAGCAGGCCGAGCAACACACCCCAGACGTCCCTCTCCCAAGCAACACTTTCCAGCCCCTCCTGGGGGACCCCAAGGCGTTCCCAGGCCAGATGAGATATACAATCCCTCCAGTGTGTTCTGGGTCTGCCCCGGGGCCTCCTACCAGAGGGATGTGCCCAGAACACCTCTAACATGAGGCACCCAGGAGGATCCTGATCAGATGCCTGAACCACCTCAACTGACCCCTTTCGACATGAAGGAGCAGCGGCTCTATTCCGAGCTTCCTCCAGATGTCTGAGCTCCTCACTCTATCTCTAAGACTGAGCCCAGACACCCCACGGAGGAAACTCATTTCAGCCGCCTGTATCCACAACCTCATTCTCTCAGTTGCTCATGACCATAGGTGAGGGTTGGGATATAGATGGACCAGTAAATCTTAAGCTTTGCCTTCCAGCTCAGCTCCCTCTTCACCACGATGGTCCGGCCCGCATCACTGCAGACGCCTCTACCTAGCATAAGTCATTCAAATTGGCCCAAACTTTATCAGCTTCAGCATTAAAGTGATCACTTTAATACATAAATAACTATAATCCAATAATATAATATGATTCTGACATAAGCCATTCTACATAATGAGTCCTTTAAGTACTTTATGTAGGCCTTTTTGATACTAATACTTTTAATTAAAGGTTGTGTATACGAAATTCAGAACATTAATACAGCAGCAATCCACTATTTGCTCTGTAGTGGAGTAATGGTGTTCCCAGCAGAGGAAAGAACAGCAGAGAATAAATATTTTAATCTTGAAACTTTTGGCTACAGAACTACAGACTACAGAACTTCATCATACCAAACAGGGCTTTACAGCCTCGTTGTGGTGGTGAAGTTAAAGTCATGAGACCGTAGTGTAGTTTGTTTACAGCTTAACGTTAACTTTTTACTTCTGGCGACTGCATTTACACTTTAAAAAACAATAAAAGCAGTGTATATTTGTGAAGATTATCGTGCTGAACAAAAGTAACAAAAGTATCATGAACTTTTGTTTGTTACAGAACTAATTTTCTGCACTAATATAAAATCCAACAGAAAAACCCTATTGGCATTTTGACGAGGGAACCAGGGTGACGCTAACTTCAGCGTGGGCCTACAAAAAAAATGTCATCCCTGCACCACTCTGTTGTTAGCACCATCACCTTCTCAGCCACCTCCATGTTGAAAACTGTGAGCAGACAACCTCGATAAAACTGTGAATCACAGATTTGGTCTGAATGCCCTCTGGAGCACCTTAAAGTAGGAGTCTGAATGCAGGACTTTTACTTGTAACAGAGTACTTTTACACCGTAGTATTGCTACTTTAATTTAAGTGAAATATCTGAATACTTCTCCCACCACTGCAGTAGTGAGATATCACAGATTAGAGCAGTGGTTCTCAACCTTTTCGACCTGTGAAAACTGTCTACTAGTGATCTCACATACAGCTGTTAAATCAGAGTACATTTCCCCTCTCGGGTTGTTTCACTTGAATGATTTTTTTAGGCCTGAAGAGGCAAAAGCATCCTGTATTTCACAGGGTTTATGTCACCTGTGAGAGGCCTTAGTAGATTTATGACAGCACACGCTGGTTCCCAATGTGTGGCCTTATGACAGGTCAAAACATCAATTAAGAGAACACTGGGCTTCCTTAGAAACACATACTTTTTGGCACGTGTACTGATGAGAAGTGTAAATATGAAACAGTGGATATTTTACAGCTAAAAACTTAGTTTGTCTTCTGATCTAGAGCCAAAACACATCAACTGTGATTAAAAAGTTGTTAATATGTTTTAAAATGATTGTTTCTTTACTAGTAGCAGTAGAGCGTGTTACTGGAGATAAACAGCAGCCTTTTCAATGGTGTGGCCACCACAGCAGTCAGAGCTGCCGTGTAGCGAAGAATATAGTTCGAAATAAGGAAGTGAATTCAGTTCAGTTCAAACCTGCAGAGGAAACTGAGACACACTGTCATGAGCTGACTTTGTGGTCGAGAGAGCGAGCAAGCAAGAGAGAGACACCCTGAGCCGCCGCCGCCGCTTCTTTTTCTGCTGCTTCTGTGTCTTAGAGTTCGTGTTCATCTTGTAGAACAAACAAGCGTTCAAAGGGAGTTCAAATGGGCTGAAGCGAGGCACTTAAGCTTCAGTGTACAAAGAGATCCATGTGTCAGGATGACCAGCAACAGCAAATCAGTAAACTCCACTGCAATAAAAGCAGAGATCAAGAGGCATGAATCTCTCCAGAGTGCAATCAACAGACTTTCCAAGCAGTTTGAAAGAGTTGCGGATCAACAGCTGCGCTCAGGTCTTAAAGTTTACCTCCACAGCATTCAAGGTAAGCTCATAGTTTCTTTGTATTTAGAGAAGACAGCAACACATATACTTGTACGCTGACTGACAGGTTATAAGAATTTGCAGCATGGTTTGACTCTCAAGGTGCTCACTTTAATGCATATCTTGATATGATAAACAGGAAAAATCTTGTACAGATTTTGGTTCACGGTAAGTTTAGTTACTCTTGTCATCGGCATTAGTCGTGGGGTGTGGGGAAACATGATAGTGCAGGTGATTGATATCTTTCTCTGTGCTTCCTGTCTCAGTTAGTGTCTTTTTTCGGGGAAGTCGATGTTCATTTTCGTTCTCATTTCACTACGGGGGCAAAAATTCACCTCCCGGCGTCTGGTAGGTAGTGGCATTTAACTATCAGTCAGCCTCTGGACACGGGCAACCAATGGCAACATCCCTCAGCAGCCATTGCCATGGCAGCAGGATGAGACCTGCTGTGCGGCCTACTTCCTGTCTGCCAATCTGCAACTGCCCTCAAAGCCACTTCCTTTCAGACAAACAGGGCCTTTACATGTGAAGCTGATCAGTTTTACATCATTTCCTCTTATCTCTACTTCCCACTGTTTCTTGTTAATGTGACACAATGTGTTACTGTCAAACTCCCTGTTCGTCTCATCTGCAACCTTTTTCTGTAGAACAAGCACAGGTGACGTCCAGTGGCGGAAGTATTCAGATCTTTTACTAAGGAAGCAACGTCACAATGATAAAATACTCTGTTACAAGTTAAAGTCCTACATTCAAATTCTACAAGAGCAAAATGTGCCTAAAGTATCAAAAGTAAAAGTACTCAGTGTGCAAAATGGCACCTTTCAGAGTGTTTAATCATAGAGAATCCAAGGTTCTAAAAAATAATATCTTTTATCTTACGCACACAACATAATAATTTGTCCACCTGCGATGGAGAGTAAGTACATTTACTTAATCGTACTTACCAGGTGGTTACTTCACCTTGACACCACAACATTTCAGAGGGAAATATTATATTCGGCTAACTTTATGTGACAGTTGTAGTTACTAGTTACTTTTCAGATTAAGATTTGTACATTAAAAACACATTATTAAAAATTACACCAGTGATCCTGTCTGACAGGGGCCTTTCTGATCTTAAGGAGCACTTACCTTTGATACTTTAAGTGCATTTTGCTTCTTACATTTTGAACTTATATCTAAGTAAAACACAGACCTGAGCAGGGTTAATCAGACACATAACTGACGGTGGCACGGTGGTTCAGTGGTTAGCTTCGTCGCCTCAAAGCAAGAGGGTTCGAACCCCAGGGTGGGGGAGCCCCTCTGTGCAGAGCTTGGTTTGTCTTGCCATGTGAGTGTGTTTTCTGCAGATACTCCAGCTTCCTCCCACAGTCCAAAGACATACAGGTTAAATGGTGACTCTAAATTGGCCGTGGGTGTGAATGTGTGTGAATGGTTGTTATTTTGTAAGTTAATCGTGTTTTGTATGTACAATAATCAATCAGTAATAGTACCATACCATACAAGATGCCACCTGCTCATCAGGTAGACATTTATAGGACTCAACAATGGCACAAACTGAGAGCAGTTTAGGGTACAGTACCTTGTCCAAGGACACTGACATGTAGACTGATGGGGCCAGAACCATTGACCTTCCCACTGGTAGACAATCGCTCCACCTCCTGAGCCACAGCCACCAGGGGAGCCATTTTGTCACAGCGTAGCTCAGTGAGCTGGACAAAAGGGGAGATCACAAAAGATTTAAAGTAGTTTGAACAGAAATGTATTTGAAACTGAAAAGAAAGACAGTGGCAAAGTACTGTCACCTCACAAGAAGATGGTCGCGGGTTTGAACCCAGGTTTAGGGCCCTTCTGTGTAGAGTTAGCATGTTCTCCCCATGTCAATGTGGGTTTTCTCCGGTTTCTCTGGGTTCCACAGTCCAAAGATCTGTCCAGGGTGTACGCTGCCTCTCTCCCAGTGTCAACTGGGATCGGCTCTAACCCCCCACGACCCTGTAAAGTAAGCGCTTACAGATAAATAAATCTGTAGTCTGTAAGTCAGTGCTGCTTGTAATGTGGAATGTATGTGTGGTGTTGTGAAGGCAAACAAATAAGAAAACCAGACCAGAAGGGTAGATGATGAGTGTGAGCAGGAGGGAGACAGAATGAGCAGCCAGCTGAAATAACCCAGGCCCTGTGTGCCCAGCGTGAAAGACATTAAGTTGATGGCTCTGCAACCTGCAAAGGGGAAAAACTATAAACTGAATAAAATAATGGACATAGCCACATTACATTAGCTGTTGGTGTGTGGACTCCCATTTTAAAGCGTGGAGCTTGGCATTTTGGACATCTTGGTTAGCACAGTGCATTTACAGCATGGGTCAACTGTGGTAATGCTAATGCTAATTTTCGTGGGCTTAAAACCACTGAAACAAAATAGACTAAACGTTACAAGGAAAAACTGAAAATCTAAATCCAGAGAGGGTCTTAAAGTTCAACCATACGCTGAACAAAACTTTTTTATGAGCTACGGCTACTCTAACAGTCTGCAAATGTGGTGTTACACTATGGTTATGTTACCCAACCAACGTTGTAGCCATGGTGGCAACTTTTCAAGAGTTGGAACCCACTTGTCACTTAAAGCTTCCACGCCCTTAATTACTGACTGTATAAAAATAATGGATGTAGCTGCCATGACGGCACCCATTGGTTTGTGGAGTTGAGTTGGGTACTTCGGCTGTCACCATCTTGGATTTTTGGAGCCAGAAATGACAATATTTAGATGAGAGGCTGAAGCTGTAGGAGAAGCCAGACTGTTGTGACATCTGGCAGATAGCCTGTCACTTAAAAGAGGCCCTGCGCTTAATTATGCATAACTTTAAGTTTTAATAAAATGTAAATGGATGAGTTATATAAAATTCACCCCCCCGTACAGTTGTCATGAACAGGTTCATTAGCTCTAGAAACCAAAACCAATTTTTGTACCAGGCTGTAAACATGTTTATTTCTGCTGTAAAGTTGGACATTTTAAAATGTTCATGTGGATTGACTCACTCGTGGAGCCACCCTCAAGTGGCCATTAAAGGAACTGCAGTTTATGGCATTTTAATTGGCTTCTTATTTCAGCCCTTAAGAGAGGTCGGGGACGGTCACACCATTACAAGCAGTTAAATAAATGTAGTGATGTAATAATATATTTCCCTCTGAAGTGTAGTGGAGTAAAAGCATAAAGCAGCAGAAATTGGAAATATCCCTATAAAATTCATGTCCCACACAACTGTACTTCAGTAAATGTACTTTTCCACCACTAGTGAGGTCAGACTGGGAGGAATAACCTTATCAAATAACTATCCTACCTTTTAATTTAATCAAGTTATTCATCAGCTGTTTGTGTGTGAACTGAAGGTCAATCAGCCCCCTAATGAATTTTGGGGAGCTCTGAGGTCTTTTAGGATCTGGCAGATCTTGACACGCTCTGAGAAGCACATCCCCAGTGTTAAAACATTCAGCTGAAATTTTTATTTGGGTATAATTAGGCTGCTGGAGTGAAGATCAAAGTCAGTGTATCCTCGGTGGGGCCTGGATCTGTGAGTGTAGAGTTCACTGGTGCTAAAAAGAGAGCCACCTATCTTCTTTGGACTTAATAAGCGAGTGGGATGTGGTCGACTGACTGTGTGCCAAGAAAAAGGCTGGGAGAAAAAAACACACAAAAAGAAAGAGATGGGGATGGTGAGGGGGAAAAAGGGGTGAGGTGGAGCTAAATGAAGACATTTAAATGTGATTCTGACTGGTATAGTGTTCACTGCAGCATGGCAGCCAAGCGGGGGAGAAAGACAGAAAGGACAGCTCCCAGTGAAGGAGAAATGAAAAATCACCCAGCATGACCACTGCCCTTGGCCAGTGTCCATCTGACAGCACCCGCCCATAGGTGTCAATGTGTGTGTGTGTGCTTTGTTCTGTATGCATGCATGCGAGTGTCTTCACAGAGAGAAAAGAGTGTTTCTAAAAACCGTCTGCCTGAAGACAACCTGATTTTCTGCGTTATATGTGGGTGTCTATTTCAAAATAATTAGATTCACCGTGCAGCACTGCGAGCTGCAGCAGCCTGACGTGCACTTTAACTCACACAGACAAGTCATGTCCTCACGCCTCTTGTTAAAAATGGATTGTTTTACACACGCATAACGTCACTCGCCCTGAAAGTGTGATTGGATTGTTTTGTTTTCAAAAGCAGCTTCCTCTCTGAGGTTTTATTCATGACTCCTCTTCCGTGTTGGAGGCTGCGGTCCTCTTTCAGGTCGTGTGTTTTTCCCCTTGAGCCAAAGGCGGTTGGTTGTCAGAGGTCTTTTGTATTCAGTGAGAGTAGTTATTGCCCTCTCACTGACTGTTAAAGGGGAGGAGGAGGAGGAGGGGGAAAGCGGGCTGAGCAGGTGGACAGTCAGATCGTGCATTATTGGATGATGGTGGGAGGCTGAGACTGGTGCACTGTGGGGAAATGCATCCTCTGATTTCACATCAAGGTCTTTCCTTTTTTTTAATCAGAGAGTAATTAACATGAAATTACACCCGGTAATAATTCAAGTGATGGATGTGTGATCATGTTTGCTGCAGTGTTTCTGTTGTTGCATGTGGCATAATTGCAGCAGTTCCTTTTGCAGTTATTCCTGTATTTTAATTTCCGTTTGTACACAGCAAGTCGTTAAATTGATTAGAAAGGTTAACTATTTTGTTAAATAGTTGCTGCTCATTTCTTTCCCTAAAAAAGGGAAATTGGGGTCCTAAAAAAGAAAAGAAAAGAAAAGAAAAGAAAGAAAGAAAGAAAGAAAGAAAGAAAGAAAGAAAGGAAAAGGAAAGAAAGCAATCTGACTGTTAAAAAAATTTAAAGGTGCAAAAAAGAGACATGGATCTTTGTTTTTCTTTGTTCATACCTGTATTTACATTTACTTTATCTGTCCGTTTTAGCTTCTGTATTACATACTGTATCTCACTTTTACGTTTCCTTCTGCCCTAACAGTGTCCTACAGAGGGCCTGGAAAGATAGGGCTTAAAAGTCTGTGGAAATAACTCAACAAAAAGAGAATTTCAAAAAAAAGAAAGACATGGATCAAGACAGGAAGGGCGGAGGGCCACAGAGACTGCTCATGCAAAGGGCCCAGTATTTGATGCTACGCCTCTGGGTAAACCACACATTTTAACATTTACTTCCTTACGTTTAGGCAACAAAACTCCGTACCTGAGTTTAGGCAACAAAAGCATGTAGTTAAGATTAGAAAAAATCATGCTTTGGCTTAAATTTTACACAGGAAACAAACAGCAGGCTCCCAGGTGAAAGCCTGGAGTCTGTTAAACACATCCACCTCCCCTCCCGCCCTCCCAATACTGACATTCTCACTCTTTAACAGTAGTCGCTGTTAGCATTACAAACTGCTGCTGACTGGTGTGTATCTGTGCACCAGTGTCTGACGTTGACATCACTGAGCGGCGATATTTGACTTTTTGAGCTGTTGCCCGCTGCCTCTAAAACTGATGCACCTGGTGTGTATCAAACTACGCAAAAGGTATCTCTATGCATCGATGCCTCTGGCCGACATCACACAGCGGCAATATTTGATGAGTTGGGAGTGAGAACAGACTGTCTTGTCTTACATTTTAGTAACTTAATATATTTGTTTTTTGACTGTTGAGAGTAAACGTGGCACTCAACAACAACAACATGGCCTCTAGGAAATTGTTCTGGACATTTTTCTTACTATTATCTGAGGTTTTGCGGACTAGACGATTAATTGATAACAAAATAATTGGAGTTAATCAGAATAATTGTTAGTTGTAGCCCTAATTTTGTTTATTTCTCGTACTGTATTTTGCACAACAGACTTTAATCACAGGTGAGTAATCCAGCACATCTTTTTTTACATGCATCATATGGAAAAATAAATACACTATGTTTGAAATTAATTTGTTTTATTCACACAGTACATGTTTTAATTTTTTTGCATTCTGTGGTCCAGCTATTGATGTCCAATATGCTCTGCTTCATGCTGTGAGCCCAGAGCTTACCCACTTCTGCTAATGAACACATGCCGTAGTAGGCAATAGACTACAGATCAATACACTCACAGGAAATCTCTTTCACTCACATGTACGACACAATGAGACACTTGCACACAGAGAGAGAGAGAGAGAGAGAAACACCATTTTGATACACAGATCCTGGGAAGCGATTGCGATACAGAATGTACCACGGGAGGGAGGAGGAGCAGGAAGGACATGGAGGAGATGATTGTGCCACCAGAGCCAGGAAGATTGTAACACCTTAGCAACAAACAAGCCAAGCCTCCTACTGAGGAGGAGCCACACAGAGCCACACACACACACACTTGTGCAGCACACAAACACAAATAGACAGCTGAAGACAGATGGATGATCTTGATGAAACTATTCTGGCAGCTGTATAAATGAGACAGGGAAGAGACACTTGGAAAACACACCCTGTCCTAGTGTATTTTTCCCTCCACTAACATGCATCCATCTTTTATTTCCAAACCCTGCCTGCTTTCCACTCCCTGCTGCTGATCTTTTCTCCTGCGGTCTCCCCTCATTTAGCAGGTCCAGCTTGTGTGTGCACTGCTGCTTTACCACCAGCCGTTACCCGCTGCCTCTCCCCCTCCTCTCCGGCACGCAGGGAGAAAGATGGAGGGGAGGGGATGATGGGGATGGGAGGGATGAGCAATAAAGAGCAGGGACCCTGCACAGTCTGAGAGGAGCAGCAGAGGGAGAGAGAGAAAATAAAGGAGGGAAAGGGAAAGAGAGAAGCAGGATCCTTCTGCATTGTATGGATTGCCTATTGGAACAAGGAGGGGCATGTAGAGGGAGGGACATCGGAGATTCCTATCAGTGTGTTGGCGAGGGAGAGAAACGCAGAGTGTGAGCTGTGCATGTGTGAGGGGTGTGTGTATGTGTGTGTGTGATTGGACTCGTTGAACCTGTGCGACGGTGTCTCTATCGGAGCAGTGACTCGCCTCAGCACCTCCTCTGTGCCGGCGCTGTGTTGTCATGCTCAACGCCTGATGCGCTCAGAGGACACAGGCTGCCCGGGAGACAGCGAGAGGGGCGTGATGGCCGGACGCGCCCTGACTCGGTCATGCATCTCCAGATATCCGCCCGGGCTTCTGTTGGCTTCTCCTCCTCTGATCCCCTTCAGCTCCCCTCATCAATGTCCTTCCTGTGCGTCTCCGTGAGGCTGCCTGCCTTCCTGCCGCTGCGCTCTCTGAATGGATGCTGCTGTCAACACACATGTGTGGCTTGCAGTGAGAGCCCATGATCTGGACTGGACTGCATACAGCTCTGGGTGTGCTGTGCAATGCTTAGGGTGACACTGATGAATTTTTAAAGACTTTACCTTTACAGCTGCTCTTGATCACATTCTTGATGACGTATGATGCGGGGAAGTTGTTATCCTGAATTGAATCCTGATTTTTCTTTTCTGCTCTGAGTGAAGAGGATGGACTGAGCAACATATGAGATGGGGTTGCTGCACATAAAAATAAGGTCAAGTAAATAATTACCATCAGGAATGAAGCGCCATAATGAAGATTTATTAGCCTCAGTAGCAGCATACATATGCAGCGACTAGATTTTAATTGGGTGTTTCTAGGAACAAAAGAGCTGCTTGGACTGCACTGACAGTGTGCTGAAGGTTGTCAGGAAGAGTGGATTTATTTTCTGTGTCCCAGAGAAATGAAAATTACAGTCAGAGAAGAAATCCGTGACTGAAATTAAAATCCGAAACAAAGAAATAGGGATTTGGGGGATGGATGAAACCAACAGCCGCTCTGCTGTTGTATCTTCCAAGGAGAAACTTAATCTCCCTCCATGTAAGTTTTTTGTCTCAGTCGTGCCGTCAGATTCCCTCACATCCCAACACGCTGGCAAACTGTCAGTCGTTCATGTCGCTCTGTCTGGTTTCATTCATCTGCTGTGTGTCCACTGAAGCCTGACCACATGAGTGGAGGCGGCGCCCTGCAGCAACGCACCACCTACCTCATCTCCCTCACCCTGGTCAAGGTAGAGGCTGTGGAGGAGAATGGAGGGGAGGCCAAGAACAGCACCCAGGGGAAGGAGGTGGAGGCCCGGCCTGAAGAAGAGGCCGGGACGAGAGTTGAGGGAGGAGGTGAGGCCCCAGCACGGGCTGAGAATGGAGCTGGACCACCACAAAGAGCTGAGGATGCTGCTATAGTGAAAGGTGGCAAGTTAAGTGATGAATTCAAAGATGGAGAGAGAAAACCCCTCAGCCCTTTGAAAGATAAACTGCCCTCCACTGCTGAGCAGAGTAAAGGAAGTGAAAAGCCTCCATGCAACCTCTCGATCCCCTTACCTGCTGAGAGGACGACGGTTCAGAAGACGAAGTCTGCAGAGATCGACTTAACACGAGTTGAGAAGACACCGTCCACCCCAGAGGCACAGCAATGCAGGTCACCATCACTGACCACAACACCTTCAACAGAGGTGGTGGAGCCCAGTCGCACCCCAACCAGGACCAGCCTCCCTATCCGTCCTGTGGGTCAGCGTCCTGTGAGTCTCCTGAAGTCTCACAGCAGTGTCGCCACCCGTGGCCGCGAATCCAGGGACGGTAGAGAGCGCAGCCCTACCTCAGCACAGAGCCTGGACCGGAAGGACTGCCGCATGCAGACACGCTCACCGGGCCCCTGCAGGGCCTCGTGGGCCGAGGCGAGCAGGCCCGATGGATGGAGGGACATGCGGGATGAAGCTCAACCTGGAATACCTCTGGAGATTGGAGGTGGCATGGCCGCAGTGATGAGGGACATCCCCAGGAAGGAGAGGCTAAAGACAGGCTCGGCCTCCCTACCCGGGCCTGTTACCCAGGGCAACAAGCCGGCACGCAAAGGTAAAAGCCGTACGCTGGATAACAGTGATCTGAACAGCCTCTCTGAAGATCTGGGGTTAGCCAGGGAGGCCCAGCAGGCGCAGCAGGGCCAACGAGGCTCTGCTAAAGACAGGAAGATGCTCAAGTTCATAAGTGGCATTTTCACAAAGAGCAGCTCGGGGGCGGCGGGGTCATCCTCCACGGCGCCTCCTGTCTATATACAGAGGGACTCCAGTGAGGAGGAAGGTAGGAGGTCACAAACGCAACATCACTGTCACCTCTTCAGCTCTATATCTTCTTCATGTTGCCTTCATCCATGACAATAAACCATTAACAGACACACTCCGGTCTTTAGTTCCTTTGCCAAACATTTATCAGACATGTGGCTCCTTCATCTGTGCACAGGCATCCATTTAAAATGAGTCGGTATGGGGTTGGGTGGGGTTGATCTTTTTAAAGAACCCCACACAGAATACATTTACAGGGTTTAATACCGTCATGTGTCGAGAAACATTTTTCCCGAAGCCACATCGACGACAGATGAAGGTCTTTGATCTGAGAACTGACAATAGAATCGTCTTGGACAGTTTTAATATAATTCCCCTCAGAGTGCGGGCAGATTTCACACCGCTGGAGGGGTAATCTCTCTCACACACACACACACACACACACACACAAATTTAAGCGGCATTCCCAGCATGGGTTTAAATCTCATAATGAAGCCAAAGGGGAGAGGAGCTGGTGGCATGATCGCAGCTGGGTTGCGCTCCTCCGGTTGATTTTTGCCTCAGCTTTATTTCCATAAAGAGGGAAAGACATGAGGCGATATTTGTTCACCCACGTCAAAAAGGGAAGTGTGCATTCTCAGCCAATCAAGAACATTTCTAATCCTGTCTTTGATATACCACCCACTGCATGTTCTACCACTACATGGGGCTATTTTTTTCTCCTTCCCTCGCACTCCTGTCTTTGTCTCTGTCAGGCACTCAATTTAAATTCCACCACCATCGTGTCAGAAGCATTCATGTAGCATTTTAAGATTGAGGATCAATGAGTTGCCATCGCTGCTTTTTTTCTCCCCCGTCTTCGCTGTGTGTCGGCGGCTGTAGCGTACAACAGTGCATCTCTTTCACAAACATGTTTGCTCAAAGAAAGAGCGAGTGTCAGCCTGTGGGAGTGAGTGTGTGTGTGTGTGTGTGTTTTATGTATTCATTCACTCATTGTGTATTCACACTGTTACACACGCAAGTAGTGAGACTAGCCCCGCCAATTGCACACACACACATAGACATTTGCACACCACGTACACATACTGAGGGCAGGAGGAAGTGTTGCCATGGCAACCGGCAGGACTGCTGCTTCTACTGCTACAGAGGCAGAGTCTGATGAAACAGAGGGGTGGTGGAGGAGGAGGAGGAGGAGGAGGAGGAGGCGGTGTGTGCGAGTGTGTGTGTGTGTGTGACCGTGCATTGACACACAGGCTACTGAGAGGATTGTGACAAAATTCCTCCCAAAAAAGATTTAAGTTAGAAAATTGGCAGTTTCTGAATGTGAGCTACAGGCTACATGTGGGGGTTGCAGAGTGGATCACACATGATTGGTTTGGAGCAGGGAGTGTGGATAATTGGCTTTCTGTATAAATCTGTGTGTCGAAGCAGCAGAAGGATCACACTGTCTGATCACTTTTGGCATAAAGAGAGCTTTGACTCAGACAAAGATAGACAAACTCTGTGTGTGTGTCTGTTTGTGTGGTAGGACATGCCCTTTTTCCCAGAGAGCTGCCTGCAGCAGCAGCTTGTATATATATATATATATATATATATATATATATATATATATATATATATATATATATATATATAAGCCCCCTTTTTTCTCATGTGAAGCACATCATCACTGGCTGCATCTGTGCAGTGTTGGCCTGGACGCTCCATAGATTTAGAGGCAGGCGCGAGTTTAATCATCATCTGTCTTTGAAGGACACTTCACACATTCACACCCAGGATAGCGGGCACTACAGTCTGCCAAAACCTCCTTGTCCCCTCTGTTGTTTCTCTCTGTTTCATTCTTTTTGTATTTTCTGTTTAGTGTTTAATTTGTTTCTGAATTAGTTTTAACAACATGTTCCCCAGCATGATTTGGTGATCCCCTGACTCTTCCTCTAGCGCCACTGGCAGGTCAAAATTCACATATAATGTGAAATATCTCAACATCTAATTCATGGATGGGCATAAATTTCTGTACAGACATTCATGGCGCCCAGACGTTGAGTCTTAATGGTTTTTTATCTACAGTAATGCAATCATCAGCTCAAAATTACAATTTGTCTTCCACTTTGGTTTACAACTACAGATGTCCACGGTCAACTGTTAATCAATTAACCACTAAGAATATTTTTGATTGTTACGCATGTCAGTTTATAGGTTCATTTTGCTACTCCTTATACTGCACTGCACATAAATGCGCTGCGATGAGAGCTAGTTAGCGGCACCACTTATTAGGTGATCACTGCTTGTAATGCCGCACCAATCCAAAAACACTGCTGCGCAAAAAACATTGTGTCCAGCCTGTGGTCTCCCCCGAGGTCATCCCAGTGAAAAAGTGCCTAAATTTTGAGCTGCAACTTCTCTATATCAATGTTAACTATGTTATCAGTATTAGCTCTGTTAGCACAGTCAGCAGTGTCAGCGCAGCTAGTGGTGCCAACATGCTCAACAATGCAAAAGGGGTTTTGGTCAGAAGGTCAGAAATTTTCCAGTTCCTATTTGTCTGAAAAAAAAAACTTCCCGCAAAACAAATGTCATTCCCATCAGCCTCAGTGGTACATTGTGTTTACTGCTAATTAGCAAATGTTAGTGTCCTAACAGTGTAAACTAAGATGGTGAATATGGTGAACAGTATTCCTGCTAAACATCAACATATGTCATTGTGAGCATGCTAATGTTAGCATTTAGCTCTCTTCCTCAGAGCCCTCGGTACGGCCTCAAAAAATGCAAGCATGGCTGTAGACTCAGTTGCCAGTTTATTAGGTACACCAAGCTAAAACTAAAGCAGTCTAATACAACTGTTCTGCGATAAACCCTCCAGTCTGTGTTTAAATTGTTTTAGAGAGGCGTTGATTCAACAATATGATCATTTAAGAGGATCTAGTTTGTGCTGTTCTTGAATTGTATTGTGTTATACTGACAGGTGTTTCTATTATTATCAATAAGAGTAGGCCAAACACAGCACCACAAACTACAGCCTCCAAAACGATCATACAAATAAATCCACGTCTCTAAAACAGGTTCAACACAACTGAACATTAAAACCTCAATGAAGGATTAACAGCAGGACTGTTGTATTAGACCACTTTAGTTTTATCTAGCTGTCCCTAATAAACTGACAAATGAGTGTATATTCTTTCTGTCTGTGAATCAGTTTTAGTCCCTCCTCGGGCTCATCTTTTCTCTCTCTATTCTGGTCCCTCTGAAGCTGCAGCTGGGCGTCTGGGTGTGAGCGTCACATCACACTGGGGGCATGCCACCTCTCTCCTACCCAGTAGGGATGTTGGCACAGCTGTTCGCAGCCCGACCCCTCTAGACTGCTGTACTGTATGATGTGCATGTGTGGATTTGCATTATTAGGATCCCCATTAGTTGATGCAGAGATATCAGCTACTCCTCCTGTGGTCGACACAGTATGTGAGTGTGTGTGTACATGGGAAGGTTCATGTAGTTTCTCCAGCACACACCAAGACACACTCACAATTTTGCAGCCAACGCACCAAAAGCTGAAATGATTAGTTGATTATTTGTTCAGTTAACTGGCAGAAAAATTAATGCAAAGATTTTGATTATCAATTCAATCATTTTTCAAGCAAGAGGACGAGATCGAAACCTAACACATAGCAGGACTGTGTGGCCAATGTGTTACACAGACAGTCAGCAGTGATGACTGTAATGTAAACAACTACATATTAAATTCATCTGCAATTTTTTGTAACATATATCATATCTTATTATACCACCCTGCACCATGACGTACCATATTACATTTAATATTCTGTTATAGTGTTGCATTACATTATGTTATATTATAGAGCCTTGTGTGTCCCTCCAGTGACTTCCTGTGGTTTTAACACAAAATTACTGTATATGGAAATGAATAATGGATATATATATATATTTTTTTTAACATTTTAATTTTCATTTATCATTGTTGTAGGCCTAAAGTGATTCTTACATTCATCAATTGTAAAAATGTGTGGCCTCAACGTGCAGCCAGCAACTAAAGTGTGCATACACAGCCTGCTGCCTTTCCTCTACATTTTGCCAAACCTACCTAGCGGTAGCATGTCTTGAGTCTCCCTGGCTAGGCTAGCTATGGATTCCAAATCCCAAAAAAGACAAGTATAGCAAATAGCAAACTTAATTCCTGGCTCCTCCAGTCCAAGATACTGAGCCCCAAATTGCTCCCAGTGGCTTTTTTATTGGTGTGTGAGTGCGTATAAGCTGTATAGCAGGTGGCAGCTTGTATGTTAGCCTTGGACATCAGTGTGTGTAGGGTGACCACGAGATAGCCTACTTAAATGATACTCGCAGTTTACTCAAAGATGCCTTATAATTTTAACATATTTAAAGTTTATATGTATGGATAGAATATTCAGTTATATTACAAAATTATATCTCTCAAAGACAGAAATTCAGATAGGCCCCTATAGATAGGGGACACACACACACACACACACACACACACTAGAGTGTGGCTACCCGATCCGAGCCCGACGGGTCCCGACGGATCCCGACAGGTCGGGCCGGGTTCGGTCAAAAATGTATAAATTGTATTCGGGCTCGGGTCGGATTCGGTCAGCTTTCAGTGAAAATGTAGTGTAAAAATAAATAAAATCCTATTGTCTGTCCTGTTTATTGCTTGGGGACTGTTATTTACGTGACAACACCTGAACAGAACACACACACACACACATTGGCTGTTTGTTTCTACCCCTCCTCTCGCTGGAAGCCTCGGACCTCCCGCCGCCCGCTCCCGTTTCAAACACGGAGGTCTCCCTCTCCGCGGAGCACCTAGGCGCACCCCCCGGCCTGTTAAATAGCCCATTAACCATAACAACTGTGTGACACAAACTCAGTGCTTTAGTCATTAAATAATGTCGGGCTCGGTTCGGTTGCGGACATAACAAAACAGAATGACTGTCGGGTTTGGATGGGTTCGGACAGAAATATGTGGCCCGTGCTGGACTCTAACACACACACACACACACACACACACACACACACACACAAGGAAAACCAGACATTATCATCAATTTATAAACACCCCCCGGACAGGACGTGAAAAGTGGACATGTCCGGGCAAAAGAAGATGTTTGTTCAACCTAAGTGTGTGATTAGGTGAATGCGACATGTAGTGTTAAAGTGCTTTACATGGTCAGAAGACTAGACTAGGTGCTATACAAGTGCAGGGCCATTTACCATTTACTTTCATAGCCAACGCTACAAATTTAAAGTAGCAATCAATCATAAATAGCCCCATACAGAGAAGTCACATTGTGTTACAACATATTAATGAATGCTAGTTATGCTAAGATATGCTAATTTAGACTTAATACTTAAAGTAAAGTGTGTTATACTATTATTAGATTGCACCTTATTCTATATCTTATATCCCACACTATGCTATACTGTACTATATCATGGTAATGTGTTATACTGTATTACTGTCTTACTACATCATATAGTATATATTTCTGTTATGTTGTTATATTAATACAGACAACACTAAGTATCACTAATCACATTATATATTGGTGTACTGGTGTACACTAATTACACTTAGACTAGACTTACTGACTCGCTGCTATTAACCCAACCCAATCACCAGAATAAATGTTGGCACTGTATGTTACTATAAACCATGGATATGTTACATTTATATATTATTATATAGTGGATAAGTTCAAAACTTTAACAACACTGGAATTAATGTGTGGTGACATTTACAAATACAACTTGGTGACGGTTAGGTAAAGATCATATTTTGGTGTAAAATAGCCGGTTTTAGTGGCACAATCTCGGCTGATGTCTGGTTTTGTTGTTTGTTGGTCTCGAGCAGTGGTCTGCAGATTCCACTGTCCCCTTCACCACACAACACACATACATAGTGAAATGATTAACAACAATAAAGGTTAATGACAGAGATTAAAGATGATGTAGTTGTGCTGTTAGGAAAGGGATGAAGGTCATGCAGAACATGAAGTTTGGTGTATTTCCTTTCAATATGTTGGTGAGTTTAGGCTGTGTTATGTTATGTAATTGTTTAAGAGGTTGCTTGCGATATGATAATCACCTTCTGAGCTACAAAGAAGGAAGATTAAAAAAAAAAGGCAAACAAGTGCCAGCAAACAGCACGCAGCCAAAATGACAAACATTATCTGGTTCCAGCTTCTTCAATGTGAGGATTTGTTCTGTTTTATATCACTGCATACTGAACATCTGTGGGTTTTGGACCATTGGTTCGTCACCTCGATCAAACTGCGACGGGCCTTTTCTGCTATTTTTTGACACATCATGGTCAAGAGGTTAATCCAAGAATCAAAAAAAGTAATTGTTAGTAGCAGCTCTCGTTCAGAGGGGAGATCCGGTTCATATCCACAGACAAGTCTTTGAGTGTTTGAATGGCAGCTGAACTGAAGCATCCAGTAAAGGCCAGTGTAACTCACAGCTGCCCGTCATTTAATGCACAAGGGGAGCAAAGTGGGTAACGAGTGTTGCGGCTGCATCTTGTTGGATTCCCCCGTCGTGACTGAAAGGTTATATTCATTAAGGCAACCTGCGAGGCCACACGTGTGCTTATGGCGAGCGGTCACGCAGCAGCTGTGTGATTTATTGCTCTCCTACAGGCCGTTATGATGGCTGCCCTTTTTTACTGTACATGATCAAAATGATGAATCTCTCTCTGCGTCTCTGCGTCACTGACTGTTTATCTCTGTCTCACTCTTTCTCTTTAGTAAACATTGCCAACAGCCAGGAGTGGACCCTGAGCCGATCCATCCCAGAGCTCAGACTGGTGAGACAAAAAGTGTACTAGTTACAGTACCACTCATAACCAGTACACACCTGCATCAGAGACAGAAGGATTTATTTAAGCGGAATTGTGCCACTTTATTAGAAAAGTCTTTTAAGTTATAATGTTTTTATTAGACTATTACCATTTTCTGCCACTTTATTCTTGCACTGCTCAACATTTCAGAGTGAAATACTGTTGTTTTCATCACGCCACATTTATTTGACAGCTGCAGTTACTCTTAAAATGAGTAAACCAACACCAGTTTGATGTTATTCTCACAAAAAAACATGATTTAGGAGAAAAAATAAGAACAGGAATATCCATTTTTGCAAATAAAGCCCTCAAATATATGATTAACTTGTTAAATATGATTAATTGCTACAGATTAAACTACCCACTAGTGTATGAAGTTGTTATAATTGGCTCCATTTTGACCAAATTAAAATGCTGCTGAGATGTTAATGCATCAGCAATAATAATATCCTTGAGTGTTATATTATATCATATATTCAGTGACCACTATCTTAGGTACACCTATACAGTCTAATGCAACTTTTCTACCATGAAGTCTGATTTAATGATGCTTTTTATGTCCACACTGTCATGGGGTGTGTTTCCGTCCCATTCTTTTAGCTGCATTTTTCAACTGACAACAAAAAATAAAAGTTATCACGACTGGGGAGGTTGAAAAGTTGGTGTATTGATAAAAGGCAAATGTGACGATAGAAACAGATTCAGCGAGTAAATGATGACGTACATCGTGATGCACAGTCATGGCGTTCTTTGTCATCTCTTACAGGGCTGTAATATTAGTTCAAAACTCTCTCTTTCCATTGTCCAGTGTGCCCTCCATTATTATACATCAACTGTTTTTCTTTGTTCAAGGTTTGACTGGTGCTCTTTAAATTGTGTCATCTCATGTGCACCAGAATTAGCGCCACCTACTGCTTATCTCAACGAAACGACTCCCAATATTCACCTATTTTCCCATTTTCTAAAGCAGATTTTCCATAAATTTGGTTAAAGTCTGCACTAACTTTGGACTGAACCCAACTACAGAGGTGTAAATAAGAAGAACAAAACTGAATAAACATCTCCCCACATAATGTTGTTACTGTACAACACAACCTTTAACTATTAACATATAAATTAATTTACACATTTGAGAAAATGTCAACAAAAACTTATAGATGTTATGGCAGGCAGACTGTACAGGTGTACCTAATAAAGTCACTTAGTGATGATTTTTTTTAACTTTTAAGTACATTTTTACTGATGATACTATATTTATGCACATAAAAAATATTTTAAATGCAGTACTTTTCCTTGTCATATTATATTTTTCTAATATCATATTGCTACTTGAGAGTATCTGAATACTCTACACCATTTATATTTCCATATATGGATGAAATAAACATTAAGGCAGTCTAATGGCAGAAATTATAGATCTGCTGACAGACTGACGACTAATCATGACTGAACAGAACAAAAACAAATTTTATAGAGGAACTGTGTGTTTAAATTCAGTCTGAGAGTTATATTTGAGGCATCACAATGTGGTCGAACGTGCACGCTGACCCTGAATAAACTTCATGGTGTTGTATTTCCTTCCCTCTTCTCTCAGGGCATTCTGGGAAGTCTAAAAAGCGGCAAGTCAGCGCTGGTGAATAAATACATCACGGGCAGTTATGTTGCACTTGAGAAGCCTGATGGTAAGAAACATTAAACACATCCTCTGTATCGTGTGTCCTCTACAGAGGAGGAACGTAACTGAATACATTTAGATCAGTACTGTACTTAGTACAAAACATGACGTAGATGTACTTTTCTTTTTTCATGCCACTTTATACTTCTACTCCACTACATCCCAGAGGGAAATACTGCACTTTTTACTCCACTACATTTATCTGACAGCTTTAGGTACTTAACAAATTAAGATTTTTGCATACAAAATATATAAAAATGTACAAGTACAACTAAAACAATTGATAAGTTAACTGACTGACAAAAATGTGGAAACTATGCAAAAACATTTCAAGGTTGAATTTCCTTTTAATAATGTTGAGGTTTGGACTGTTGGTTGGACAAAACAAACATTGTGAAGGTGTGACTTTGGGCTCTGGGTCATTGTGACGGCATTTCTCACTATATTCAGGATTTTTTACACACCAAACAATAAATCGATTAATGGAGAAAACAATCAGCAGATTAATCCATAATCATGAAACTAGTCATAATAATAATCTAATGATATAATATATAATACTATAGAAGCTTTTTTCTGCATCGAATACTTTAACTTTTGATACTTTAAAGGTCCAGCGTATAGCATTTAGGAGGATATATTGGCAGAGTTGGAATATAAAATAACTATGTTTTCTTTAGTGAATAATCGCCTGAAAATAAGAATTGTCGTCGAGCTGTTTATATCTACATAAAGAGCGAGTCCTCGTCCACACAGTCCGCCATGTTTTTACAGTAGCTAAGTACGGACAAACCAAACACTAGCTCTAGATAGGGCCATTTGTGTTTCCATGTCATTCACCGCAATTAACAGTCCCTTTGTGTGGAACGCATCTGAAAAATATGACTTTATTCAGTGCAATTACCAGTTTAAACTGCCTGGTACATTTGTTTTGGAGAGGAAGAGCCCTCTGCAAACAATCTGGGTCCATGTGCTAGGTTAGCGGCATGTCTGCGATGAGTCGAACATTGATTTGTAACAAGTTTTTTTTAGCAGTTTCAATCACCTGGTCAGTTTGTATTGGGAGGAAGAAACCTCTGCTGATTAAGTCATTAAGTAGTTGTAGTTGTTTTTTTACTGCTGGTTTAAACTTGTTTTTGGTTTAAAATACTAACTCATATAAACAAAATATATCTTTGGCTTCTTGCTTCTGAGTGTCACATCAAATTGTTTTTGTTAGGGGAAATATTTTATGCGGGCTGATGTGTGATGGCTTCTTCCTCCATCTGTCACCCTGCTGAATAACTTGTCTGTCACTGTCCCGGTCAGGTGGCAGGTATAAAAAGGAAGTGCTGGTGGACGGACAGAGTCATTTATTACTGATCCGGGAGGAGGCTGGACCACCCGATGCACAGGTGCTTCTTCGTGTGTGTGTGTGTGAGAGAGAGAGAGAGAGAGAGAGAGAGAGAGACAGTCAGTGTGCAAAGCTGTAATACCTGCAGACTTCATCATCCATCATCCTCTCCCTCCTTCAGTTCAGCAGCTGGGTTGACGCAGTGATCCTGGTCTTCAGTCTGGAGAATGAGGGCAGCTTCCAGGAGCTCTACCAGCTCTACAGCCAGCTGAGCGCACACCGCACGGACATCCCAGTCATAGTGGTCGGCACCCAAGGTCAGCACACGAGTCGTCACAACCGTGTAGATTTACTCTGTGATTAAATCATGGAGGACATGTCACATACAGTACACTGTAAAACATTTTAAGATAGTTTCTCATGATAGTCTTCTCATGAGTTGTGAACAACATAATGACAACATGTCTTAATGACCGTTAGATTAATTGCATTAATTACAAGTGGGACTTAAGAGAATACTAACCTTTATTATAATTAAAGGGACAGTTCAACCCAAATCAATGGTTGGACAAAATAAAAGCAATTTAAGGACAACACCAAAGGCTTTTTTGTTTTGATTTGTTTTTTCTACATGTAGAGTAAACAATTAATTTATTAATCAAGAAAATAAGCAGCAGATTAATCAGTAAAGAAAACATCAGCCTAGAATAACAGTGCTAGAAGCAAACTACAACAACAAGACTGTGTCATATAGGTCCTTTATAGTACAATTTTTATCCTAGTTTGCAGTTTTCCATTCACTGATCTTGTTTGTTTTCCTCCAGATAAAATCAGTAGCACCAACCCTCGTGTGATTGAGGATCAGAGAGCCAGACAGCTGTGTATCGATGTGCGTCACTCGCTGTTTTATGAGACCTGCGCGACCTACGGGTTCAACGTCGACCGAGTGTTTTCAGAGGGTGAGCTGACTAAAATTTTATCTGTTAAAACACAGGAGGAAAGGCCTGGCTCACCATAAAGGAGAAACTACTATTAGTTTAACATCTGGTGTGTGTTTTCCAGCTGCCCAGAAGATTGTAGCTCAGAAGAAGCAGGCGGCGCTGCAGGCCTGCAAGTCTCTTCCCAACTCTCCCAGTCACTCTGGAGGCTCCACACCAGGATCAGCATCGTTCCCTGGACAGGTACCTCATCTAACAGCTGTAGTTTGTGTTTATGTCTGTGGCAAACACTTGGCTCATCCCAAATGGGATTACAAGACACTGTTATACTGTATGTGAAAACATGAAAAATATAACAAGACATCTTCTGGTAACAAAGCTAAAAATAAAATATCTGTTATAATGTGATATACTTGACACTATTATACAGTGACTAAATGCATTTACTCAAGTACCTCTACTTAATTTTGAGGCACTTACTTAAAGGGATAGTGCACCCAAAAATGAAAATTCAGCCATTATCTACTCACCCATATGCCGAGGGAGGCTCAGGTGAAGTTTTAGAGTCCCCACATCACTTGCAGAGATCCAAGGGGAGAGGGCGTAGCAACACAACTCCACCTAATGGAGGCTTATGGCGCCCCAGATTCAAACGTCCAAAAACACATAATTGAAACCGCAAAATATCTCCATACTGCTTGTCCGTAGTGATCCAAGTGTCCTGAAGCCCCGACATAAAAAGTTGTTTTTCAAAAAACGTCATTTGAGCTCTGTTTTTAGCCTCATTGTAGCCTGTAGCTCTAACTGCCTCCCTGTGCACCGCGTTCACGTGTGCGCGCTTGCACGAGACCAACGAAAGCACGTGAACACACATGGTGGACACTTGGATCACTACGGACGAGCAGTATTGAGATATTTTGTGGTTTCAATTATGTGTTTTTGGACGTTTGAATCTGGAAAACGTCAGCCTCCATTAGGTGGAGTTGTGTTGCTACGCCCTCTCCCCTTGGATCTCCGCAAATGATATGAGGACTCTAAAACTTCACCTGAGCCTCCCTCGGCATATGGGTGAGTAGATAATGGCTGAATTGTCATTTTTGGGTGCACTATCCCTTTAAGTACTTCCATTTTATACATTAAACTTAGACTACATTTGGAAGCTAAAATTGTACTTTTTACTGCACTAAATCTATTTGACAGCATTAGTAACTTTGAAAATTGAAACTATTAATGCAAAATATAAATCAGATATTACTGTACATATACGCACAATTACACAAAGTAGTTAAAATTAGCTCCGCCTTTACCAGCTGCAACATTAAGGCGATGAACACATTAATGCATGAATACTAAAATACACGTGATGCATAATGAGTACTTTTACATTTGGTACTTCAAGTATATTAAGGAATATTAGTAACTTGATTTTGCATGTTTACATTATCATATTGCTACTTTTTCAAATACCATATCAAAATTGAACACATTAAAATCTTTGCTTCTTAAATAGATATAACATAATTTTCTGTATCCTTTATATATTTTACTGTCCTAAATATATATAAAAAAATGGAGACACATATCCACCAGTGACCTCACACTGCTCCCATCCCACATCTCCCACTGTACAGACAAGTTTTGCTCATACCCAGAATAAATCTAACAGCCCTGTCTTGCACAGATTCACACATAGGAAATTTCTCCTGAATATTTCTGCTGATATTAGAGCGCTGATTATTAACACATTCAGGTTGTTATTGTTCTTTTGTTTGGGTAAACACAATCTTTTCCCAGTCTAGACAGATATTACATAAGACCTGATAAAAATAGGCCACAGATGCAAGTCTTCTGCTGTTGCCATGCTGGTGTTGTTTTCTAAATTAACATACTTTTTCACATTTTCTGCTTCTGGAGCATTTTTTTTTTTAGTCGTCCTGATGCCAATACACTCTTTTTTTTCCCTGCATATTTCGGTACTGATGAATAAAAGAGACATAATTATCTCTTTAAAAAGGTATTCAATGGAAAAAAATACATGTAGTTCTTTTAAAACGTGACTCAAGTAAGATTTTAGGATTCAAAGTGAGAATGTGACACTCTCTCTGGGCAGTTACATGCATTATAAAGTTAAAATCATCTATCAAACTGAAATCTCATTTTAAATGCCATCTCCAAGACGCTCCATCACTCCCTCCACATCCATCTCAGCTCCATCAGTATCACGTTTCCCTCGTTCACAATGATCGACGGCTAAAAAATTCATGCCGTCAATCGTCACCCACTTTTTGTGAATTTATTTCACCTGTTTTTCATTGTCCAGCTCATTCTCACTCTCTCCAT
This sequence comes from Epinephelus lanceolatus, assembly GCF_041903045.1. Taxonomy (NCBI): domain Eukaryota; kingdom Metazoa; phylum Chordata; class Actinopteri; order Perciformes; family Serranidae; genus Epinephelus; species Epinephelus lanceolatus. The sequence goes on along the minus strand of NC_135741.1, from coordinate 6,415,394 downwards.
CTTTTCCCTCACGCCTCCATTCCCATCCTCCTGACCTCCTGACCCCACTGTCCTCCTCCCCCACCCTCACTCCTCTGCTCAGGCCAGTAATGGCCCGAGTTGTGGCTACGCCTACTCCCTCCCCTCCACCCCTGTGATCGGTCACAGGGACCTGCGGGTTGCACAGGGAGAAGGGGGAGGTAGTGTCAACTCACGTCAGCTGAAGACCATCCCCAGACGGCCCTCCCTCTTCAAGGTCAGTTGTTGCCAACCGTGGAGTGTCTCACACCTTTCAGTCTCCTGTCATCTCTCGCTATCATTTCACACCATTCAGCTCTATGTCTGAAACTCTCAGCTGAAATCTATGGAAACCCATTTCCCCCAGTGAGATGGAAAAAAATAATCCTGTAAGACATTATGATGAGAAACTCTCACGAAATTATGAGTCAGTATCTCAAAATAGCAACATAGTATTTCAAAAGAATGACTTAGTATAACAAAATATTCACTTAACATCTCAAACTAATGTCATTATGTTGAGAATTTTCTCATTATGTTGAAAAAGTTTATGTGGGATATGTAAGAATTTGGGCATGTTACTTTTTGTAGGAAAACATATGAATGACTTTGTGAAATAGTAATTGTGTCATTATTTTGAGATAAGGAAGGCTGTAGATGAGGTTAAAGCATTTAAGTCTATAGACCACCAAGGGCAGCTGTGATATCCATCCATGCCCCTTGTCTTAGGTTGGTTTCACACCTGCCCTGTTTGGTTCACTTCAATCAAACTTAAGTTTCTTTGCTCCCAAAGTGTGGTTCATTTGGCAGGTGTGTACACAGCAATCACACTCAGGTGTGCACCAAAACAAACAGACCGAGACCTTCTTGAAGAGGTGGTCCCAGTATGGTTACAAACGAACTCTGGTGCAATTCGTTTGTGGTGAGAAGGTGTTCCGACCTGGATCTGAACCAACTGCAGTCACATGACACATTGTTTGGGTTAAACATGAGCATGTTACAGTCCTGGAGGATTATTAATGTGCACCTCCTCCTGTACTGCCTTAATATGCACATTCAGCACATCCAATGCATCAAAACATTGTTTTCTAGTTGGAGCTGCGCCTCGTTTTCAAACTGTATGGTTTGACTAAAATGAACAATGACAGCAATAAAGTCCACGATGAGCAGCGCTAAAATCAACCTGCGTAGTTGTCCCTCCATTGTGACATTAGAAAGTGTCACATTTATCTTGCAAGTGTACTCTTCTTCAACGTTTGCTTTACTTCCTGGATTTTTCCCACGTGGAAATTCTGACCAATCAAGAGCAGCTTTCTCACACAAGGCATTTGATCTGGTCCTCTTGTAAATGCTGCCGTAAGAACACGAACCAACTCTAGGCAATTATACAACTTAGTAATAAAATTGGTCCCTGATTCGGACCAAAGGAGACGACTCTAGGTCTGACAGCACCCTTAGGGTGCTGCCTATATTGATTAGGACCAAAGTATGAATGGTCATTTAGAAGGCAGAGAAATCAGTTTGGATCATAGCTCAACCAGTCAAATCTGATTAACAAATTTCCAAATCGCAGTCACAAAACACATGTAAAAATGTACTGGGGCATTAATAGAACAAAAAGTGAAGATATAGGAGGAAACTACACGCATTTTATAAAGTTTATAAGTCGCAGCATAGGCCCTCTGAATAACGCTGAGATGAATCGACTGGTGTGCTAAATTTTTATAAATAATAATTTTCATAACCTTTCTATCCCAGGTGTTTTTTACTTGCAGCACATCAGTAGTTACCCAAAGTAAATGATTATATAGTCTTCAAAAACAAAACAAACCACAATTATTCAGGAAAAACTGCCGTGGCACACCACCATATGTCATGAGAGATAATCTTAATTGTAAATATAAGAAATAAGAACATTAAATTTAGATGTGTTTTCCTGGAACGACAACAAACTACAGTCCCCAAAAATATCTTCAGTATATAATAACCCTGTCTGGACCAATAAACATTTGCAAATGGTTTCTTTCCTGATTTCCTGACATTATTTTGAGATAGTAACTAATTTCTTTTGAGAAAGCCTCTCATTATAATGACTACAGGATGTTTTTGTCATCACACTGGCAGAGATGGACTTTCATATGAATCTCCTGCTCTTATTAAACAAACACTTTTCATTTCAGAATCGGGACACAGATAAAAAATCCGGTGATACTAAAGGAGACCTGAGCAGCGTGCGGGGCGTTCCCATCAAACAGGTTTGCTTAACATCACAAAACAGAACACAAGATAAACTGAATTTTCAATGATGCATCAGTTTGCTCGCAGCCCAGTAATGTGTACAAATTCCCTCTTCAGCAACAAGGTGGGAACAAACTATTTATTTCATCTTACATAAGCAGCCAGGAAAAAAAAAATCAGTTTCAACCTTTCTCAAGGGTGTTCTATTTATACTGTGCTTTCAGCTATTGTTGTCAGAGCACTTTACACTTTGAAGAAATTGTCTCAGCTCTAAATTTAGGCAGATTCAGAGCGTGGTGTGTTGCAAGTGAGTGCAGTGACCCTGCTTATTGTTTTTGACAGAGCATCCTGTGGAAGAGAAGCGGCAGCTCTCTGAATAAAGAGTGGAAGAAGAAATACGTCACCCTGTCCAACAATGGCACGCTGTCTTACCACTCCAGCTCCAGTGTAAGAGAACACCACAGGACGGATCGATGCAGCACTGAAACACACAGTGAAGGATGAAGAGTTTTCACTGTGGAGAAAACAGAATCTGCAGCTTTTTAGATTTAACTGCAGTTTCAGCTTCAGTGGTTTTCAATACAAAGCTGCAGAGATCAATTTAAAACTTTTACGTACTATTGACATTTATATTTGTGATTGAGTTTGTAGCTGAGTGCATTTGCTCAAGTACTTTACTGACGTACAATTTTTAGGTACTTGTACTTGAGTACTTCCAATTTATGGTACGGTATACTTCGACTTCACTACATTTCAGGGGCAAATATCTATCTTTTTGCATTATTACAGGTTGAGATAAGATCCTTGATCCTTAGCCTCAATTTTACAAGCTTAATGCACATTAATGCATCAATAAATATAATCTTGTAATATAATATATATAATCATGAAATTGGCTTTTCTGTATAATGAATACTTTTACTTTTGGTACTTTAAGTATATTTTAATGATGATACTTCTGTACTTATACTAATGTAAAAGTCTGAATGCATGTTTTTTCTTGTAACCAGAGTATTTCTACTCTGTGGTATTAGTAGTTTTACTCAAGTAAAAGATCTGAGTACTTTTTATCTCTATGTTTAATCTATAGCTCAGTGTCATATTTTTATTTGATCACATGTTTTCTTTGCAAAATCTTAATCTGTGCAGTAAGTTAAGATGAAAGATAAATGTGGTGGAGTGAAAAGTAAAATATTAGCCTCTAAAATGTTGTTGACTACAAGTATAAAGCAGCACAAACTTTAAATACTCAAGTAAAAGTACCCAAAAATTGCACTTAAGTACAGTACTTGAGTTTATGTACTAAGTTTGCTATGATATCAGGTTGTAGCAGCAAAGTTTTGTTCACCCACCAATTTATACATCTTATAATTTGCAGTAGGAAGACTGACTTTTTCTAAATGTTACACAGTCTTGTTCATCTGTGTTCCTGGTGACAGTGTCTAATATGTGTGACATGTTGTCTGTTTCAGGACTACACACAGAACATCCACGGAAAAGAGATCGACCTGCTGCGTGTGACGGTTAAAGTTCCCGGGAAACGTCCTCCGAGAGCCGTCGCTCCCGCGGGGCCCTCACCTGTCCCCCCTGGTGCTGTACCTGGAGTCAACGGGCTGAGCAAGGAGCCGGCAGCTGCTGAGAGCATCAGCACAGGTACTTGTTCTTGTGCACATGTCACTGAGCCTTTCATTTAAAGAAGAACACTAGCATTATTATATATTTTTCCTACCATTAACAAAACCAGTGAAAAGACCAAAACCAACATCATGTTCGTCCATCTCTAAATACTCCCTGACTTCCCTATTGGTGATGTGTCACTCACAAACAAGTCAGTTCTATTGCTGCAATCCAAGTTTAAAGTTAAAAATTCCAACTCCTTTTTCCTGACTTACAATATAAATGTGTCCCACTGCATGTGCTTGGAAAATTTAATGTTCGTATATCAAGTCTCTGAGCTTCACAAGCATCTACAGAGGATCTACATCAGTTACAACAGCACCATTAAGGAGGAGAAACTTGATATGTAAAGACAGTTGACTTCTAAAATAAGTCGACTGAGAGGATTTCGTTCTTGTACATCATATAAATATGACACGCTGTATATAAACTGTTCACTTCCTTTTTTCGCTGTCAGTTCCTCAGTTGTGTCCGGCCACTCTGTCTGTGGTTGATGATCGGTCCGGCGGTCTGTCACCTCAAGGAGGAGACAGAGGACTTCAACGCTGCCCCTCCTCACTATCCACCAAAGCACAAAGTGTCGGTACGTATAACAGGAACTAAAAACTGTTCAGTCATTGCCACAGGCTCAAAAACACTTGAGGTACACCCATTTTAAAAATTCACACGTTATTCCTATAGTCTAAGACTTTCCAAAAATATTGGTAAACATGTACAACACTCTCCCAAGCCCAACAATGGCAGTGCAGTGGTCTGAACTGGGATCAAGGATATGTAAGAATTTTGCAGCATTACTTTTGGTAGGTAAATGTACAAACAGTGCATGAGAACAGCCTGGAACATTACTATATCATAAAGGTCATTTGGGTGGGTCCACAAAATCAGGCTCCCATTTATACTTAATGACGTCACAAGTTTGAAACTTACTTCTCTGGTTTCTGGCTTTGAGGGAGAGTGAATCATGTTCATGGATATTGACTAAACTTCCTTAGGCCATGGAGATAACATATTAATCAACTTAATTTAGGTGGTGTTCCCCTTTAAGCTCCACTGAGGCTGAATTCAATGCTGTCATACATACAGTATGTATACATGATTCGTTTCTTTCGCACCACACGTCAGATGCCCTTGAAGGAGCAGCCAGTCCTTTTGCTGGAAAAGACCCCGGCCAGTCATCTCCCATGAGCGACAGGAAGAAGAACAGGAGGAAGAAGAGCATGAATCAGAAAGGAGATGCAGCTGTCGGGCAGGCCGAAGGTAACTCCACCCAGAGATTCAGTTTGTGTTTTTCAAATGTTATGTGTTGTTATGCTGACTATGTAAATATACAAATACACAGATATTATAGTGAGTGGTTAAAAGCGTCAGGGTTTTTTAGTGCATCAATAGAAAATTAATTCATTAATAAAAGATTAAAGTATGTTTTTGAGGCTGCGTTTCTGAGAACAGCATTTGTTATTATAAACAACTTGAACTCATCAAAATAATGATGTTTACATATTCACATTATTTACACATTCCTACGCAATTTTCCTTTTTCTAATGCCTCTATTTTCTACCTCTGTCTCTTCAGTGAGGATATAGATTAGTGTTTGTCCTCCTCTGAACATTTTTAACTGCCTTTTCTTAACACTTGTCGTCCTTGTCTCTCTTTGTTTCTCTTCTTTTTCCTCTCCTGTGCTTATCTCTCGCTCCGCAGCCAAACGCAAAATGTGGAAATTAAAGAGCTTTGGTAGCTTGAGAAACATTAATAAGACAGGTAACAAGTGAGGGTGATGGAGCTGAATCAGCTTGTGCTGATTTACATACAATATCTTTCCTCTGTCTGTTATCCTCCTCAGTGTGTCTGACATTCCGAGCTTGAGTTGCTCATTCGACTTGTTTTCACTGTAATAACCAAAGATTTTTCTGTTCTCACCTTCCATCAAACAGCTGTCTTTTGTTGTTTTGCATTTGATTTTTTTGTACATCCCTCACCGAGTCTGGATTCAAAATGTCCATCATACTAATCCACTGTTAACTAAATGTCTATTCACATGCAAGTCTTACTTGAGTGCTTACTTGTTTCCCTTCTACTCGCAGAGGAAGAGAATGCAGACTTTATCATAGTGTCGTTCACCGGGCAGACGTGGCATTTCGAGGCTCAGAGCCTGGAGGACCGGGACTCGTGGGTGACGGCCATAGAGAGCCAGATCCTGGCCAGCCTGCAGTCCTGTGAGAGCGGCAGAAACAAGGTACACAAGCTTTAAAAAGGTCCTAGAAAACTATTTTATCAATCAGTGATGGGATCCTACATGCACACACGTTTGCTTAGCTTTAGAGCACCAGTTTTAGATTGGCAAGATGTGGGTCAAAATCTGATGACAGCCGTTTGGTTGCTGCCAGCAAGGTCAATCACATCTGATAAAACAACACTCACACAGTCCTGATAAACCTGATATTTGATTTTGAGAGGGAAGGCCAAGACATCACAGCATTTAAACACTGCAGAAAAATAAATCAATAAATCAAATCCAAATGACTCGCTGTGGATTGGGTACATGTGGCCATTGTCATGTTGAGTCCACTTTTGGTGATCTTTGTCCTGTGAATCTGCACTGTTAACAAATAGCAAGCCACCCAACAGTGCTGATCTTTGAGGGAAAAATTTGATTTGTGTTTGTAAGGATAGTGAAGGAATGACCTGCCCTACTCTGCCTATACTTGGCTAGTACTTGTTGCTTTTGTTGGCTGGATTGGTTTGTGTTTGAGTATAAATGCCAAGGTAAATCAATCAGAGGCAGAGTAAGGCAGAGGCCATTCTTTCGCTATCCTATGAAATGCAAAATCGCAACAACAAAACATACAAACTATACAAAATAATGGACATAGCTACCATGACATGGACATAGCTACCATGACATCACCCATTGGTTTGTGGACTGCCATTTTGAAGACTCAAGTATGGCATTTTGTCCAATGGCATATTAATATTTTGGAGCTAGAATGGACCATATTTGGATGATAGGCTGGTGCTGTGTGGAAGTGAGGGGTGGAATAAAATGTAAACAATTAAGTAATAAAAATAAATACCCCCCCCCCCCCCACAGTTGTCATAAACAGGAAAATTAGCTATGAAGACCTAAACGATTTTTTGTACCAGGCTGTAAAGTTGGAAAGTTGGTTATTTTAACATGGAGGTCTATGGGGATTTCCCAGGTCCCCAAGAGCCAGTCAGCCTTGCAGCATATTTTCCCAATGGCCACTCACAGTATTGCAGCGGAAAAAATGGCCAAAAAAGTGTTAATCCCATAGACCACCACTGTAAAAGAGAAATCTGTAAAACTTATTAAACTTTTTATTCTGCATTTTTGAGCCATGGAGATTCTATATAAGTAAAATTTTCCTCAAGCCGAGAAAAGCAATTTAAAAACCTGTGTCGTCATCACAATGTTAAGTCTGTGAGCCAAGCATATACCCTGGAAATCCAGAGTTCTTGCGAGAGCACAATTTGAATTTGCTCAGCAAGTCCCTCTGGCAATCAGTAATGATGCTCATTACCTATGCCCATGAAACCCAGCTGCACCAATCACATCGGTGTATCTGATATAGGTGGGCCAGAGGTGAGCTAAACAGATGACAACAGCGCTGCGACGACGAAGTCCAGAATCAGTCAGTAAACACTGCAAGATGGCTACGGATGAACACCAGTTGTTTGAAACAGCTTTGGCCGCTACAGTGAATGAGTTAGACTTGGCTTTTTCTCTAAAAGAGGAACAGAAGACGGCACTCGAGTCTTTCCTTTGCAAGAAGGACGTTTTTGCTGTTTTGCAGACCGGATACGGCAAGAGTCTGATCTACCAGTTAGCTCCACTGGTAGCTAAACTCTGGATACGTCACCCCGTGTATTGTTCTGATTGGTCGTAGTGTTATCCAGTTGCGTGCAGTGATATTTTCAAATGCATGCTTGGTGCTGCCCCTCGAGTTGGGCCATTTTCATTACTCATGGCCAGACCCTAAATCTTTCTAGATTTGGGTCTGGATTTCCAGGCTACCACGCATATGTAGCTGAGCAGGAACTCACAGGCGATGCCAGCGGGAGAAACACCACTGCACATATTCGCTGGGCCACATACCGCGAAAGTAAACCTGGAAGCTGGAAAACTTTTTTGGCATATGAGCTAAGTGAGCAACTCCATTAGAATGAATAGGTGGCTTCTTGGCATCCAGTGTCTGGTCATTATTAAAATCTAAGGGATTAACGGGTTTCCAGACCCAGCCTCAAGTGGTCATTCAAAGAACTGCAGTTTGTGGCTTAATTTTAAAGCCCCTGAAGGTGCCACTTGGTCCAAAGTATTGGAAGCTATCTTTCCTGTCTACACCTTGTTTTATTCAGTCTCCTCTGATGGAGTATACACTGCAACACAAAGGAAGAATGGTTTACTTACAGTTGCTGCTGAGACAGGACTCAATGGTACAGATAACGTTATGTCTTTTGAACAAATTAAGCTAATGACCTAGCTTACTGACTATTAGCATCCCGAGAGCTATTTTTTCCTCTCTTCAATAAAAGTCTTCATTGAATGAAATGCTGAACAATACTGTGAAGACACAGTAAAGCAGCTCAGAAATCTTTTGTGACTGACTAATGCTATTAAATCCCAGCTGGTGAGCATGTTAGCAGTTAGCATTCCAGCTACAGTTGTTTACTAACAACTTCTGAGAAAAGTCTCAAAGTTTTTTTCAGACAAAAGTTTCATCTTCCCACTTTCTGGTGAGAATATGGGCTGTATATAAATATGGACAAAGCGTTTTCACTCACCCAGTATGAAAGAATAAAGCCAAAAATATCCCGCCGCCATCTTGAGCACAGTGACGCAGCCACTATACACAGTCGCATCTTGAGCAGCAATCTCTGCCGTCTTGAGTTCCCGCCCATACATCCGACTGACCAATCACGAGCAGCGCCCTTGACCCCGAGCACACCTATTGGTACATATAGCTGTCAATCATGACGTCAAACACAATTTTTATGTCATCAACTAACTAATTAAAACTTAATTAAAATTGACACTTGTGCGTTCACCAGCCTGATGAGAACTACATACAATAACAAAAAGCAGCTTAAGGAAAAAGTCATTTGACGTGTACTTTGAGATTTTATTTTTGGCCCATGTCATAGCTGCTTACATGGGGGGGGGGGGGGGGGGGTCTATGGCTTATACTGCAGCCAGCCACCAAGGGCGACTGAGATGATTTGGCTTCACTATTTTGAGCACTTTCATGCCTTTAATCAGACATTTTGACTTGTCATAGTAGGAAAAGCGCAGGTGTAGTCAATGACACTGATGATGGCTGCATTCCACTTAGGGGACGTTCTAGTATTCTGCATGCTGGCTCACTGGAATAACTTACTGGGAAACTTAATGGAACTGGACCATCGTTAATGTTATCAGTTTCACCTGTGCTTTTCCTACTATGACACGTCAAAATGTCTGCCGTGAAAAAGGTCAATAGAGTCTGTGGTACAAACAGGAGTAAAGGCCTTTGCACACTGAGTCTTTTGAAATTGTCGTCTAAAAAGAAATATGACCTCATGTTGTGTTAATCATGTTTGCACACTCGGTCCCAAACTTTCATACGTCATTAAAACTTCTGGAACAGGTTCCATTTTCTGCTTTTTCGCATCCATCAGAAGCCTTTAAAGAACTGTTTGACTAAGAATCAGTGAAGAAAATTTCACAGAGGAAGGGCGCACAGAATCAATTCATAGCTCAGATAGATAGCTCACGTTCAACAGGTCAGATAGTAATATTCAGGTGGATGATAATGAGGAGGAGGAGGACTGCACACACAATGTGGAGACAGAGAGGGAGGACAGCTCTACTCCTTTGTGCAGCTGTGGTGTCAAATGAAAGACAGGGTTGGAGTGGTGACAGCCAGATAAGCAGTGGAGAGAGGCAAAGGAGGAAATGTTCATTTTCCATAACCACTTATTCTGTTAGGGGTTGTGGGGATGCATCCAAAAAAACGGATTCAGTGTGCAAAGGCCTTAACTTAGAATCCAGGGATGAACAGAAACATGGCAGGCACAGATAAGGGTCCAGGTACAGGTGACTGGAAAGCAAAGCAACACTGACAATCTGGCAAAGAGAGCAGGTGGATAATAAATGAGGAACAGGTGAGCAGGTGGATGTGGGAGTCAGAGGATTGGGACTGGTGGGAAAGTCTGAGGGCATCTGCTGGACAGATGGAGAAGTGAATGACAAGTCTGGAGAGTTCCTGTGACATGGCTGGAGGAAGTGGGGCAGAGGGGCAGGGGTGTTACAATACAGTGTCTCCATATTCAGCACACACGTAACACGGATTTTGAATACAATTTGTCCTCTGTAATGTAAGTTATGGTGTGGAGAAATAAATGATTCAGATATGTTTGTTTGTTTGTTTGTAATTGTGCAGGCTCGGAGGAGCAGCCAGAGTGAGGCTGTAGCGCTGCAGGCCATCCGCAATGCCAAGGGCAACAGTCTGTGTGTCGACTGTGAAGCAGCAAGTGAGTTCTTAAATGTCGGTGTCTCTCGCTCCAAGTGCAGATTTACTCTGGAGGATGATTCTGCTTTCATGCCCCATCCACAGCCTGCGGGGGTGTCACATATTTCACACTGTTTATATCCACTCCACAGTGGAGAAGGAAGTACTAAAGTAGCAATGCCACAGCACAGAAATACTGCTGCAAGTAGAAGTCATGCATTTAAAATTTTGCTTGAGTAAAAGTACAGATGTATTAGCATCAAAATGAACTTATCAAAAGTAAAAGTCCTCAATATGCAGAATGACACATTACAGAATAACATATATTATATTATTGGATTAAAATGATTGTTGATCACTTAAATGTTGCAGGTGGTAAAAATGGAGCTAATTTTAATGACTTTATATACTGCTGAGTAACTTGTGAATTTTTATATTGTATTAATAATGTGAATTTGCAACGTAACTAGTAACGTATAAAATGTAGTGGAGTAAAAATCACAATATACTCTGAAATGGAGTGGAAGTAAATAGTAGCTGAAAGTGGAAATACTCAAGTACCTAAACATTATATTTAAGTATAGTAATTGAGTAACTTTACTTAATCACTTCCCACCACTGCTATTCAGCAGTCCGTGTTAGTTCAATATGGGTGTACTTCCTGCAAAGGCGTAGGTTTTATTACAACTGTGGGACACACATTTGAAATTGGGGCATAATTTCCTGCATCCTGGTGAATTTTTATTGCACCAATTTATTACTTTCTGCTTCAATTTATGGCGTAAATGTCTCTATTTTTGTTTGATTCAATGTCTTTTTCATGTTTTTATTGGGGGCACAGACCCACATGTTCTAAGAATTAAATGGGATGTGCATCCCTCCCAAAATCTACACCTGTGACTTCCTGTAACTGGTCTCTCTCTTCTCCTCGCCCTGCAGATCCCACCTGGGCCAGTCTCAACCTGGGCGCGCTGATCTGCATTGAGTGCTCGGGGATCCATCGAAACCTGGGCACTCACCTTTCTCGTGTCCGCTCGCTGGACCTGGATGACTGGCCCGGGGAGCTCACACAAGTCCTGGCTGCCATTGGAAACCACATGGCCAACAGCATCTGGGAGAGCTGCACCCAGGGCCGAACCAAACCCACACCTAATGCAACACGGTGGGTATCACCACATTTATATATAGGAACAGAGCTTTTCAGATTGATGAGGCAGCAGATGGTTTCAGTTTATGTCTGTGCAGTATCTAAATCAACTTGTAGTAGTTACCAATGATGGTGGAAGAATACAGGCAGAGGGCGGTGTCTCTGCAGAAAAATACACAGCTACACATTTGTATTGGGTCATAAGGATTACTTCTGTAAGAGTACAGTATATTCTTAAGATTTGTGAGTTTAAATCCAAAATACAAATGAATCTGTACTTCAGTTACACTGAATTTGCACTTGTGTTGATTGTGAAACATCTGTTTTAAAGAGCCTACATCCTCAGACAGGTAGCTCAGTGCACACTATGGTCACTGTGGTCACTCACTCCTGTCCTGTGTGTGCCTGTTTCCCTAGTGAGGAAAGAGAGTCGTGGATTCGTGCTAAGTACGAACAGAAGGCGTTTGTGCCTCCTCTTCAGCCGGCCCCGGGGCCCCAGCTTCCAGGTGACGGCATGTCGACGTGGCTGCTGTCAGCGGTGACTGACAGAGATCTGCCCAAGCTGCTGCTCCTTCTGGCCCACAGCACCAAGGATCAGATCAACGCTGTGCCAGCCGGGTCGAATTCACCGCCTCGCTCTGCCCTGCACGCTGCCTGTCAGCTGGGAGATGTAGTCATGACCCAGCTGCTCGTTTGGGTGGGTTTCTCCTTTTTCACTGTCCTTCTTTGATTCTTCATAGTCTGGCCTCTGTGCACTGTTAGCTGCTCATAAATGACAAGAAAGAAAGGCTGTAAAAGGCAAAACATGTTCATGATAAAGCAGGACGTGGATCACACTGAGATGGTCTTGCCATGGCCCCTGTTGGTCACCTACTGTCCTCTTTATGTTGTGAATGTACTCTGTTACCTTCAAGTTCAGTGCACATGTTGCACACAGTTGTTTCCACTGCAGCAGCTTCCCCAGGGGACCAAGAACCTTTTGAGGAACTCAGGAAGTTGTTTCAACTGGAGGAACCACGGGGTTAATTTAGTTCCAGGTGTAAAAGAATCATCAGAGATACGCAGCAGGAAATACACAGAAGAACAGCACGACTGTTGTTGTTTCCTCTTTTTTTAATGCATCATAGGCCTAATTTGCCTCATCTACACATCTCTTCAGATGTGTTAGAACAGAAACGTGCAACAGGGACTTTATGTTCTGTGGTTCAAAAGTCCCTGAAACTTTTCAGCCCTTTCTCATTCCAAAGGCGTCACTTGTCGATATCGACACTGAAGGCATCCCTGTGACGTCTTTATGAGATGCACTGGGCTTTCAACCAACTACAGGATAAACCCATCTGAGGCAATACTTCGAATGATAAGAGAAGAATTGTGTTTGTATTGCACTTATCTAAACAAGGTTACAAAGTGCTTCACAAAGTGCATGAAAACAGACAACAATAACTAAACGATATTTAGAAAAAAATGACTAATGTGTGCAGAGGCAAAAAAAGAACAAAAAGAAATAAAACGCAGAAGTTACAAATCACAAAAGTGCGAATCAGGTATTGAAAGTTAAAGCTTTCCTATAGAAATATGTTTGAGGCAATGATCTAAAAACAGATAATGTGCTAGCCAGCCTCATCTCCTCGGGGAGAGAATTCCAGAGCCAACTTGACACTGAGAGCAAATTATGTATTATAAAGAGCAAGAAGGTCTGTGTAGGGCAGGATGTAGGGGTCAAACAAAACAGGACTTTCATGCAGGAGACCGCAGTTTGTGTCCAGTGTGAAACCAAAAGTCAGTGTTGTTTCAACGTAACGCAATGAACACACAATCGTTGCACACTAATAATGTCACTCATGTGATATATTTTCAAGAAATTATGTGACATAGCCTTACAAACATACTTATATATCTCATTACATATTTTTCTAAACCCAGCCAAGTATTTTGTTGTTTAAACCTAACTGCAACCCTTTCACAAAGTGTCACAATGTGTTTCAACTGCGTGGCCAGTGCGTCGCTGTTAGACGTTAGAGGGAGTGACAGTTCATTGGTATTTGATGACCTGGGGTGAGAACAGGTTGAACTTTTTTAGTTAAAAGGGGTTCCATGGCAGCGTCATATGCCCACAGACCAGACAGACACCAACTAGGACTCCAGTGCTGCAGGAAAGAATCCTAATACCCAGATATGAGTTCGCATTTTTGCACTTCCAGTTTCCTTGCCTCGAAGTCAGTGAGTTTTTAATAGCATTTTTGGTTAAATACCGAAAATAAGGTTTATGATTAACATCACAAAAAGGGACAGTTGACCCAAAATTCAAAATTACATATTTTTCCTCTTAACTGTAGTGCTAATTATCAGCCTAGATTGTTTAGGTGTGAGTTGCAGAGTGTTGGTGTAGCACAGAAGGAAGCGTGCATCTACTGAGTGAACAAATGTTAATGTTCAGCCGAGGAGGACACATGAATAGATGCACACTTCCTTCTGCGCTGTGATTCAGTTGGCCGGTGTAGTTTGGTAAAAAGAAAATAGTTCCTACATGAAACTGCTCACAACAAGGTCTGTGGATTATCTTGAGTAACCGGGTCATGATTTCTGGAAAGAGACATTGCTGTTGAGTTTTTCAGATGTATTTTTTTGGCACTTTGAGCACCACAAGCTGAGTGACATCTAGTTCCATTATACTGGAGAGAATGCCGACATCTCTACGGCTGATATCTGCAACACTCTGCAACTCACACCAAAACAGTCTAGATTGATAAATAGCACTACAGGTCAGAAGAAGGCCGTGATATAGTTTATTTATAGCCTGACACTAGCTAAACTAAATGTGTATGTATCACAAATATTTGTTTGCCACAGAGCTTATTTTCTGTAATGATTCAAAAGTTTTGTCAAGGGAATGACAGTGATGCTAACGTCCAGGTTTGCCTGCAAGAAAGCTTCATCCCTGCAGTGCTCTATTTGATTTAACACAACTTGAAGATTTAGGAATGTGCAACATCAAGGCACAATCTAAACTAATAAAGGTCTTAAAATGAGTTTTGCACAAAGAGCCCCTCCACTCTGCAAGACACATGATTAGCTAATAATGCACGGCTCGCCTTAGTCCATATTGTAATTTCCAAAAACTAATTGACATGCAGTTAACGTGGGACTCTGGGGCCTGGGAGTTATCTGCTGTTAGTATTCTGGTCTTGTGTCTTACAGACAAAGATGCTCGTCTGCTTTGTCTCGTGGGTGCTGCAATACTTATCATGTGGTTTAATAAGAAATGCACTTGATGCTGTTGGTTTTCAGCAGCACATAGCAAAGAGCTGCAACTCTCTGCACACACAGTTCTACCTTTAATCCATATTTGCTGTGTATATAATCTTATAAATGACTTGACATCATGTTCTCTCGTCTCCACAGTACGGAATTGATGTGAAAGCAAAAGATAACCAGGGCCAGACAGCCATGAGGATAGCAAGAAAAACAGGGAGCAAAGGCTGCATTGATATTTTGCTCCAACACGGCTGTCCCAACGAGACGTCCCCCACCACTGCCACACCCATCCTCTCCCGCCGGTCCAGCACTGCCAGCCTGGGCCGAACCAGCTCCAGGAAACGGGTGTCGTAGCGCAAACCGAAGGTGCTGGTGACGACTGGAGGATGCTTCATGTTTAGAAACCTTTTAAAAACTTGGATACTTTGGAGAAGGGCGTACTTTAAGAAAATGACAGGACTATATCATAGTACTGAGGATTTAAAAAAAAAAATGTTCCTGAAGACTGAACAACATATCAAACAACTTAAAAGCAATATTCATTCGATTTGTTGATGACAGATATGTTGCTGAAATACTGTGTTGTTGCTGACCTCATTTCAGAATGACTCAAGTAGAACTTTGTAGCCGTCTTCTGTAATTTTAGAGCAGGCAAACTGCGTCTTGTTTCACTTCCTCCAGAAGAAGTGCAATAATCCAATTATGATGATGAAAAGCAACAAGTTTTAGAGCGAACCGCATCAGACGACTGTACCGTCAATACATCGAGAGGGTGCTGCTTTTACTCAAATTTATTGTGACTGGACCAAAACAGCTCTTATTTTCTTTGGCTTTACGAATAAACCCTACAGTACGTCATGTTGTTAGTTATGTGTGCCTGTCGCAGCAGTATCGAGGCCAGTTTGGCCAATATAAACTGTTTTTCAGTGACGAATCAGCTGAGATTATTCTGCTTAGACTAGAAAAATGAATGGTTTGGAATATGAAATATGTCAGTGTTACTCTCACAGGTCAAAGATATGGCGTTTTAATATACTGTAAATGTACCTATACTACATACTTAATGTTAAACTCTGTAACGAAGACACAACTGAAAAATCAAAGACTCAATTTTGTAAATGATTTCTACTGGTAGTTTTGAAAATATGTCAAGTTTTTTTTTTTTCATTGTCTCTCATAATTTCTTATTCTCCTACATGTCATGAAGGCATAAACCAGTAAACAAAATGCTTTTACATGATGTAAACATGTGGCTATTTGTTAACAGTTTGATTTGGGATGGCCGGACGATGACGACGACAACATAAAGACATTATTCACATTCATGTTACTGGTGTGTAGGTCTGCCCCATGAGTTTACAGTGAAGTATGAGGAGTTGCAGGTGTCACTGTTATTTCGGACACTTTGTGGGTTGTGTGAATCTCTCATGAGCTAAAACAAATGGTTACTGGAATAAAATAAACTTTTTTTAAGTAGCATTATTACGATCATTTGGTGTGTTTCATTTTGTCTTGGTGTCTCGACCCGTCTGCTGCATAGCATTTGTGTGTTTTTAACCAAGCTAGTATTAGTGGAATGTATGTGAACATTTACTCAGGTGCAGTTCTTACAGTAAGTGCCCTTGTAAAGTACTTTATACTCACGGATGGAGAACTGAACAAGTCTACCGAGCACAGGCCCAGTGTCGGGCCCACTGGCTTTCACCTGCAAAATGTCATTCAATTTAAAGATTATTTTTTGGGCTTTTGCCTTTAATGGACAGGACAGTGTGAAATGGGGAGAGAGAGAGTAGGGGTACTACATGCAGCAAAGGGTTGCAAGCCAGAGTCAAGCTCATGACCGCTGCGGCGAGGCATCACCGCTAGGTGCTGGCACTATACACTGAGCTACCGACACCCAAAAAGTTCATTCAATTTAACACATACCTACCAGGATGAGAGACAAAAAGACCACATTAAGATGCAAAGGAACTGGAAAGAGACACAGAATGACAAAAAGATGAAAACTACAACAAAGAAGAGACGCATAATCACGACAAAGTCAGTGTCTCACACATGTAGGAGAGGTGCGGGGGCCTCTTGCATACCTGTGCCCGGGGGCCCATTGTCTCATAATCTGCCCATGTTTCATACTACTAGCCTACACCACATTTTACAAGCCAATATTGCACTTTTGACTCCACTACATATATTTATTAGCTGTAGTTAGTTTGTAGATTCAGAGTAGTAATACAAAATATAATCAACTGATAATATATGATGTATTATTATGGATTAAGTTAGCCTGCAGTATATGAAGCAGTTAATACAATTAATTATAATCCAATAGTATAACATACAGTACAGGCCAAAAGTTTGGACACACCTTCTCATTCAATGCGTTTTCTTTATTTTCATGACTATTTACATTGTAGATTCTCACTGAAGGCATCAAAACTATGAATGAACACGTGTGGAGTTATGTACTTAACAAAAAAAGGTGAAATAACTGAAAACATGTTTTATATTCTAGTTTCTTCAAAATAGCCACCCTTTGCTCTGATTACTGCTTTGCACACTCTTGGCATTCTCTCCATGAGCTTCAAGAGGTAGTCACCTGAAATGGTTTCCACTTCACAGGTGTGCCTTATCAGGGTTAATTAGTGGAATTTCTTGCTTTATCAATGGGGTTGGGACCATCAGTTGTGTTGTGCAGAAGTCAGGTTAATACACAGCCGACAGCCCTATTGGACAACTGTTAAAATTCATATTATGGCAAGAACCAATCAGCTAACTAAAGAAAAACAAGTGGCCATCATTACTTTAAGAAATGAAGGTCAGTCAGTCTGGAAAATTGCAAAAACTTTAAATGTGTCCCCAAGTGGAGTCGCAAAAACCATCAAGCGCTACAACGAAACTGGCACACATGAGGACCGACCCAGGAAAGGAAGACCAAGAGTCACCTCTGCTTCTGAGGATAAGTTCATCCGAGTCACCAGCCTCAGAAATGGCAAGTTAACAGCAGCTCAGATCAGAGACCAGATGAATGCCACACAGAGTTCTAGCAGCAGACCCATCTCTAGAACAACTGTTAAGAGGAGACTGCGCCAATCAGGCCTTCATGGTCAAATAGCTGCTAGGAAACCACTGCTAAGGAGAGGCAACAAGCAGAAGAGATTTGAGATTTTTGGTTCCAACCGCCGTGTCTTTGTGAGACGCAGAAAAGGTGAACGGATGGATTCCACATGCCTGGTTCCCACTGTGAAGCATGGAGGAGGACGTGTGATGGTGTGGGGGTGTTTTGCTGGTGACACTGTTGGGGATTTATTCAAAATTGAAGGCACACTGAACCAGCATGGCTACCACAGCATCCTGCAGCGACATGCCATCCCATCCGATTTGCGTTTAGTTGGACGATCATTTATTTTTCAACAGGACAATGACCCCAAACACACCTCCAGGCTGTGTAAGGGCTATTTGACCAAGAAGGAGAGTGATGGAGTGCTGCGGCAGATGACCTGGCCTCCACAGTCACCGGACCTGAACCCAATCCAGATGGTTTGGGGTGAGCTGGACCGCAGAGTGAAGGCAAAGGGGCCAACAAGTGCTAAACACCTCTGGGAACTCCTTCAAGACTGTTGGAAAACCATTTCAGGTGACTACCTCTTGAAGCTCATGGAGAGAATGCCAAGAGTGTGCAAAGCAGTAATCAGAGCAAAGGGTGGCTATTTTGAAGAAACTAGAATATAAAACATGTTTTCAGTTATTTCACCTTTTTTTGTTAAGTACATAACTCCACATGTGTTCATTCTTAGTTTTGATGCCTTCAGTGAGAATCTACAATGTAAATAGTCATGAAAATAAAGAAAACGCATTGAATGAGAAGGTGTGTCCAAACTTTTGGCCTGTACTGTATATTATTCTAAAATGGGCCATTTGACATACTGAGTAGACCTACTTTTACTTTTTGGTAGTTAGTAAGTATATTTTAATATGAATACTTTCTAATGACTAATTTACCATTGGAATTGTGAATGCAGGATTTTAACTTGTAACAGAGTACTTTTACCATGTTACTTTTACTTGAGTAAAGGATGTGAATACTTCCTCCACCACTTTGGGAAAGCTAGTGAACATGTGTTTGTAGATTGTTTTCAAGCTGCTTCTTTTTGGTTTAATTAACAGAGGAACATTTCAAAACCAACTTTAAAACATATTTGACAACTATTGAAAACTAAAAACTCAAAAATTATAAATTGCACTTATACTGCACTTAGCTGACATTTAATTTTCACTCCATGTGTTGAGCAGATCCTGAAAGTTTGTTGTTTTGTTTTGTTTTTTGTTTTTTGTTTTTTTCAATATTTTTTGGGTGGGAATTTTTTTTTTTTTTTTTTTGAGTTTAGTTTTTTTTTGGTGTAGGGTCGGGGTTAGGCTTTTATTAATTTTTTAAATAATTTTTCAAATAATTTTTTAATTATTAATTATTTTTTAAATGACTTTTTTAAGATTATTATTGTAACTATTATTATTATTAGTATTATTAGTATTAGTAGTAGTAGTAGTAGTAGTAGTATATACATTATTTTTATATTCTAAAATATTTTTTCTTCCACTTTTATAATCAAAATCTGGAGCATATGTACTATAAAACTTCCTCCACCCACTGTGTTGTGTGAGCCTTGTCACTGCAGTGACTCTGTCAGACTGTAGGGGGCGACCTCAGTACAGTTTTGTTGACATACGTCATCAAAAAGCGACGGTCGATCAGAGGGGTTGTAATAATTTATAAGATTTACAGTCCGTGGACGATCACCAGACTCCCTTTGAAAACAAAGAGAGGAGTAATCGTCACCTGCAGACATCTTTATTAATGAGTGAGTAATTATATTAACACTAACGACACGTTTATATTAAAACCTGGGAGATTTTTGTTCCGAATAATTCTGTAAAATGTGTCTGATTTAGTGAACTGAGTTGTCATAACGTGTCTGGGGGAAAAAACTGGCTAAGCTCCGTTAGCTTCATGATAAAGAGCTGAAATTAAAATGTATATTAAGAATATAAAGCATGTCAAAACAAACTGATGTCACACAGCGGCTCTTTGGAAACATACAGTTGTTTTTATGTGTGATGGAGTGCTAGAGGTGGAGGAGGAGTAACCACAGCTTCATTTATCTCTTCATCACTGGTTGTACAGTTAATGACAGTTATTCTTTTCTTAAGCACTTTAAAATATCTCTTAACAAAGGTCTTAAATGCTTATAAATCCAGCACCCACTCTGTATTCTCTGACATGTCACTGTAAATTAATCAATGTTTTATTTGCTATTTCAAGTAATCCACTTACAGTTTAAGACAGCAACCTAAGTGACAAATATCCATGACGTTTCCAAAGCCAACATTATTCCTTATTCACGTTTACTTTATCTAAAAATGGCAATGCACTTTGGAGTTGTCAGTCACTGATTTAAGGCCACATAAAATTATTCTACTTAGTACTTGCTGATGCATTACAACCACTATTCAAAGAGTAGTGCAAAAGAGATAAAAAGGTGTTAAGACAAAACATAAAGGGAGCATGAAGCAATATAAAGACAGACATAGGGAGGATTTAAAAGAGTAAAATCCAAAATTAGACCAAAAATAAGCTTTAATATGTAAATGAAGAAACCCAAAATTTTTAAGTTATAATTTAAAACTTGAGACTTGAAGAAAATCTAAAGTTTTCTGGGAGTTGGCTCCAGATTTGTGGTCCATAGAAACTGACTGCGGCTTCTCCATGTTTAGTTTTGAGTCTGAGGACAGTGAGCAGACCTGACCCAGATGATCTGAGACATCTGGATGGTTTGTAAGGCAGCAGCAGATCAGAAGTGTGTGCATGGCAGGCTCTAAATATTAATTCTCTGACACTCAGGAAGCCAGCGAAAAAAAGGTCTGAGAACTGGAGTGGTCTGATCGTTCTTGGTATTAAAGTCTTGCTGGAAACCTAAATCCTTCTGAAATATTTGTTAGATGATAGTGCCTAGATTTTAGAATTGTCTTAATGTGGATGTTGAAATTCAGGCTTTTATTTTGAGTCAGTCCACAACTGCACCTTTTTCTGACTTGGTTTGTAGAGCAGAGAAATGAATTTTACTTGTTCTTCTTTGGCTCCAAAAACAGTTACGTCTGTTTTTTATCTCTGGTTCATTTTTGGTAAATGGACCTGCACTTATACAGCGTCTCTCAAAGCGCTTTTACACTACATGTCACATTCACCCATTCACAAACTGGTGGCCAAGGCTACAAGGTCCGTACAAGGTGCCACCTCCTACACAGCTTTACCACGCTCACGCACCACCACTCACGGAACAGCCATCAGGAGCAATTTGGGGTTTAGTATCTTGCTCAAGGATGCTTCAACATGTAGAATGGAGGAGCCGGGGATCGAACAGCTGATCTCCCGAATGAGCCACAGCTGCCCGAGTCACATCCAGTCATTGATTTGTTCTCATACTTGGTGATTTCATAGGACCATAGTCACTTAGCAGTGTTGTTATATAGGTGTATGTCATTGTAAACTGAACATTCTGGGGTTTTTGGTTGAAAACATGTCTTTAATCATTCAAATCTGAAGTGTATCATTCGGAAAGAAAGAGAGAAAGTGTTACCTGACTGTTACAGTACGTACCACACATATTCTTCCTGTGCTGTGACTGACTGTCTTCTCTGCTCCTGCAGTTAGATTGTAGCGCACCAGGACTGCAGCAGCAGCAGCAGAGATGAGGATCCGGCTGCAGGGTCCCAGCCATGCTGCCAGCCTTCTCGCTGAACTCAACAGCTGCCGCCAGTCACGTCGATACTGCGATGTGTTCCTGCAGGTTGGTAACCGCACATTCGCAGCACACCGTGCGGTGCTGGCCTGTGCTGGGTCGTACTTCCGCAACCTGTTTGCCCGGGCTCCATCCTCGTCCAGCGCTGCCTTCTCTCTGGAGTTCATCTCCCCAGCCAACTTTGAGAAGGTGCTGACATTTGTGTACACGGGGGAGATCTTGACTGACCTCATAGATGTCGGGGTGCTGTATGAGCTGGCAGAGAGGCTGGGCGTTAGTGAACTGGTGAGGGCCTGTCACGCCACCTTCCCAGACCTGCAGACTTCAGTGTCTGCAAACTGTAAAGCAGGCAGTCCTGGAGACCTCGCCCTGGACTCTAGCATGGTTGCTGCTGCTGCTGTGTCCACAGTGGCTGCTGTTAGTGCAGCTTCTGTATCTGCATCATCTGTGTGTTCCTCTGCCGCCTCCTGCTCCTCTCTGTCTTCACCAGCTGGTCCGTCTGCTGCCCCGACCCCTGCTGCCGCTCCCTCACCTCTCTTCCAAGCCAGGGCAGCCAGGATCAGCCGGGACACTCACAGTGTGGCTCTGTCTCTGGACCTGAAGGCAGAGGACATGCAGTCTCATATCGGCTACGGGCAGATGGCAGCAGATCATCAACTACAAGGAGGACACAGTCTTCTAGCCAACAGTCATTCCAGTCAGAGTGATGGCGTGCTGCCTCCGGGGCCTGTGCTGCAGCTGAAGACAGAGCAGGGGCTGGAAGATGAGGCCGAAGGCAGGTGTGAGGACAGAGACACAGATGGACAAATGGTTTCTGAGAGCGCAGGAAGCTCTCTGCCGCAGAGCAGCAATGCTGCACAGTCTGTCTCCTGCTCCTTCCCTGACTCCTCGGCTCAACTCGGAGCTGAGGCGTGTGACCCGACGTCATCCTCAGGAGAGCCTCTGGCCAGCCTGCAGGTGGGATCAGTGGAGGGCAGCGTGGTGGACGTCCAGAGGGACGGCAGGCTGATGTTTGCAGAGGTGGAAGCGGGAGTGAGTGAGGAGGAGAGGGAGGCTCTGAAAGGGAATGGAGCAATAGAGGGTACAGAGGAGGAGCAGTGGAGACAGCTGGCAGGTGAGATCATCGAGCTGAGCGACGATGAGAACTTTATGGAGGAAGGAGATGAGGAGGAAGATGAAGATGACCTTGTGTACGTGGAGAATGGAGAGGGAGGGAACTCAAGCAGCCAGGTAATGTTTGCATTTGTCAGCAGTAAAATATTCAGATAAACGCAAGTCCACACGACAGAAATAATCCTCTTCACTCCTCCAGGTGACGGGGAACACACTGTCATGTAAAGCCTGCGCGGTGCCTCTGCCAGCAGACCCTGCCGCCATCAGAAGACACGCCGAGACTCACCTGACGGAGCTGGGGCTCTGCAGACTGTGTGGAGCCTCGTTCCCAGACCACACCGCCGGTGTCACCCACTCCCTCTCCCACGTTGGGCTGCAGCTCTTCACCTGCGACATGTGTCAGTTGCAGTTTTGCAGCCAAAACAAACTGCTGCGTCACCACCACCAGACAGCCTCCAGTTACACAATACCACAGGGGGCGCTGACCAGCAGCAGCCAGGGGCCGAGCTCCGAGCTGCAGTGTGCAGTGTGCAACAAAACTCTCAGCAAGGACTTCCAGGTGAGTGGACATTTAAAAGGTTGTGGTAGAGATGCATGCCCATAACAAAAATCCGCATATCTGGTCAGAAGGAGAAACACACACTTTTAAACATCACAAAAGACTTGGATGCCAACAGGTCTTTAGATATGCGCAAATATCACAAGGCCGACCTTTTCCTTGTTAAAGGAATGAACAAGGGAGGCTGCGTTTGTGCGATCCAACAAGTCTGCCACCGCTGGAAAACTTTGCAAAAATCCTGGCAGAAGCAACAGCTGTTCTACTTTAAATATTTTACACATGAGAGCATGTTAATCCGAGTGTGCACGGCTGCATGTAAAGGGTCAGTATTCATTTTCATTAGCCATGTGAACAGTTTAGTGGGGAAACTTGTCTTCTTTAGGATTAAAGTCACAATCCTGAATATTTTGTGCATGTAAGCACAGTCATTAAATCATAAAATACAACTACAGCTTAATTATTCCTAAAAAATAATCATTAGTTGCAGCCTTAATATATTTTGTATATATGATACAGTCTGTTTAATTCGGCAGGAAGCTTAGATCAGACTCATTCTCTTTCAAGACAACTTGTAGATGTAGCATGCAGATAATTATTTATTCTTGGAATAATATAAGAACCAATAAATAAAGTGGAAAGCTACAGTATCTAAAATGGAACATAATACATACTACATACAACTGATTTCACAAAAACAAATCTGACAGTAATGTGGACAGATATTAAAAATATGGAGTCACTTTTTAATCATGAGATTCTCATATCTATTTTATGTTTCCTACCTCCTACACAGACGGTCAAAGACCACCTGCTGGGCCACGTGTGTCCCCAGAGCCTGAGCTGTGGTGTGTGTCACCTCCCCCAGCTGTCCCTGTGCTCCCTGTTGTGGCACGCCCTCGCCCACCTCTCTCTGCCCGTCTTCACCTGTCCGCACTGCGCCCGCTGCTTCGTAGAGCGCTCCCTGCTGGATAGACATATGACTGTACACGCCGAGGAGGCGGCGGCTAAGGAGCGGGAGCGGTCGGCGCTGAGGGCCTACAGAGTCGGGGCGGATGGAGTCGGGGGAGGTGGTATGGCGGGAGTGGAGGAGTTGCATTGCTTCCTGTGCCCGCAGACTTTCCGCTCCTCCTCTGCCTTTCAGTACCACCTCAGCCTGCACACCAACGAGTCCCTGGGGGCCGGGGGAGGTGTCGGGAGTCCGAGCTGGTTGGGCAAACGTAAAGCTGACCAGTCTCTGGAGTGCCCACCGTCTTCCTCCTCTCCACGGGAAGTCGGTGGCCTTGTCAAAATGAGCAGCCTAGGTTTGGGGCTGGGAATGAGCTTCAGCATACCAGATAAGTTTTTCCAAGGGTCAATGCACAACCTGCCCTCTGGGATGTTGACCAATGGGAGTTCAGTTCAGGACGGAGGAGTCGGGGCAGCAGGCGTCCGTGGGAAATGGTACCGGTGTCGCTACTGCGGCAAACGCTTCGCACACTCAGGTGAGTTCACCTACCACCTGCGCATCCACACCGGGGAGAAACCCTACCAGTGCAAAGTCTGCCTGCGCTTCTTCAGAGGCCGCTCCACCATGATCTGCCACCTGAAGACGCACGCCGGTGCCCTCATGTACCGCTGCACCGTCTGCGGCCTTTACTTCTCCACGCTGAAGCTGGTGTCATCGCACATGGAGCTCCACAAGGACCACCTGCCCCCGGACTTCAACATCGAGCAGACCTTCATGTACAATGATCACTCTAAAGAACCGCTGCCCACTGTGGACGCCTGATGTGTCGGCGTGGTGTTCCTCTCCTCGTCCCTTTTCCCTCTCTCTGACACTTCCTGTGTCTGGTTGTCGTGGACCACAAACTGTATACAATAGACTAGTAGGGCTGAAAATAATGATTATTTTTATTATTGATTTTTTTAATGAATTGATTAATCGTTTAGTCTGTAAAATGCCTGAAAAAAATTTAAATGGTTGTCACTTTTGCTCTAAATGTCAGGTGACAGCTTCAGATTGTTTGTTTTATTCCACGAACAGTCCAAAACCCAAAGATATTCACTTTATGATGATAGAAAAAAATGCAGCAAATCATCATCTTTTCTTAATAAATGTCTTAAATGAATACTTCAGCTGCAAAATGACAGTATATCAGTTACTTACCACGTTTCCTTGAATTCATGAAGAAATCTTTTGTTTCCTCACATGCCTCCTCAGTAAACGGAGAATCCAAAAAAAGTGAACATTCTTCATGAATTGACGTAAACAGAGACTGCATTTAACAACAAAAAAACATCAAAACATCCATTTACGAACTCCCACACAATTTGTGTTGTATATCCCAAGTCTCATATATCCAGTCTTATGCTCAGCACTTCCCAAACAGATGTATTTCTGCTAAAACGTAAGAATATAAATCACTTCTACCTACCAGTAGCCCAACCTGAGCTTACCTGGTCGTATGTACATGTCTTAAATCGTAATGTTTTGGAGAACTGAGCGTGCAACTGGATAAATGAGACTTGGATCATACTGCACGAGTTGTGTGAGAGTTTATAAATGATGTTTTTAAATGTGGACCATTTACTTCAATTCATGAAGAACGTTTTTTAGATTCTCCGTTCACCGTGGAGGCCTGAAGAAGAACTGTTTTCTTTCAGGTATTCAAGGTAACAGCTGAAATTCATGGGACACAGATATGATGTGTCAGGTAGGCGGGGCGGAGCAGGGTTTTTTACCTGCTACACAGACTCGTCTCAGTAGCATGTGGCTGCTGCCAGCTTTATTGTGTGTGCAGTGAGTTTTCCGGGTGATGATGCAGTTGGGTCTGCCGGGATTGGAAACATATAGGCCAGTGGTTCCAAACTGGTGGGTCATGGGTCCTTTCTGAATAGACCGTAAGTGACTCGCAAATGTGTCAAATTTGTAAAATACAGTTTATTTTGAAGTGCAGTGAATTTTTGGCACAGAGCTTTTATTTTGAAGTGCCATTTCCTGCTGTAGAGTGAGGGACTTATGGACAGCTACTTGACAGAAACAGCAAACTAGCTTTTTGACAACATGGCCAAATGCAAGTATGAAGCTTAATATATTAAACTGTGTGGACCTTGAACTAAAGACTACGTAGAAATCTGGACCCTGTGGCTGGAGCTGTTGGGAACCACTGATATAGGCCTTATTAACTGGTGCTAAATTAATTAAAAGGAGTGTTTTAACTACAGGATGCATTGATTTGATTGATTCATTTTAAAGTGAAATTTAAAACCACACACACGGTTGCTCTGCTGGTATCATTGCCTCTTGTACAATGAGGTATTTTTAATGATTTGTAGACAGGTTGTACATGTTTTTTACACAGTTTTATGTAGTTTTTAACCTGTCGGAGAAAAAAAAAAATACACCAGCCGCGTACATATAACAATGAGCAGTGGGGTGCACACATGGACAAGCCTTTGTGTCCCATGTATTTCGGCTGTAACACGCAGTAAGTCATTGATATACAATTCAGTCCCATTTGATTTCATTTATAAAGCTCAATATCATAAATCACAATTTGCCTCAGAGGGCTTTACTGCGTACGACATCCCTCTGTCTGTCTGTCTCAAAAAATCCTTTAACGGTTAAAGACATATATACACAAATGGTCATTTTCTGGGTGAAGTATTCCTTCTTATTCCTAAAGTACATTTTACTTTTCAATCAGTCGACTAATCGATTAATCAGCTCTGTAATAGACTTAGACTTTTAGATTGTAGTGGACATCTTATCTGTCAGATGCCGTTCACTGAGTCGACCTGTTCAGAGGTTTGGCCTCTTTGAACTAAGATAAAAAGAAGCCACTTGGTGGCAGTGTATCCTGTTCTGTGTCAGTGAGAGAAGGGAAGCTGGTGGATCGTTGACCGCCATGCAGCGCTCTGCTCTGCCTGTAATATGTACTCTGAACAAGTCTGTATCTTTACAACCTAAATATGACGATAGGTTTTCATGTCAGTGGTTGATAATTACACTGTTATTATTAAAGTAGCACCTCATTGTAGCATAGAAATTATTTTCCTATATTTGCAGTCACTATTTTCACACTTTTTTATGTCTTTTAAAGTTTCATTTTTCACTTTACAAATACAGCATGACCAGCCACGTTATGAAGTTCATTTTGTTTCTCGTTGAGACATAAAACATGTTTTTAATGTTGAGGAGGCGTCTTTATGAAAGCTGTCTATCTGCCATTAGTCACATGCTGTATTCACTTGTTTAGAGCGTTTAAAGCATGTCGTTCTGTAGAACTATTTAAGTGCCCATCACGTCTGTGTGATATCTGTGGCTTACCTCATATTTATGATGACATTGTAACTATGTGTTATTTTTTAATGCCTTTATACATGCCATTATCTGTTTCTAAAGCTATCTATGAATGTTGGCCTTTTTTTTAAATTATTGTTTTTGAAAAGAATTAAATAAACGCCTCTAGGAAGACTGTTATCCACCCGGACATGATGTTTTAATCTGTTTTCAATGACCTGATCCACAAAATCCATCCATCATCAGAATTTCAGTGATGAACTTGCAGAAATCTGCGTAGTATTGTGAACCTCCTGCTTCCAGGGGCTTGTGACCTTTGCCTCTT